>NW_012102110.1:4793361-4854754 GCF_000951045.1 Mandrillus leucophaeus
AAAAAAAAAAAAAAAAAAAAAAAAAAAAAAAAAAGGCCACACTGACAATAAACAAAAAAAGGAAATAGAATATTTAAATATACTCTATTAAGACCAAAAAAGCCATGAAAATGGTAAACATATATAAGCAGGAAAAATGAAGAAATATTTAGGATAGTAAACAAACATGATGAAAGGATTAAACTTAACTGTACTGATAATTACACTCAATGTAGATGACCTAAACATCTCAATTAAAAAGCAGAGATTGTCACATTGGATAAAAAAGCAAAACATAACTCTATGTTGTCTAAAAGAAATACACTTTAAACCTAAGAACATACAGAGGTTAAAAGTGAAAGAATAGAAAAAGATACCACAGAAACACTAAAGAGAAATCTTATATGGCTATATTAACGTTGGGCAAAATATAGTTCAGAACAAGGAATACTATCAGGAATAACAAGGCCATTTCATAATGATAAAAGAGCCAATTCATCAAAAAGATGTAACAATCCTAAATGTGTATGCACTTTATAATACAGCTTCGAAAATACATAAAATAAAAACTAATAAAAATGAAAGGAGAAACAGAAAAGCCCACAATTATAGTTGGATGTAAAAACACATCTCTCCTAGTAATAAAACAGGTTGACAGAAAATCAGTCTAGAAAACTTGAACACTATCAACCAATGTGACACCTAATTGACATATACCAACAATGGCAGGATAGACTTTTTCACATGCAAATTGGACATTTACCAAGATAGATCATATGCTGAGACATAAAACAAGTCTAAATAAGTTGAATGGATTGAAATCATATGTCATATGCCCTCTGACCTCAACAAATTTAAATAAGAAACTAATAACACAAAGATGTATGAAAAATCTCCATATTCTTAGAAATTAAACATACTTCTCAATAACCCATGAATGAAAGAAAAACATTTAAAGGCAAATAAGATAATTCAAGTTGTTTGAAAATGAAAACACAACATATCAAAATTTATGGGATACAGCTAAGTGATTGCCTGAAGATACGTACAGTTTTAATGCTTCTGTTAGAAAATAATATGTAATGTCAGTGATCTAAGTTTTCCTTCAAAAAAGCTAGAAATCAATTAGACTATTAAGCATAAAATTGAAAAAAGAAAATAATAAAGGCAAGAGCAAAACTCAATGGAATAGAGAAGAAAAAAAGGAGAGAAAAACCAAGTATCTAAAAGATACTTATTTTTAAAAGATCAATAAAATATAGACATCTGGCTAGATTGACCAAGAAGACAAACTTTTTAAACCATAACAGAGAAAAAACAATACATCTGACTTTATCAAAAAAATTTTTTTAAACTCGCCAAAAGAGAAAATTCGGATATTAAAATGCAACCCATAGACAGGGATGTGGAGGGATATCTGTAATATATATATTTGATAAAAGGCTTGTATCCAAAATATATACATATAAAATTTTTGCAACTCTTTAATGAGAAAAGAAGCAACCCAATTTTTTGAAAATGGGCAAAAGATTTGACTAATTTCTTGCAAAAGAAAATGTATAAATGGTAAATTAATGGGCGGAAAGATGATCCACATAATCTGCAATCAAGGAAATACAAAAAGCAAGTCCACAGTGAGATATTACTAGACAGGCATTTAGAATGGCTAAAAATACTTAAACAGTCAATATTCATTGTTGTTATGAATAAAAAGTAAGGGAAATTTTTATACGTTGATAATGAAAGTGTAAAAGGTATACACCATTTTGGAAAAGAGTTTAGCAATTTGTGTCACAATACGCGTACTGTTTGGCTCAGTGATTTCATTTATTGGTATTTACCCATGAAAACTGAAAACATATATTCACACAAAAAATCTGTATACAAATGCTTATAACGGCTTTGTTCATGATGGTCCCAAACTGGAAACAACCTAAAGTTCCATTAACAGATAAATGGCTAAACAAATTACAAATGCTGCTTAGCCAAATGAAACAAACAAACAAACAAAACAAAACAAAACAAAACAAAAGAGAAAGAAAGAAAGCAATGAACTGCTGACATATGCAACAGCAAGGATAAGTTTCAACAATATTAGGTTGACTGAAGAAAGTTAAAAACAAAACAGTACATACTGTTTTATTGTATGTGCATTCCATTATACTGTTACACATTGCATTATATGACATCTAGAATAGGCAAGACTGATACAGTGACAGAAAGAAGGTCAGTAGGTACTTTGCTGAGTAAAGGGAGGGATGCTGACAGCAAATGGGCATAAGGGAAATTTTGGGGGTGATGAAAATATTCTATATCAATTCAAGTGATTGTTATATGAGTTTATATGTTTGCCAATACTTATTAATTGTTCACCTAATATATATGCATTTTATTGTAGGTAATTTATATTTCAATAATGTTGATTTTAAAGAAAAATCTATTTAAAAATCTATAAATCTGTCATCCAATTTTGTTATAATTATTTCTAATTTTTTCAAACTTCATATTCAAGATTCTATTCTATGTACCATTTGATACCTGTTTCTCTACCTGTACCATTTATAAGCACTTCATGCATATCATCCATAATTATTTACAGACATTTGCTAACTTAATGATCCCTATGATCCTTTATTATTTTAATAAAAATTTGTCTTATAGTTTGGTATTTAGATATTCAGTTTCTCATTTTTAGAAATAATACTCCAGTCATCACCTCTACACATAAAGCTTTGTCCACATTTCTATCAGTTCCTTGTGAAAGATTTCTAGAAAAGCAATACTGGCTTAGGTTGAAGGATCCAGGAAGAAGATATTTATATGTGGCCCCTACTTTTCTGGAATTTTACTTATAAAAATTCTGCTTACAAGGTGAACCACAATGACAAACCAAGACTATGATTCTTATTTCAAGATGATTTGCTTGGAAGATACATTTTAATTAATTAGCCCATTAAAAATTGGGGCAAGATGGCTGGGCACAGTGGCTCACACCTGTAATCCAAGCACTTTGCATCACTGTCAGATGCAAAGTTTGCAAACATTTTCTACTATTCTGTAGGCTGTCTGTTTAGTCTGTTGATAGTATCTTTTGCTATACAGAAACTCTTTAGCTTAGTTAAGTCCCACTGTCAATTTTTGTTTTTGTTATAATTGTTTTTGTAGTTTTCATCATGAAATCTCTGCCAGGGCCTGTGTCCAGAATAGTATTTCCTACATTTTCTTCCAGGGATTATGGGTTTTAGTTTTTACTTTTAAGTCTTTAATTTATCTTGAGTGAGTTCTGTACTTAGTAAAAGAAGGGTGTCCAGTTTCAATCTCCTGCATATGGCTAGCCAGTTATCCCAACACCCATAATTGAATGAGGAGTCCTTTCCCATTTCTTGTTATTGTCACCTTTGTCAAAGATCAGATGGCTGTATTATAGATGTGCAGCTTTATTTCTGGGTTCTCTAAGCTGTTCCACTTGTCTATGTGTCTGTTTTTGTACCAGTACCATGCTGTTTTGGTTACCATAGTCTTGCAGTTTAGTTTGAAGTCAGGCAATGTGATGCCTCCAGCTTTATTCTTTTCACTTAGGGTTGCTTTGGCTATTCAGGCTTCATTTTGATTCCATATGAATTTTTGAATAGTTTTTTCTAATTCTGTGGCAAATGTTTTTGGTAGCTGGATAAGAATAGCATTAAATGTGTAGATTGCTTTGGGCAGTATGCCCATTTTAACATTATTGACTCTTCCTATCCATGAGCATGGAATGTTTTTCCATTTGTTTGTGTCATCTCTGATTTCTTTCAGCAGGTTTTTTTTTTGTTTGTTTTGTTTTGTTTTGTTTTTTGAGACGGAGTCACACTCTATCACCCAGGCTGGAGTGCAGTGATGCCATTTCGGCTCACTGCAAGCTCTGCCTCCCAGGGTCACGCCATTCTCCTGCCTCAGCCTCCTGAGTAACTGGGACTACAGGCACCCACCACCACGCCTGGCTCATTTTTTTTTGTATTTTTCGTAGAGATGGGGTTTCACTGTGTGAGCCAGGATGATCTCAATCTCCTAACCTCGTGATCCGCCCGCCTTGGCTTCCCAAAGTGCTGGGATTACAGGCGTGAGCCACCGTGCCCAGCCTCAGCAGTTTTTAAATTCTCATTATGGAGATCTTTCACTTCCCTTGTTAACGTATTCCAAGGTATTTTATTACTTTTGTGGCCACTGGAATGGGATTGCATTCTTGATTTGGTTCTCAGCTTGGACACTGTTGATGTATAGAAATGCTAATGATTTTTGTACATTGATTTTGTATTCTGAAACTTTGCTAAAGTTGTTTATCAGATCTAGAAGGTTTTGGGCAGAAATTATCAAGTTTCCTAGGTATAAAATCATATCATCTGCAAAGACAGTTTGACTTCTCTTCCTGTTTGGTTGCCTTTTATTTGTATCTCTTGCCTGATTGCTCTGGTTAGGATTTCCAGAACTATGTCAAGTAAGAGTGGGCATCTTTGTCTTCTTCAGATTCTCAAAGGGAATGCTTCTAGCTTTTGCCCTATCAGTATGATGTTGGTTGTAGGCTTGTCATAGATGGCTGTTACTATTTTGACATATGTATCTTCAATGCTTAGTTTGTTGAGGGTTTTGAACATAAAGGGATGTTGAATTTTATTTAAATTCAACATTCTATTGAGATGATCATGTGGTTTTTCTTTTTAGCTGTTTATGTGATGAATCACATTTATTAATTTACATATGTTGACCCAACCTTGCATCCCAGGAATGAAGTCTACTTGATCATGGTGGATTAGCTTTTTGATATGCTGCTGGATGTGGTTTGCTAGTATTTTGTTGAGAATTTTTGCATCTATATTCATCAGGGATATGGGCCTGAAGGTTTTTTTTGTGTGTGTTGTGTCTCTGCCAGGTTGTGGTGTCAGCAGGGAGGAGTCTATCCTACTCCAATTTTTGAAATAGTTTCAGTGGGATTGGTATCAGCTCTTCTTTATACATCTAATAGAATTCATCTATGAATCTATCTGGTCAGGGACTCTTTCTGGTTGGTAGGTTTTTTATCATGATTTAATTTCTGAACTCTATTGATCTGTCCAGGGTTTCAATTTCTTCCTGGTTCAATCTTGGGAGGTTGTATGTGTCCAGGAATTTATCCGTTTCTTCTAGGTTTTCTAGTTTGTGTGCACAGAGATGTTCACAGTAGTCTCTGAGGGTTTTTTTTGTATTTCTGTAGGATCAGTGGGATTGTCCCCTTTGTCGTTTCTGATTGTGTTTCTCTGTATCTTCTTTTCTTCTCTATTTGTCTACTTAGAGATCTGTCAATCTTATTTATTCTTTCAAATAATCAGTTTTTTGTTTCATTATCTTTTGTACGTCTTCTTACATCTCAATTTTATTCAGCTCTGATTTTGGTTATTTCTTGTCTTCTGCTAGTTTGGGAGTTGGTTTGCTCTTGTTTCTCTAGTTCTTTTAGGTGTGGTGTTAGGTTGTTAACTTGAGATCTTTCCAACTTTTTGATATGGGTATTTAGTGGTATAAACTTTCCTCTTAACACTGCATTAGCTGTGTCCCAGAGATTCTAACTAATGTTGAATCTTTGTTTTTATTAGTTTCATATAATTTATTGATTTCTGCCTGTCTCCTTATTTATTCAAAAGTCATTCAGGAGCAGATGTTTAACTTCCATATGATTTTGAGAGATCTTCTTGGTATTGATTTTAATTGTTATTATGATTTAATAATAATCATAATAAAATGTGATTTTATTATGTGGTTTTACACATATTATTTGATATTATTTTACACTGTGGTCTGAGAGTATGGCTGGTATGATCTGGGTTTTTAAAAAGTTTTTTGAGAATGACTTTATGGCTGACCATGTGGTCAATTTTAGAGTATGTGTCATATACAGATGAGAAGAATGTATGTTCTGTTGTTTTGGTCTGGAGAGTTCCGTAGATGTCTATTAGGTCCATGTGGTTAAGTGTCAAGTACAGATCTCAAATATTTTTGTTCATTTTCTGCATCAGTGATCTGTCTAATACTGTCAGTGGAGTGTTGAAGTTCCCCCACCATTATTGGGTGGTCATGTAAGTCTCTTCGTGGGTCTCTAAAAGTTTTTTTTTTAATGAATCTGGCTGCTCCAGTATTGGGTTCATATATATTTAGGAAACTTAAGTCTTCTTGTTGAATTTAATCCGTTAGGTAATCCCCTTCTTTGTCCTTTTTGATCATTATTCATTTACTGTGTGTTTTGACTAAAATAATAATAGCAACCTTTGCATTTTTTTGTTTTCTGTATGCTTGGTAGATCTTTCTCCATCCCTTTACTTTGAGCCTATGGGGGTCATAGCTTGTGAGATGGGTCTCTCGAAGACAGCATACAATTTATCTTGCTTCTTTATCCAATTTGCCACTCTGTGCCTTTTAAGTGGTGTTTAACCTGTTAATGTTCAAGATTAATATGGATATGTGTACATTTGATTCTGTCATCACATTGTTAGCTGGTTGTTATATAGACTTGATTGTGTAATTGCTTTATAGTGTCAATGGTCAATGTGCTTATGCGTGTTTTTGTGGTGGTCACTAACAGTCTTTTGTTTCCATGTTTAGCAGTCCCTTAAGGACATCTTGTAAGGCTGGTCTGGTGGTAATAAATTCCCTTTGCATTTGCTTGTCTGAACAGGATTTTATTTATCCTTTGATTATGAAGCTTAGTTTGGCTGGATATTAAATTCTCAGTTGGAATTTGTTTTATTTAATGAGGCTGAATATAGGCCTCCAATGTCTTCTGACTTCCACAGTTTCTGCTAAAAGGTCCACTGTTAGCCTAATGGTGTTCTCTTTGTAGGTGACCTGTCCGTTCTCTCTAGCTGTGTTTAATATTTTTTCTTTCATGTTGATCTTGGAGAATCTGATGACTATGTGTCTTGAGGATGGTCATCTTCTACAGTATCTCACAGGAATTCTCTACATTTCTTGAATTTGAATATCATTCTCTCTAGCGAGGCTGGGAAAGTTTTCATGGAAAATATCCTCAAACATGCTTTCTAAGTTGCTTCCTCTGTATCCCTCTCTTTCAGGGATACCAATGACTCATAGGTGTAGTCTCTTTATATAATTCCATATTTCTCTGAGGTTTTGTTCATTTTTTAAATTATTTTTTCTTTCTTTATTTTATTTATTTATTTTTGAGACGGCATCTCGCTGTCTCCCAGGCTGGAGTGCAGTGGCAGGATTTCAGCTCACTGCAAGCTCTGCCTCCCAGGTTCACACCATTCTCCTGCCTCAGCCTCCTGAGTAGCTGGGACTACAGGCACCCACCACCATGCCCGGCTAATTTTTTGTATTTTTAGTAGAGACAGGGTTTCACCGTGTTAGCCAGGATGGTCTCGATCACCTGACCGCATGATCTGCCCAGCTTGGACTCCCAAAGTGCTGGGATTATAGGCTTGAGCCACCACGCCCGGCTTTTTTTCATTTTTATATGACTGAGTTGATTGGAGGACCCAGTCTTCAAGCTCTGAGACTCTTTCCTCAGCTTGTTGTATTCTACTATTAATATTTCAGAATGTATTATAAAATACTTGTGTGAGTTTTTCAGCTCTATTCAATTAGTTTGGTTCTTTCTTAAAATTGCTATTTTGTCTTTCAGTTCTTGAATAGTTTTACTGGATTCCTTAGATTCCTTGGATTGGGTTTCAACTTTCTCCTGAATCTCAACAAGCTTCAATGCCATCCAGACTTTGAATTCTATATAAGCCTATTCAGCTATTTAAATCAGGTTAAGAACCATTGATGTGGAGGTTAGAAGACATTCTGACTTTTAGAGTTACCAGAGTTTTTACGTTGATTCTTTCTTATCTCCGTGGGCTGACATTCCTTTAATCTTTGTGTTGCTTTCTTTTCAATAGGGCTTTTTGCTTTTGTATTCTCTGATGCCCTTGAGGGTTTGACTGTGGTTTTAAGCTGGGTTTAGTCAACTGGCTTCATTTCTGAATGATTTCAAGGGGCCAAGGCTCAACTCAGCACTTCTGGGCTGCATGCTCTGTACCTGGGGGCCTGGGATCAGGCCCACAGCTTTTTTTCTCAGACTCCTCAAAGTTAAACACCTGCTGTGCTGGAGGGGCTGAGGTGTTCCCTGTCCACTGGCAATAGCACTCCAATGGGGAGTGTCAGACAAAGCACTTAAGGCAGTGGCACCAGGGTCCATGCCAGCAAAGCATCATGGGAGGCTACAGGCAAGCGTGTTATGGCAAATCAGTGGAGTACAGCTGCAAGCAGGTGCATGCTGGCAGGGGCCCATCTTCAAAAGCTCTGAAGATTAGGCAGGGTCGTTTCACTATGGCAGTGGCCACCAGGAAACACCCTGTTTGGGAATCTGAAGCTTCATTGCAAACAAGTTCAGCCAGGCAGGAAGTCTGGGAAAGGCTGGTGGCAGACAGGAGAATCCTCAGATCAGATTGGCCTTGTCCCACAGGCAAAATATCCCTGTTCTATACAGGTCCAACAGTCAATAAAGACCAAAGCCTCCTAGAGGAACATGGCAAGCCTTGAGGAGTAGGCATCTCTGGCCATGCTCCATTGCAGCCATTCCCATGCCAAACCCTGTGGGTTCCATGCAGGCTGTAATCCCGTCCCTGCTAACTCTCCAAGCCATTCTCTCTGCCAGCTTAAATGTCCATGGGGGTTGCCGGCAGGTCTCCTGCAGCCAGGATTCTGGAAGTCCATGGAAAGAGTGGTCCACTGCATACCTATTTAACTCACCCTCCCTCAGGAGCCATTTGGGGGCAGGAACAAATACTGGAGCTCACTATTTTTTATTTACATATGTTATAGGTATATTTATTATACCCTCCAAAGTCACCCCAAGAGACATAAGGAAATAATGAAGAGTATCATGGCGAACAATAGAACAGAACAAATAACCAAAGAAATTGAAGGAGAGTGAAAACTTAAGGTCTTACAATTCATAAACCATTTAGATATTAAGTTCACAAATTCTTGAAAGGCATATTGTAAATAGTAGGCTAAATTCATGATTAATAAAAACTATTTAACGTGATTATATTTTCTATGCTAAAGTTTTATATTAAAATCATCTTAGTGCCTCCTTCATCCTGAATAGGTAAGGCTGAGAACACCATAACATGAGTATCTCCAAAGCAGGGCATTTTCTGATCAGGATAACACTTTTCACAGATTCCCTGATTATGATAGTAGTAAAAATTCTAGATGATTCTTTATTATTTTTTGTTTAATGAAATCAAAAGTTAACATACTTTCTTATTCTAAGATGCCATTGACTGTCATGTGCACTATTAATAACAACTTTGGGTACAATAAACAAACAAACATTAAACATTCACATTGAATTTAAGACTCATTCCAGTTATGGAAAAATAAACTATGGGCAAAGTACATTTTATCGTTGAGGACACTATACTTTTAAAATAGCTAATCTGATTTCAATGAGTTCGCTATTTAGTAGTTTTGAGGCAGTAAATATCAAAGTATTGGATCTTTTTTGCTCTCATTTGCTTGACTTCAAAATGAGACTATTCTCTGCCTCTCTGAAAGCAGAGAAAGAAAAGGGCTAAAGGAGGACAGGGCAGAACAGATAATATTTGAGGAACAATTCTAGCTCTAAAGCTCTTAGGTTACAGTTCTATGTTTCTCAATAACAATAAAATTATTGAAAGGGAACAGATGCTCATTTGATTAATTCATACAAACACTTGTTTTAACTTTCATTCTCATCTGAATCTATTTGCAGTTATCAGAGAATTTCTACCTCTGTAACCCATGATTTTGAAAGGGACTTTAAAAGTTGATGATTTTAGGAGTTGATGAGTCATTCTTTCTTCATAAAATCTTTGACGACAAGCTCCAATAGCTAAAGTAGACACAGCTTCCAATGAGCAGGACAGCAGCTCTACTTCTAATAAGTTAATCCAATGGTTTTTGTCATGAGCAAAACAAGAAATCATGTTTTTAATAATACTAAAAGGTCGCTGCATCTTGTTAACATCTGGAGTTCAATCACTTCTGTGCTAAAAACCGGGGAATGCTTCAGCAGGGCATAAATCTTGCCCCTTATTGTACATACGATCCAGATGCCGGAGGAGAATTAACGTTTGTTTGTAACACATCTGGTGTCGGCAGCTTTGAGTAAGCTCTAATAGAAAGAGTGTGGAACTAACGCAGCATTACACCTTCACTCAGGCCAGGGGTTCTAGACTGAAGGTAAAAGCCTTCAGGTGTCCCTTGGGGTTTAGCAATAAACTGCACTAATCAGCACTGGCATTGTGTTAAGTGCAGGGTGTTTTGAATTTTCCACATCAGTTTTGCAGCCCTGTAATTCTACATTCCAACTGTCTGCTTTTGACAACTTTGTAGATTTGCCACCATCTTAAGCTCCAAATGAAAGAAAGGCCCAGATTCACTGTCAGAGTTCAGACTATCCCATAAAATGGGGGAGGACACATGATCACTACCAGAGCAGTAGTGAGCAAATAATAACAAGACTGGCCTTATCTGTAGATATAAAAAGTGACTTGGTATCCTATCCATGAAAAGCAATAGAATGAAGTAGAAAGAGTGCAGAATTTCAACTGGGACATCTACGCTCAAGTCCTATCTCTGGTACGTGTGCAGAAGTCCAAAATTAACTGGGTCATGTTTTCTCACAAGGGATGTGTAAGAACCAAATCAGATGATGACTTTTGTAACAAAAGGATCAGGTCCAAATTTCCTGGAATAGTATTTTAATTAACTTTGTAATATAACCCTCCTTCCCAATCTTTGTTATCGTCAGCATATTCTGGGTTTTAAACTATAACAAATACCTTGCACCTTAAAAACCTGCCACATAATTTGATGTTTTACAGTCTTTGTCCATGTTGTTCCTATTGGTTATAATGTTTTCTTCAATCCATTATTAATTTCTGGACACTTTGCACTAAGATCCCTTCTTTATAAAGCACTTGTGTATGTCTCTAGCATAGTAGTACTTTTTATGGAGTATTATATATCGCCCATTGTTTTCTATGCCTTTCTCCTTGGCTGGACTGTGATCCTACTTCATGGTATCTGTGAAAGAAAAGGTGGTAACCATTAGAGGCACTTAATAATAAAGTCTTTTTTTTTTTTTTTTTTGAGCTAGTGTCTCGCTCTGTCACCCAGGCTGGACTGCAGTGGCATCATCTCAGCTCGCTGCAATCTCACCTTCTCACGTTCAAGTGATTCTCCTGTCTGAGCCTCCTGAATAACTGGGATTACAGGTGTGTGCCACAATGCCTGGCTAATTTATTTATTTATTTATTAGTAGAGATGAGGGTTTACCATGTTGGCCAAGCTGGTCTCGAACTCCTGACCTCAAGTGAGCCACCCGCCCCAGCCTCCAAAAGTGCTGGGATTACAAGCATGAGCCACCACGCCCAGCCCATTTAATAATAAAGTCTTAAGGATACATTTCATGTTGTTGCAGATAGCCTCCAATTAAATCACACTTCTATGAGAAAGTTATTTGTGATGGTCAAATGATATGGCAGCAAATGCTACTGGGTAATTGGGGGATTTTATAGTAGCATTTAAAAGAGCACCTAGCTAACTGTAAATGTGTTTTTATGATAGTGTTATGCTCTGTCAGGGGTCAGGCTCTGAAATCAGAGAAGTAAGATACTCCCACCAGCAGAGGCATATAGGAACCAAGATCATCTGAACCAAGGACAGATTCATGTGTCCTAATTCACACTGTCTGGCTCATGTGTTCATTGAGGAAAATGGTGGGTAAAATCTTCTGCCCTGTTCAAAGTGTTCTTCATTTTAAGTTCGCACAGCATGTATGGTTGGCTGAGTTAAATATGCATATGACGTGGTTCCACTAATCACATGTTTTAAATTTGGTTTTTGTAACTGTAACTGGAAACCCAGAAGAGGCTACTTTCCAATTTAGACTTGAAAACTGCCACAGCACCAAATGAATCATATAGAATAAAATTATAAGACATGAACATTGGAAGAAAAAATGCAGAGTACAAAAGTAAGATTTAAAAAGGTATTAATGTCTCAAAGAGACTGATTTCTAGTACTAATATGATTCTAATAACTTCACTTTGTTTTTGGAGAACGCTTGTATATTTCTCAGTACTTTCATATGTTTTTCATTCATTTGTCTTCCCTGCCTACCTGTGGAATAATGGGCAAGACCACACTTAGGGTGGAAGGAAAAGCAAAGAATGGATACATCGATCTAAAAATAGCCACATAAGTTATATCAGTTTTCCAGTAGAAAGTTTTCTAGCTTATAAAGACATTATGGAAAAGAGCTTGGATTGAAGAAGACATGTTTAATTCAGGTATGAAGAATAAATAACTAGTAGAAGATAAAACTAATGAAGTGGTGAAACACACACACACCCAAGGCTGACAGAATTCACAACCAACAGATCTTCACTGTAAGAAATATAAAAGAACATGTTCTAGACTGAAAGAAAATAATAAAAGTTGAAAGTGCAAGAAGCAATGGGCATCTTTGTGAAAGGTAAATATGTAGATAAATATAAAGTACTGACTGTTTAAAGCAAGAACAATTGCAGTATTTTATGGGGATTATCACATGCAGAAGCATACGACAATAGCAAAAATGGCAAAGGTGGAGTAGAGGGTAATAGATGTGTACTGTTCTAGATGTTTTACATTGTTGGAAAAGCCAAAAAGGTATTAAGATAGACCATCATAAGTTAGCATGTGTCTTATAATTTTTAGTGTATCCACTAAAACAATTATATTAAAAAGCATAACAAAAGCCTACCAGAGGAGAAAAAATGAAATATAAAAAGCAAGTAGAATTATTACAAAGCAAGTATAATAAAGAAACAAAAACAAGGAAAAATAGAAAACAAATAGCAATATGGGAGACTAAACCCAACTACATCAGTAATTGCATTTTACGTAAATGGATGAAACACTTCAGTTAACAAGATTTTCAGCTCACATTTTTAAAAAAATACAATTATGGCTGCTTATAAAAAGCACAGCATAAATATAAAAATACATAGTATTTTAAAGAATGTAAAAACGACATACTAAGTGAACATTAGCCAAAGGAGAACTGGTATGACTAAAGTGATATCAAAGTAGACTTTAAGATGAGAAAAATAGGCCGGGCATGGTGACTCATGCCTGTAATCCCAGCACTTTGGGAGGCCGAGGCAGATGGATCACAAGATCAGGAGTTCAAGACCAGCCTGGCCAAGATGGTGAAACCCCATCTCTACCAAAAATACAAAAAATTAGCTGGGCATGGTGGCACGCGCCTGTAATCCCAGCTACACAGGAGGCTGAGGCAGAGAATTGCTTAAACCTGGAGGGGCGGAGGTTGCAGTGAGCCGAGATTACGCTACTGCACTCCAGCCTGGGCGAAAGAGTGAGACTCTGTCTCACCAAAAAAAAAAAAAAAAAAAAAAAAAATTATAACTTCTCCAACTTCTCCTACAGATAACATCATTATTGTCAAAACTAAAAAACTGGTCTTTGAGATATTTTTCAGATTTAGCATTTTGACAGACCAAGAGACAAAACTTGGTCCTGAGGCCAGTTTTTGGAAGTGACTCAGCCACACAAAGACAGTTTAGACACCCCTGTGATTTCATCCCTAGCCAATCATTGTTTCAATTCCCCAGCCCCCTGCTTGCTAAAATATCCTAAAAAACCCTAGCCTCTGAAGTTTTAGGGAGATGGATTTAAGAAATACCTCTCCTCCTCTGGCTTGGCTGGCCCTGTGATTATTAAACTCTTTCCTTGCTGCAATATTGCTGTTCTCAGTGAATTGGCTTTTCTGGGCAGTGGGCAAGAACCCATCAGGCTGCTACACAACCAGATGATTGAGGCTAATGTACCATCTTAGGCTAACCAAAACAAAAGGTGTTTGGGGCTCTGTGCGGGGAAAGTAAGAGGAGGATATTATGGTAAATAAGACTTGTCTTATTATGCAGATAAGATCTCTCTGGTGATAATAGTTGTCTCCAGGATTAGCTTTCTTCCCAGTAGGGAGACATCTTTACAAATGGACACTTATTTTATAAACATAAACATCCTTTACAAAAGGGGAGATTTATATTCTATTGTTAGGCATTTAGGGGAAGGTAAGAGCTCTTCCTGCACCTGCAGGTTCTCAACTGTCTTTATCTCAGAATATTCTATGTAACAGAGTCATATACTTTGAGGTGGGCATATTCTGGTATCTTTCAACAACATCTTTAAATAGGTTCTCACTCAACTCACCTAATAAAATGGCTTTGTAGGGGTTCTAGCCAAGATGGCCAACTAGATGCAGCCAGTAAGAGCATCTACCACAGAAAGACCAGACCATCAAGAAGACTGGCACATTCCAAGCAGATCTTTGGAAGGAAGGCTTTTGGAGTTGACAGAAGGAGGACACAGACTCTGGGTTGAAATGGGAAGAAGCTGGGAACCCTGCACGGGGCTGCTGAGCACCATGACTCCTTCCTGGCCCCCAGCAGCTTCTGGGGCAGGAGTGGGTTGAAAAGGTGAGGAGTCACCTAATCTTGCCACAGACCTCTGGAATCCTAGCTGCAGGAGACCCTGTGACCCCTATGGACATTTGAGCTGACAGGGAGAGCTGTTTGGAGAGATGGCAGGGACAGGAACTCCAGCCTACATGGAACTCAGAGGGTTTGGTGTGGGAATAGCTGCAGTGGGACATAGTCAGGGAGGCCCATCCCCTAAAGCTCATCACACTCCTCTAGGTGGCTTTGGTCTTTGTTGACTGTCGGACTTGGAGAGAAAAAGGCTTTCTTGCCTGTGGGATGGAACCAGTCTGATCTGAGCACCCTCCTGTCTGTCAGCCTCTCCCAGAGTCCCTGCCTGGCCATGCCTACTTTTGGCACAGTCTCAAATGCCCAACCAGGGTGCTTCCTGGTGGCTGCCACCATAGTTCCTTTGTGTGGTGGCTCATGCCTGTAATCCCAGCACTTTGGGAGGCCTAGGCAGGCAGATCACTTGAGGTCAGGAGTTCAAGACCAGCCTGGCCAACATGGTGAAACCCCATCTCTACAAAAAAAAAAAAAATTAGCTGGGTGTGGTGGTGTGTGCCTTTAATTCCAGCTACTCAGGAGGGTGAGGGAAGAGAATTGCTTGAACCTGGGAGGTGGAGGTTGCAGTAAGCCAAGATCACGCCACTGCACTCCAGCCTGGGTGACAGAGGGAGACTGTCTCAAAAAAGGAAAAAGAAAAAAATAAAAGGCAGGGAGAATAAAGGAATGAAGGACATGAACAGACGCTTCTAAACTTCTAAAAAGAAGACATACAACTGAGCACGGTGGCTCACACCTGTAATCCCAGCACTTTGGGAGGCCAAGACAGGTGGATCACCTGAGGTCAGGAGCTCAAGACCAGCCTGGTCAACATGGTGAAACCCTATCACTACTAAAAACACAAAAAAGTAGCCGGGCATGGTGGTAGGCACCTGTAATCCCAGCTACTCAGGAGGCTAGGCAGGAGAATCACTTGAACCCAGGAGGCAGAGGATGCAGTGAGCTGAGATTGCGCCATTGCACTCCAGCCTGGGTGACAACAGTGAAACTCTGTCTCAAAGAAACAGACAAACAAAAAAAGAAGACATACACATGTCCAACAAGTATATGAAAAAATGTTCAACATCACTAATCATTAGAGAAATAAATATCAAAACCAAATGAGATGCCATCTCATACCAGTCAGAATAATGCCTATTACTAAACAGACAACAAAAAATAGATGCTGGCGAGGTTGCAGAGAAAAGGGAAAATTTATACACCATTGGTGGGAATGTAAATTAGCTCAGTCACTGTGGAAAGCAGTCTGGAGATTTCTCAAAGAACTAAAAACAGAACAACCATTTGACCCAGCCATCTCATTACTGGGTATATGCCCAAAAGAATATAAATCATTCTACCATAAAGACACATGCACATATATGTTCAACACTACACTATTCACAATAGCAAAGACATGGAATCAACCTAGATGCCCATCAACAGAGAACTGGAAAAAGAAAATGTAGTACATATACACTATCAAATACTATATAACCATAAAAAAAGAAGGAGATCATGTCCTTTGCAGCAACATGGATGGAGCTAGAGGCCATTATAATAAGCAAATTAATGCAGGAACAGAAAACCAAATACTGCATGTTATCACTTATAAGTGGAAGGTAAACCTTGAGTAGACATGGATGTAAAGACTGGAACCTACCTGATTGTGGAGGGTGAGGATCCAAAAACTACCTCTCAGGTACTATGCTTATTATCTGAGTGACAAAATAACCTGTATACCAAACCCCCACAACACTCAATTTACCCATATAACAAACTAGTACGTGTACCCCCTGAACCTAAGATAAAAGTTGAAAAAAATGCTTTGTAATTTTTATCTGTCATCAATAATAATGTATCCTTTGTATTAATTCAAAATATTAAAAGCAGCTCACCCTTTACCCCTACATACATGTATTTTTTAATGGAATTTTGTGTTAATATTCCCAGGTACCTAAAGCTACTCTTAACCCACTATCTGCATCCTCTACCTTTCCTAAAAAGCCTTCTTCCAGGATTTCCTAAATGTAAATATAAACAGCTTACATAAATGTAAGCATATTTTTATGCAGCATCCAGTCATTCTTGTATTTAATCAGCAAAGAGAAAGTAATGGTAAAAGCCCAATATTCCCATTTTGCTACAGGTTACATTTTAGAAAATAAAGTTAAAAAGCAGCAACACCAACACAGACCATTCTCATTTCAATTTTCTTTACAGTTTTTTCCTACTGCTGTTTATTTGACAGAAAGTCAATTGCTTACTGCGGGGTGACTGCATGAGAAGAAATTTTTAAAACATTAATAAAAATAATAGCTTAAAGTATGTGGCCCTTAATGCAACAGAAGCTTTCTTTTTTTTTTTTTTTTTTTTGAGACGGAGTCTCGCTCTGTCGCCCAGGGTTGGAGTGCAGTGGCCGGATCTCAGGCTTTCTTTTTATTAAACAAGTGTAAGACAGGGAAGGAGGACTTGAGACTTGATTTAAGCCTCTAAGCATTAGGCCATTTAAACTCAAAGAGTTGTAGGGAAGAAAAATAATTTTTTTCTTCACCCCTCTAAGGTTCTCAGTTGAAACAGACCCCTTAACAAAAGACAGATTTACAAGAGAAAAATAAACAGAAGTTTATTAACATGTATACCTCATGTATAAATGGCAGCCACCCAGGGAATGAATAATTTTCCTAAGAAGTAGCTTTAAGTTCACCCATTATCTTCAACTGAAACAAAGAAAGAAGGGTATGGGGGAAGACCTATTATGGGGAGATGCACAGAAAAAAAACATGGTAAAACAAGGGTAAGGTTACTGTTTTAAATTAGTGCCTTCTCCACTGATGAGGGTTTCTAGTGATTTCATCCATCTCTTCCTGGTACAGAGAGGAGATGCTTTTACCAACAGGTATTTCCTTTATAGATGTCAATTTCCCTAACAAAAGGGTAAAGGTAAACTTCTACTCTGTTTACAAAGCTCCTCCTGGGTGTAAGATTTCTTTAAAAAGCTAGGTGTGGTGGTTTATGCCTATAGTTCCTGCTTCTTGGGAGGCTGAGGTGAAAGGATCCCTTGAGCCCAGGAGTTCAAGGCCGCAGTGAACTGCCATGCCACTGCAGTTTAGCCTGGGGAACAGAGTGAGACACCATCTAATTCTTAAACACTTTTTTTAGGTGGCATATTCTGGTCTCCTGCAGTAGCTATGACCACATTGCCCGCCAATAAAGTTTAACAACGTACCCACCTACTAATTATGTATAAGAATGCCCGTCACTTATCCTCATCGGCACAGTATGCTATTAAACTTAATGATCTTTGCCAATCTAGTGGGTGACCAGGGGTATTGTAGTATTACCCCTTTCCATGAGGATTGAATGTAATTTTTGTGTTTCTTTTGTATGGGTCTGGTTAAGTATCTTTCTACCTGTTTAAACTAGATTTGTTTCCTTCCTTTATTATAAACTATTCATTTCAACTCTTCCAAGACACCTGTTTTATATATAATTCCTAGGCATGAAGCTGTGTTCTTATTAGATCAAATCTGAAAACAACAAAAACTTAGGAATACACTTAACCAGAAATAAATAAGGAGTGAGAAAAATTTTTAAATGCTCCTAAGAGTCACAAAATATACAAATATATTCACATACACACATAACATAAACACACATGAACACATACACACTTAAACAACTGGGAAGGAATACCATGTATTTGAAAAGAAATACCTGCAAAATATGAAAGTATCAATTTTACTTAATTTATAAATTTGATATATTTGTTTTAGAGGGTTGATAAGACTAAGCTAATCTCTAAAGATCATCAGAAAAATAAGCAAGTAAAAATTGCCAAAAATTTCTGAAAAACTAAATCAAGAAAGGAAGCTATTTCTATCATATTTTAATATATATTATAAATATATTAAAAATTTAACAGAATTTTTTAAAAAATTGATACTTGTACATGAATACATAGATAAGCTTATGAGAGAGAAAAGAAAATCCAGAAATAGATTCAAATGCATATAGTTACATAGTAAAAACACAGGAACATTTCAAAGTAGCATTGAAAATATGGATTATATATTAACCTTATGGGAAATCTGGGTAGCTACCTGAAAAAAAAAATAAATTTAGATTTATATCGTTTACCAGAATATATCTGAAATTGATCAAATATTTAAGTATAAGAAATACAATTGTAAAAGTAGTAGAAAAAAAGCCATGAAAACATTTTAGTCTTTCAAGTGAGAAAATTTAAGTAGAAACAAAATCCAGAGGTCATTAAAAAATTGATAAACTTGATACAAAAAATTTAAAGAAAACATTCTACATGGCAACAATCACAATAAAGTTAAAATCAGGCAAAAATGGTGAGAAAATATTTGCATAAGAAATAAAGAGATAATTTCTCTAATACATAAAGAACTCCTATTTATCAATAAGAAAAAACCCAACCATTCAGTAAATTAATGAGCAGAGAATGTGAGCAAACTGATCATAGAAAAGAAAATATAAACAGCTCTGAAATATATTAAAATAAGTTCAGAGTTGAAGGAAACACTCTCATACATAGATTGTGAACATTTCAACCAATAAAATCTGTTTGCAGGGCATTCTGACCATGCCTATCAAAATTATAAGTGCACATACCCTTTACCCTAGCAATTCCACATTTAGAATATACTCTACAGATTTACTCATACATATAAAAAATGAAATGTATACAAGATTATTTATTGCAACTTTGTTTATAAAAGCAAAATATAGTAGTCTTCTAAATATCCATCAATAGAATATTGTTTATAGAAATTATAAGGTATACATATAATGGTATATTATGAATAGTAAATAAGGAATAAAAAAGATTTTCATATATAGATATGAGATGATCACCAAAATGTTTTTAAAAGAGAAAATTATGTAGAACATTGTGTATAATATATAAACATTTGAGTAAAAATTAATTGATAGATAAAATACATATTTTAACCCCAGCCACTACATTTCAATATCAACAGACCATGTACTATTCCCCATATACACCTTTTTGTTACCACTATTATACTTTTGATTACATTATTCCCTACATAGATAGACTTTCATCTTGATTTTTGCTTGCTAAAATTCAACCCATCTTTGGATCCTGTAAATTAACCTTTCTCTTCTGTTCTTTCAATACAACTTTCTGAATATAGGTTCTTTTTTCTAATAAAAACTAGTAAAATCTATTAATTCCAATAACACTAAAGGAAGAGAAGGGAGGGAAAAGGAACAACTACTAAATACATGTCTGCCAGACACTTTAATGTCCTATGACATTTAATTCTAGACAACTTTTTAATTCAGGTTTTATTCCAGTAACAAATGTTGTTACCAGTTTGAGAAGATTAGAGAATGTTTGCAATGACACAAATCTGATAATAGGAGGTACAGAGGTTTAAACTCAAGTATCTAGGATTATAAATCCTTTTCTGACTATACAACCTCGTACTTGATGGAATTTCTGCCACGTTTCTTTAGAATCCGAACCTTTGAGATCATCTAGTTTGACGCTCTCAATTGACAAATGAGGGAAAGAAAGCAGGAGAGGTTAAGAGCTTTGCAAACTAGTTTGTTAGTGTCAGTGGGGTTGGATAGGGGTCTATAAAAACATATGTATGTAATTAGGACTAGGATGTAAGGTCAACTTGGTACTTTACACTTTTATAATAGAATTTAGGATTAACAGGATAATTGATAGTCTTTAAAATTAAAAAATTGGCACATACTACAGACGGGAGTTGTTTCAGGAATGGAAAGCATAAACATCTGAGAATGAATGTCTATCTGTGAAAATTAACACCCATCCATAACGTTCATAAGAATTCTTTAGTGTCATTAACTGTTTGCCAAGCATCTTCCTGTGCTAAAGACAAAATGAGTCTTTGACATTCTCATACGAAGTCCATGTGCCCTACAATAAAATCCTGAGGTCTCCAGCACTTACGTGCCTCCTCCCTCCAATATCTGGCTCCCATCCCATAGCCTCTACCACACTGGCTCAGGAAGTAGGCAATTTCCTGCCTTGGCTGAGCCGGATATTAAGACTTCTTTGTTCCCTTATCTCTGAGAAATAACACCACTCTGAAATACTCCAATAGCTGACTGATTCATGCTCAGACTTACCTAAAGGACTCTCTGCTGTTCTTTAATGTTAGTGTTGGCTGAGGCAGAGCAATTCACCCACATTCTAATCGTAAAATGTTGTGGGGTGATAGGGAGCACTCTGGATAATTATAGTTCGTAGACTGTCTAATATTAGAATAAAGAAGATATTTTTAAAGAACTATTGAGCTAGGGGATCTTCCTCTCTGCTCCCACCTCCCCTCACTGACCCATCCACAAGCAAACCCATTTTATGTCCGTTTGCATTTATAAAAGCATCCTTTCTCATACAAGACATCTTAAATAGATTCATTCATATTGGTACAGACTAAACTGAAATTTCTAGGCTATGTAACACAGGCAATTTGGCTATTCTCCTTGGAGGCAATACATACAGAAATAACAACTGCTGACAACTTCTTGGTACCTCCCAATGTATACAGACACTTGACATATCGATCTATACACATAGCCTGTGTTCTCTATTTGACTGATGGTTAGAAATACCATCTGCACATCCACAGCTTGTCCAGTTTCCAGGTTTCTTCCATTTAGTGGAATGTTCTTAATACAATATTCCTATTCAACACTTCAAAGCCCTTTCAAAACATTTCACTTTTCATGTAATGCATGCCCTACATTCCAGCTTCTTTTGTTTGGAGTTCTGATACGAGGAAAAGCTAAAAACAATACATCATGATGACCAAGCCCAGAAAATGCAATTTAGAAGTAAAAATGATGAGAACACAATCTTCCCTCTTCCTTCACTGGCAAGGTTAAGTGAACCAAAATATTCTAGAACTAAGAAATTTTAAAGACCATTTAGTCTCACCAGCTCATTTTACAAGTGGGGGAACTAGGCTGTGGGTGATGAACAACATTTTAGGTTGTGTAATGGAGTAAGTTCCAGGTAAAAGAAACAACATCTGCATAGACACAGGGATGCTGATTGTGCCACCAGAGGAAGACTTTGACTCAATGGGCTATCAGGAAGAATAGAACAGAAGATTAAATAAGTAGAGTTGAACAAATTTACAAGGGACCTTGGAATTTCCATTTGCAATTTGTGGGTCAATTTTCTACTTTCATGAAAATGTAGACATTGTATCATGTAGGTTAGATTTGGAAAAGAACTCAGGATCTCAGCTCTTATTTTTTCCTTCATAATACTTTAATATAGTTATAATTTTATATTAATTTAACTTTAAAATCTTTGTCATTCACTAGTTTGTAATCTTCATAGCATCTGGCACAGTTGACAGGCATACAGTAAGTACTCCAAAACTATCTGTTGAATGAATGAGATCATCTGAATTAACTTTCTACATAGAGATGGCGTCTTTTCTTAGAGTTTCCTGAACAGTTGACTCTCTGTGGTCTCTCTGAAAATACTCAGTGATGAAGTCTGGCTATCACCAAGGCCTCTGTCAAGGCCATCCTTACTGAGAAGGTGGTAACTTCTTTTGGAAGAAGGAGGACAGACTTTAGGTTACCAGGATAGTCTAGGTCCAAGAACATTAGAATATTGAATATTTCTATGTTTCTAGTAGGCACTAGTGTTTAGTTAAGATGCAAGGAAATGAAGTATGTGAGGACGTTTTTGTACTTTTTCAAAAAGCTCTATAGAATTAGGCATTACTGGCCGGGCTCAGTGGCTCACACCTGTAATCCCAGCACTTTTAGAGGCCAAGGCAGGCAGATAACCTGAAGGTCAGGAGTTTGAGACCAGACTGCCCGACATGGTGAAACCCTGTCTCTACTAAAAATACAAAAATAGCCAGGTATGGTGGCACACACTTGTAATCCAAGCTACTTGGGAGGCTAAGGCAGGAGAATCGCTTGAACCCAGGAGGCAGAGGTTACAGTGAGCCGAGATTGATTACGCCACTACATTCCAGCCTGAGTGACAGAGCAACACTCCATTTAAAAAAAAAAATAGGCATTACTAGACACATTTCACATATGAGGTAATTGAGGCTAAGCTTTGAGTACTTTATTCAAGGCAACACAACACACAGTAGTGAAATTAATTTGAAATTAGGTCTGGGCTTTGAAGATCAGGTTCTTCCTAACCTGCTACACTGCCTCTATTAAAAAATATAAAACAGAATTGCTACCCTCAATGATACACAATCTAGCTGGAGAGACAGATTTGGAAACATCCATTATCATACTTATCGCCAGTATGTAAAACGCACTAAGCACAGAGATGCAAGCTATTCATTCTTCCTGGAGTTTGAAAATGTCATGAAAGGTTTTACCAAAGAGGTGCCTCCTGACCTGAGTTGTGAAGGTGATTGTCAAGTGGAATCAAGCAGACTCAACCAAAAAAGTTTCTCAGAGGAAGAAGTCCAAGAACTCAATGCTGCCAGATTTTCTCATTGGGGCATAATATGTCCCAGCCAGGCGGGAGGCACACCTAAGTCAAAATGCAATAATTTCAGTGGGATTTTTATCAGATTTTGCTTGCTTGCTATGTAAGTACCCCTTCAACTTCACCCTGTCACCCTACATGCACACGCACACATACACACACACACACACACTCACATGGAAAGAGAGAACAACTACCAGCAGCATATACGTCCTATTGCCATGACTAGATAAATTGCCTCAATGCCTTTTCTACTACACTCGCTGTCTCTGACCATTAATAAATAAGGTACTCAGTTTATGTAAATATAAGAGCGTAGCTAAAAGAATTTTAAATGCCAGACATGGTCAATTTAGCTGTTTTAAATGCTGCAGTGACTAGCCTGCACCAAACTTTTAGAATAGGGAGTAAATACAGACTAGGCAACAGTAGGGAAATTTCCTGGACTTCTCAAGTTCGTGATGGAAATTGGTGAATGTCTTCGACAATTTGCTCTTAATGCAGATGGAATTAGTTTCTCATGGAAACAGATACGTTCCTTTACATTTATTGCATGTGAAAAAACTGTGTCTGGCTTTAAGGCAGTCATGGACCACCTTACTCTCTTCCTTAGTAGAAACTCAACAGAAAATTTAAAATTAAAACTCCAGCTTGTTCATCACACAGATAACCATACAATACTAACAAGCTAAAAATAAATCAAATTTGCTGTATTATAGTATTCAAATTTGAATATAATATTTGAATATAGTATTCAAATACTACATGTCCTTGGAAGAAAACATTACATTTTAGGTTTCTTCCATGAAACACAAAATAATACAGCAGCTGATAAAGCGGAAAGTAAATGCGTACCCAGGATGCACTGGATGTAACACCCACTTTTATAGCTCATCAAGGATACTGAGGCTGAGGGTGGAATGTGTTAGGGATCTTGGTACAATCCCCTGCCACCAGGTTAAGAAAAATATTGAAAAATGATAGTGGGAAGTGATATGAACGGTGTGTGGAAAGAAGTCTAATGTGAGAAAGGACATGATTTCCTTAGTCTTGAACTCGATAGGCCTCAAATTCCCAACACTCCATGGTTTGTACAACTGGATAGTCTTAATGAGGTCATGGAAGATGATGTGGAAGTGGCATTAAATCTTTACAGTGAGTCCCTACAGAGCAAGTGTTGCTGCTACTGAGGAAAGTCCAAAGAGTTTGCTAATACATGGAACTCTAACATGTTCAAAGGGACCAAATATAGTTTTGAAAAAGAGACCCTAAAAATGGGAACCCTAAAAAATGGGAATCATAGCAGTGAAGTGTTAAAGAATATGCCAAAAGCACTGACCTACATAATTAAGTGATGTCAAGAAAGAGGATAAAGCAGATGCTTTCAGAAAAAAAATAAAAATAAAAAAATAAAAATAAAAATCATTATTTCTGGATTCACCGAAAGAAGCAGAAGGGGATTAGCCCAGGATGAGAAAGTTGAGAAGACTGCCTTAACAGCATGGTGTCTCTTTCAGGTTGTCACACTTCCTCTCTCAGGGAAAACAGTCTTGGAACATTAGAACCATATTGAATATTAGAGATAATCTATCCCAATCCCATTATAATATAGCTGGGAAACTGAGGCACTGCACGTAGTGATTAACTCAAGGTTACACAGCTAGTAACAGGTCACCCAGAACTGGAGCCCACCTTTCAGACTTCCTGTGTGCTCTGGTTTAGAAATTAGAAGACTGGATCTAGCTCTTGTTCCTAAACCAACGAGCTATCATACATTTAAAAGACTATAATCTCTCTATGCCCAGTTTTCTCATCTGCTCTGTTTCATGGTTAGAATAACATGAAGATGTGGCATGTAGCATTCATTATAAAAGACAAATAGTACTATTCAAAAATAAAATATTTTTATCAGATGGTATCTTCTTGAAGTTTAAGGATGGGTATTAACTTTGTATCTTTCCCAGGTTCTAGCACAGACATTACATACATTTCAGTGAAATGAACTGAACTATCTTCAATTTTTATGAACTCAAAATAACCCAATTGTGTACAACAGGGAAACCGTCCAGCAGAACTATTTCCAAGAAGGCTATATTGAATTCTCAAAACAATAAATGTACTCTTTGGGGAAAAGCAATACCCATCTGCAACATAGTCTTAGATCTGGTGATCGCATCTAGTAGGAATTCAGTGATATAGAGCTGGGTGGGAAAAAAAATTTATTACATTTCCAGACGTTGGAACCCAACAAATAATTTCTAATTATTATGCAACTTATTTTCCTTATTTCTCTATTTCAGTAGCGGAAACTTCTACTGAAACTAATCTCTCCTATATAAGCAAACCAAATAAAGTTAAAAATACAGGACCACTAAATCAGGTAATGATTCAATATAATTGACATCTACTTAAAAATACTATCAGTCTTTATGAACCAACTCATTCATTAAATATCTCAAATAATAATTCAGTTTAAGCTAAGCATTTGAACTTTCTAAAAACAGAATCTACTCTGTTGATACGAACTGACATTATTTCATTTGCTACCTTGTTTTAAGTGGAAGAACATACAAATTATTTTAAATTCATAAAATGTTGGTCTTTTGTTTGTTTGTCTCTGCATCTTTTAAAATGTCTTTCCTGTAAATCAGGACATCAAATGTCTTATGCTAATGTCTATTCTGTTGCATCTTCTCAGAGAACATTTATCATTCAGCACATAAGAATGACACTTTCCTTCATTTTGAAATTGGCTGAATCTCGATATATTAATATTTTGTGAAATCCAACCAATTTGCCACTAGTACTATCAGGAAATAAATTGGTCCAAATTAACAAACTTGATTTTACCACTCAGCTCTGGAGCATAGCAACATTAGTTAATTTCATCAATGGAAAGTTCCAGAACCAAATTCTACCAGATAAAATGGTACTAGTGCAAAGGAAATAAGATACCTGAGAGAAACCAGATGATCTTCAAATTTGGTTTCCCTCACTGAAGAAATTCCTGATAGCGCATTTTAATATACACAGCATCCCCTACCATGATCAAGACTTTCTTAGGGTCTTACATTTCTGTCAACTGACATTTTTCAATTCTCAAAGGTGGAAAAATGCTCCCAGAGACATGGTCATCATTCCCATATCTTGTGACAGCAATGCTCTCTCTAGGTTGTTCTCACCCAAGAATTTTGATGTGTTAATTATGGTCATGGGTAAACTTTGTTTACTCAAAACAGATAACAATATTTTAATGTCTATTAGCAGCTCCCTGAATATTTAAGTTTAGGGAAATCTTATTTTACTCACAGAAGTTCCAGAGGAGAGAAACTGCTTCTACAGGATCAAAGAACACATCCCACATAGTTTGGCCTGAGCAAACTATAACAGGGATTTGCTTAGCATAGTCTCTACATCAGGGTGATAAGAGGAAACGAGACGAATGAGAGCATCAACATGTGACCTGTGTATTGTTCAAGGGGGTGTGAACTATCTATTTATCAAAAGTAGGACAAGATAGGTGAAGTAAATTGATTGACTCTAGAAGTAGTTCAGTGAGGATCCTCAGGATCCTGTAAGAGAAAGGGTCCAATATTACTGCTGAAGGCTATATAGAGTAACATTGCAGACCAGAGGCTTCGGAGTCAGACAGATCTCAGTTTGAATTCTGGCTGCATCACTCATGAATTGAGTCACCTTGGACAAGTCCCTCAACCTTTCTGAACCTGTTTCTGCACCTGGAAAGTGGGGATAACATGATTACCTCAGTGGGCTGCTATGGGAATTAAGTGGCAGGCGAATGTGAATGCTTAACCCAGTGCCTGGCACACAGCAAGAGTTGAGAAAACATCTCATTGAGGGAATTGGAGATGTGACCAAAAGGTTTTACAAAAGGTTACATGTACTAATCAGAGAGGAGTCGTGTGCTATCATTATAAGTGAGAGGGCATGACAAGTCCAGAAACTCCATTTAAATCTTCTGTTTTTCTAAGTAAAATGATTATTAGTAACCATGTAAATAAAGTTAAGACTAGAATTTTAAAAACAGATTTAAGTAATAACTGGGGATGATTTTAAGAACAATATGGGTAGACGATATCAAACTATATTATCTTCTGACAATGAATAAGTTTATCAGCTAAAGAAGACAAAAAGAACACTGCACGACATAAACACTCAAGTGATTCCATTGATGTAAGCTCAAGTGTCAGCTGATCATTTTTAATATATGAATTGTTACTTGCAATCATGGTCTTCCATCAATAAACTTTCCTGAAGCATTCAGAAATTTGGTAGCAAATGAGATACCAGGACTTTCCATTTATATAGTTGCTGTGCAAATCATCTCAAACCAGTTGTTTTTGCCCAAAGTCTGTCTTTTGGCAAGAAAGGTGAAAGTACAATAGCCTTCAGAATATTTCTAACTAATAGTTTCAATATACCCCTTAGGAATTCCTTCATGTGTACTTGGCTGGATAAGTAGAGAATGATACGATAGTCATTTCATTGTCTTCTGAAGTCAGTTGTTGCCCATCTATCTGAAAACTATTTGTTCAATAGATAAGAAACTAGGTTATAATTTTCACATATACATAAGCCGAATCCATATTTTTATCCCTGAAAGGGCTAAAAAACATATCCTGGCCTCCCAAAATTTAGTTTATTCTAAACATTTGAGAAACTGCTCTTCCCGTTTTTCAGGACAAGCTGCATGTTTAGAGGGAGGCAATAGAACCTAAGAAGGGAATGTATATAGTTTGAATAAAACATGTTCAACATTCTATTTTTTTAATATTTAGAAACAAAAAAATGATAAAGGATTTTCCAAAAGCTACAGAAAGAAAAAGGCTCAGTTAACTTTCTCGACTGGTAAAGGAACCCAGAAAACAAATAGAGCAATGATCACTCCCTATCTCTTCACCTATTTGGTTTTCTCTTTTTGCAGGCAGAGCATAAAATAATTTCCAGAGAAATAGGAGATTTTTCTTTTTCCAAAAAGGGCAGAGGAAAAACACCTATAGAAACATATCAGCTGGATAACTATGTAAACATCACTAGGGACAACATATTCCCCCCATGAGGCATGTTGCAGGAAGGAGATGAATTGTAGTCTTTAATCTCCTCTGTGTTTAGTGGAGCCCCCAAAAATCAGATTGTAAACATTGGAATACTTGCTTGAGTGGTTCCACCAAAGACTTTATTGCAGTAACTGTATTAGACCTTTGTTGCTATCGGTTCTCTTAGGAGCAATCACTTTAGTTTGGATGAACGAGATCCCTGAAAGGAGATTCACTGCTTTACAGAACTGCTAATCCTCCATTCATTTTAAAAGGAAAAATAAATATTGCCCTGATGATTGTCAATTTTATGTAAACTTAATACATATTACTATTTTAAAAATGACCTTTCATTTAAATGAGACTTGTATTGATATGCTCAGTTTTATTACAAAAGCAATTTTTTTATTATATTAAAAGTATGGTTTACTTGTGTTATGAAGTATATGACTTCAGCACCTTCTATTAGATATTTTTTTCTTTGCATCATTGTGACATCTGCTCAGGGTGTTTTCAATCTCATTTCTTGGATGTGTTTCTTCATCAATGTTAGATTTTTAAATTAAAATAATACTTTATACAAAAGAAAAAGTCATCTTTCTTTGCACAAAATGACTGGTCCAAGATCATTTGCACAGATCTGAACAACGATATAATGGCAAGTCTTGATATTTCATCTGCTATGAAATTTCTGAATGACTCTGGAAAGTTTTTAGGTAGATCATGGTTATAAGTGAAAATTCAAATTGTCAAAATTATCAGCTGATACTCGAGCTTACATCAATAGAACCACTGTGGTGTTTACATTATTATTATTATTTTATGTATTTACTTATTTTTGAGACGGAGTCTCACTCTATCACCAGGCTGGAGTGCAGTGGCACGATCTTGGCTCACTGCAACCTCTGCCTCCTGTGTTCAAGTGATTTTCCTGCCTCAGTCTCCTGAGTATCTGGGACTACAAGCACACGCCACCATGCCCAGCTTATTTTTGTATTTTTAGTAGAGATGGGGTTTCACCACGTTGGCCAGGATGGTCTCGATCTCCTGACCTTGTGATCCGCCCACCTCAGCCTCACAAAGTGCTGAGATTACAGGCATGAGCCACCATGCACGGCCTATATTATTAATATAATGGTTATGTAGAATGATTCAAATGAAACAACTGAATTGCATCAATGTTAGGCTCTGGGTTATTGTTGAGTGGGTTGTTACAAAAATTTTAGGTTTTGCTATTCCTGGGTCTTGGTTGATAAAATAGTTCAAATCAGGATGACCTCGAGGTCAAGTGGGTGGTAAATAAACAGTTCAAAATCTCAAACAGCAGTGGAGGTTGTTTATAGAGTTGTGCAGCAGAAATGCTTATGCAGCCCAGCTCAGTAAACATTTTACATCACTTTGCATGAGGGATATATAAAGACAGTGTTTACTGCCGTTGATAAAGCCTCAATGTATATGTGCCAAAGCTAGGACTGACTGGCTGAAACTGCAAAGCGGGGCTGCTCTGCAGATAAAGTATTGAACAAGACAGCTGAGCTCATCCAGAGATAGGCTAAAACAAGACTATAAAATCAGTCATGGAAAACAGAGAGCTTTTGGATCATGTGTAGCAGCTGGGACAGTCTTCTCCTCATGTCCAGCTGGGCGACTCTAAACTCCTTTTCTGTATGCAGATGTTTTATCCCGTGAACAGCTCATGACTAGACAACAACTGCATGAGGTGTACTTAACTCTTGAGATGCTTCATTGGCACCAGGTCCCTACATCAAACTCAGAAGACCTCTTTAAAAATCAGCTGCATAACTTGGCTATTTAAATAAGTCATTGCATTTGTAAGACTGACCACTGGATGTTTTTGTCATTTCAATTGCCTTGCGAGCCAGGACAGGTTCTCATGTGCTTTTCTAGTAAATGAAGGAAGGAAAAAGACATTGAATAAGAGATGTCATTAGAGATTGGATACAGATTAAGGAAGAAATTATAATATGGATCCATACCACTAGAACTACTCTTGAATGGAGAAATAATTTGAAAGGACTCATGGTTAGCTTGGTGAAGAAAATGTAATAAGAGTAGAATCTTCTAAGACTTTAGTCCAGAATTAATTATTTGCTTCAGGAGAGTGAATTCAGGGACTCACTCTTGAATTTAATGATAATTTCTAGATTTTCTTTTGAATCTAATGAATTGTATCTGGCATTTAAGTCTTCACATAACAAAAAAGGGACCCAGTGCTTTTTGAGATAGGGAGAAACAAACAATCTAGATATTAGTTTGCTCTCAATCAATACAGGCTAGAAAATTGTGAGACTATTTTCAGGATTTGACGTCAATTTCTATACCTATCAGCATAAAAGACTAATATCCCATTTTCTCATTTTGTGTAATGTTTTGATTTCAGGAATGCAAGTTCTATTTAACATTTAAGTATCTACAATACTCAAAATACTGATATTTAGATATATTAGGAATGGTCTTTGTCCAAAAGACAGGCATCTCAAAAAAAATGTAACTTAACCTCAAAAAGAAATTGAGCTTGTCTCCCAGGGTACAGTTTCTTTTTTTTTTTTTAAGATTTTTTTTAATACTTTAATTTCTGGGATACATGTGCAGAAACGTGCAGATTTGTTACATAGGTATACACATGCCATGGTGGTTTGCTACACCCATCAACCTGCCATATACATTAGGTATTTTTCCTAATGCTATCCCTCCCCTAGCCCACCACCCCCTGACAAACCCCAGTGTGATGTTCCCCTCCTTGTATCCATGTGTTCTCATTGTTCAGCTCCCACTTATGAGTGAGAACATGCAGTGTTTAGTTTTCTGTTCTTGTGTTAGCTTGCAGAGAATGATGGTTTCCAGCTTCATCCATGTCCCTGCAAAGGATATAAGCTCATCCTTTTTTATGGCTGCATAGTATTCCATGGTATATATGTGTCACATTTTCTTTATCCAGTCTATCATTGATGTGCATTTGGGTTGGTTCCAAGTCTTTGCTATTGTGAACAGTGCCGCAATAAACATACATGTGCACATGTCTTTATAGTAGAATGATTTATAATCCTTTGGGTATATACCCAGTAAAGGGATTGCTGGAAAGGTATTTCTAGTTCTAGATCCTTGAGGAATCACCACAATGTCTTCCACAATGGTTGAAATAATTTACACTCCCACCAACAGTGTAAAAGCATTCCTATTTCTCCACATCCTCTGCAGCATTTGTTGTTTCTGACTTTTTAATGATTGCCATTCCAACTGGCATGAATGGTATCTCACTGTGGTTTTGATTTGCATTTCTCTAACGACCAGTGATGACAAGCTTTGATTCATATGTTTTTTGGCCACATAAATGTTTTCTTTTGAGACATGTCTGTTAATATATTTGCACACTTTTTGATGGGGTTGTTTTTTTCTTCTAAATTTGTTTAAGTTGTTCGTAAATTCTGGATATTAGCCCTTTGTCAGATGGGTAGATTGTAAAAATTTCTCTCATTCTATAGGTTGCCTGTTCACTCTGATCATAGTTTCTTCTGCTGTGTAGAAGCTCTTTAGTTTAATTAGATCCCATTTGTCAATTTCAGCTTTTGTTGTCATTGCTTTTGGTGTTTTAGTCATGAAGTCTTTGCCCATGCCTATGTCCTGAATGGTATTGCCTAGATTTTCTTCTAGGGTTTTTATGGTTTTAGGTCTTACATTTAAGTCTTTAGTCCATCTTGAGCTCATTTTTGCATACAGTGTGAGGAAGGGATCCAGTTTCACCTTTCTGCATATGGCTAGTCAGTTTTCCCAACAACATTTATTAAATAGGGAATCCTTTCCCTATTGCTTGTTTTTGTCAGGTTTGTCAAAGATCAGATGACTGAAGATGTGTGGCATTATTTCTGAGGCGTCTGTTCTGTTCCGTTGGTCTATATATCTGTTTTGGTATCAGTACCATGCTGTTTTTGTTACTGTAGTGTTGCAGTATAGTTTGAAGTCAGGTAGTGTGATGCCTCCAGCTTTGTTCTTTTTGCTTAGGATTTTCTTGGCTATGCAGGCTCGTTTTTGGTTCCACACGAAATTTAAAGTATTTTTTTCCAATTCTGTGAAGAAAGTCAACGGTAGCTTGATGGGTACAGCATTGAATCAATACATTACTTTAGGCAGTATGGCCATTTTCATGATACTGATTCTTCCTATCCATGAGCATGGAATGTTTTTCCATTTGTTTATGTCCTCTCTTATTTCCTTGAGCAGTGGTTTGTAGTTCTCCTTCAAGAGGTCCTTAACATCCCTTGTAAGTTGTATTCCTAGATATTTTATTCTGTTTGTAGCAATTGTGAATGGGAGTTCATTCATGATTTGGCTGTTAGTCTGTTATTGGTGTATTGGAATGTTTGCGAATTTTGCATATTGATTTTGTATCCTGAGACTGCTGAAGTTGCTTATCAGCTTAAGGAGATTTTGCGCTGAGACAATGGGGTTTTCTAAATATACAATCATGTCATTTGCAAACAGAGACAATTTGACTTCCTCTTTTCCTATCTGAATACCCTTTATTTCTTTCTCTTGCCTGATTGCCCTGGCCAGAACTTCCAATATTATGTTGAATAGGAGTGGTGAGAGAGGGCATGCTTGTCTTGTGCCAGTTTTCAAAGGGAATGCTTCCAGTTTCTGCCCATTCAGTATGATATTGGCTGTGGGTTTATCATAAATAGCTCTTATTATTTTGAGATACATTCCATCAATACCTAGTTTATTGAGAGTTTTTAGCATGAAGGCTGTTGAATTCTGTCAAAGGCCTTTTCTGCATCTATTGAGATAATTATGTGGTTTTTGTCTTTGGTTCTGTTTATGTGATGAATTATGTTTATTGATTTGTGTATGTTGAACCAGCCTTGCATCCCAGGGATGATGCCAACTTGATCATGGTGGATAAGCTGTTTGATGTGCTGCCAGATTCAGTTTGCCAGTATTTTATTGGGGATTTTCACATCAATGTTCATCAGGGAGGTTGGCCTGAAATTTTCTTTTTTTGTTGTGTCTCTGCCAGGTTTTGGTATCAGGATGATGCTGGCCTCATAAAATGAGTTAGGGAGGAGTCCCTCTTTTTCTATTGTTATTGTTAGGAATAGTTTCAGAAGGAATGGTACCAGCTCCTCTTTGTACCTCTCGTAGAATTTGACATGAATCCATCTGGTCCTGGGTGTTTTTTTGTTGGTAGGTTATTAATTACTGCCTCAATTTCAGACCTTGATATTGGTCTATCCGGGGATTAGACTTCTTCCTGGTTTAGTCTTGGGAGGGTGTATGTTTCCAGGAATTTATCCATTTCTTCTAGATTTTCTAGTTTATTTGCTTAGAGGTGTTTATAGTATTCTCTGATGGTAGTTTGTATATCTGGGGGATTGGTGGTGATATCCCCTTTATCATTTTTTATTGTGTCTATTTTATTCTTCTCTCTTTTCTTCTTTATTAGTCTGGCTAGCAGTCTATCTATTTTGTTGATCTTTTCAAAATACCAGCTCCTGGATTCATGGTATTTTTGAAGGGTGTTTCATGTCTCTATGCCTTTCAGTTCTGCTCTGATCTTAGTTATTTCTTGCCTTCTGCTAGCTTTTGAATTTGTTTGCTTTTGCTTCTCTAGTTCTTTTCATTTTGATGTTAGCTGTCAGTTTTAGATCTTTCCTGATTTTTCTGTGGGCATGTAGTGCTATAAATTTCCCTCTACACACTGCTTTAAATATGTCCCAGAGATTCTGGTACATTGTGCCTTTGTTCTCATTGGTTTCAAAGAACATCTTTATTTCTGCCTTCATTTCGTTATTTTCCCAGTAGTCATTCAGGAGTAGGTTGTTCAGTTTCCATGCAGTTGTGTGGTTTTGAGTGAGTTTCTCAATCCTGAGTTTTCATTTGATTGCACTGTGTTTTGAGAGACTAACACATACATAGTTGTTTGAGGATGGAGGTAAAAGTTGGCTTTAATGTGTATTTTTTTCCTGCAAAAAAGGAATCATCGCTTTTATCAGCCTAAAAATTGGTCAAGATCATTATTTTGGTGTTTGAGTTGTAGACTCTATTTCTATATAGTATCAGATGTCTATTACTTCTGAAATAAGGAGGCTGATAGTTTGTTATAATTACAGACTGTATACAGAGAATACTTGATAAGATCTTAAGAAATATTCAACTGTTTTAGTTTGAAAAACTGCTTTTCTTGGAGTAACTGACCATAACTTTGTCATTCAGATAGATCTGGTTTACTGCTTGGGGAAAGAGGGAAAGGAAAAGGGAAAGTCTTTGAACAATTTAAAAGTAAAAAAAGTCTTAATATATTAAAAAATAATAATTGGGAATGTGAAAGTACTAGTGGGAAAATGTAATTTTTTTCTTTTAAAAATTATTATTATTTTAATTGACAGATAATTGTATACATTTATGGGGTTCAGTGTGATACTTCAACATATGTATACAATACAGTGTATAATGACCAAATTGAGGTAATTAGCTTATCCATCATCTCAAACATGTATCATTTGTGTTGGGAACATCCAAAATCTTCTCTCCTACTACTTGAAAATACAGAATAAATTGTTGTTGTGTCACCCTATAGTGCTGTGAACTATATTTCTCCTATCTAGTATTTGTATGTTAACCAACCTTTATCTCCCCACCCCCTTACCCTTCTCCACCTCTAAGTAATGACTATTCTACTCCATACTTCTTGAGATCAACTTTTTTAGCCTCTACATATAAGTGAGAATGTACAGTATTTATCTTTCCATGCCTGGCTTACTTCACTTAACATTATGTCCTCCAAGCTCATTCATGTTGCTGCAAATGGCACAATTTTGTTCATTTTTATGACTAAATAGGATTCCATTGTGCATATGCCACATTTTCTTTATCCATTTATCTACTGATGGACACATAAGTTCATTTCATATTTTGGCTATTGTGAATAGTGCTCCAATAAATATGGGATAGCTGATCTTTATTAAACATTCAGATTTATTTTCCTTTGGATATATACCCGGTAGTGGGATTACTGGATCAGAAGACATACAAATGGCCAACAGGTATATGAAAAAATGTTCAGCGTCACTAATCATCAGGGAAATGCATATCAAAACCATTGGGAAATATCAACTCACCCCAGTTAGAATGGCTATTATCAAAAAGACAAAAAGAAAAAACACTGGTGAGGATGCAGAGAAGGGAGAACTGTTACACATAGTTGGCAGGAATGTAACTTAGTATAGCCATTATGAAAAAGTAAAATTAAAAAGTAAAAATAAAACTATCATATGATCTAGCAAAATGTAATTCTTAACATAAACAGTTGAAATAAATTCTGAACTTAGGACCAATATTAATTATAAAATTGATTTTGGACCACATATACACACGCACACATATATATACACACCCACACAATCAGGAGTTGCTTAACAATGGGGATACATTCTGAGAAATATGTCATTAGATGGCTTTGTTGTTTTGTGAACATCATAGGGTAGACTTAAACAGAGTGGTATAGCCTACTGCACACCTAGGCTATATGGTATAGCCTATCGCTTTTAGGCTATAAACCTGTACAACATGTGACTTATTGAATACTGTAGGCAACTGTAATGCAATGGTAATTATTTGTATATCTAAATATATCTAAACATAGAAAAAGGACCACAAAAATATGGTATTATAATCTCATGAGAGCACTATCATACATGTGGTCTGTATTTGACTGAAATGTCATTGCGTGACGCATGACTATAGATGTATCATGGATACCAAAGCACCTAAAATTCAAAGCCATAAGGTAACCTTATCATTTTACTAACAGTTTTGAACAGCAGAATCAACAATCTTAATAACATAAGTTTTAAAATATTATGAACAATCTGAAGTAGTCAGAGTCACTATAAAATAAAATGCATCAGAGCAATAAAGGAAATTTAATGACAAAAAGGCTGCCTACTGATTTTCAAACAACCCAGAATCCACTATTTGAAATATTAAGTATAATATCTGGGGCTCCTGGTACTGAAAAGCAAAGACTATCTTGCAGAATTTCATGTCCCTGAAGTTCATGACACGGTCGGCGCTTAAGTATTTGTTGAATGAATTAAGTGAGTCTAAAGATTCCACAGGCTAGGAATACTTGGGTCAGTTGGTACTGACTCCACTGCCATCACAATCCTGTATCAGTTTCAAGTGTTAATATCTGTTGTCTTAGATGAATCCACAGAGAAGGGAGCTCTCGGCAGCATTAAAAATTGGAGCTAGTTTTTCAGAGCTCAGTCAGAAGGTAAGCAATGAGCTGGGAGAAAAGGGAAGAAGTAAGGAAAGATACTATAAATGAAATATATACATCATGTTTATGAGAACACATAGGCTAGCTTATAGCCACAATCATTATCTGAGTAAAGGGAGTACTAGTTAATTCATTCTTATAAAGAACTACAGTGGTTCCTATCATGTATCAGCATTGGTATGATTTGAAAAATGTCTAAAGATGGATTTTTCTTACATATACATGGATACTGAGTAAGGTAAGGCATACATAAATCCGAATCTGATACAAAATCCTACTCATAAATGACAAATTTCCAACAGTCTGACCTTAAGCTTCAGTTAATAAGAGCACTTTTGTGTTTGAAGTATACCCATTCAAAACATGCCATCTTGTTTATATGAATGGAATTGGCAATAGGGGAAACAATGTCAAATCTATGTCGACTGAAAATAGAATCCTCTGTCCTCCCCAATCCGTCTTCTGTTCCCTTGGCTTCCAACAAACAGGCTCTAGGAGAAGCAGCAGCATTAGGATGCCACTGGTGGTGGTGACTGCTGTTGCCTGCATCTTCACCCTGAGATGCATGTCTGTCTAGTGGTGGAAATAAGGGTCTCTGCAACCCAACCAGCCAGTTCTATGCTGCCACTCAGTCTCCAGTGTTCATTATCGAGGCCACGTGAGGGCAAAACCTTCCATTCCTCTCCTTATTCCCCTCCCACAGCTGAGCATGGAATAGACATTAAGTAAGGCCTCCTTCACGGAGAGCATTTCCCCCACTCGAACATTCTCTCACAGGCCCCCTTTGTTCCCTGCCCTCCGCCCCATCTACATGCTGCAGCAGCAGTTGCCCAGATGTTCTCTATCAAAGCCTGAGACATGCCAGCAAACTTTGGCACGCATGAAAGTGCACTGAGTACTGGCCCTCCAGAAATACCTTTTCCCCCCTCTGATTCCTGCAAATATTTTTAAATGTTAATGGGTTCCACTCACCCATAACCTAGGGGGAGGTTGCAGAACAGGACTCTGTGTGTCCAGCAAATTAGCAGCCTGAGGATACTGCTTGGCGCCTGGGTTCTGTCCCACCCTCGGGGCATTGGCTGGGGTTCTCCAACCTTGAACTGTAGAGGCCAGTTTGCCAGCACATAGCTTTCTAGTGACAGAGGTTAGATAGGTCATTGACAGGAAAGTTTCTTCAGGCTACCAAATAAATAAATAAATAAATAAATAAGACCTAAGCTCCCTCAAAAGTTTCTGAGAGTAAGAGAGATCCTTTAAGTACCTCTGAAATAAGATTCTGAAATGTTTATTTTCTCCTCTTAACTCATCCTCTCTCCTCCTCCTCTTCTTTTTTCTTCTTTTTAAAAATATACAGTTTTCCTGATTTGGTACATAGGCAGAAAATAATTTGACGTATGCTTTGGTACTTTGTATATCACATCCCTTTTAAAGCCCCTTAATAATAGAAAATGGTTCATTAACAAAAGCCTTGGTACAAATTTCAATAAAATGTAAATTAGAGTATTTTAGATGGAGGTGGGAAAATGGTATGTATTTGGAGAGAAAAGGAAAAGGGTGGATGACATGTTTTTCTGGGAGAGAGTTATTCATCTTACTTGCATTGTGACAGTTGTTTTAGGGCCTGGCTAGAAGCCATCCAAAAGATAATGTAAGGCCAACCTGCTATGGGCTGAATGTTTGTGCCCCCCACCCACTCCCCTGCCACCAAAACTCATATGTTGTAACCCTAGTCCTTGGTGTGATAGGATTTGGAGAGGGGGCCTTTGGGAGTAATAGGTCATGAAATTAGTGCCCTTATAAGAAGAGACAGGAGACAGGAGATTCTCTCTCTTTCTCTCTGACATGTGAGTACACTAGGAGAAGAAAGCCATCTGTAAACCAGGAAGAGTGCCCTTATTAAGATCCCAACCATACAGGCACCCTGATCTCAGTCTTCCAACCTTCAGAACTATAAGAATAAAAGTTAGTTATTTAAGCCTCCCAGGCTATAGTATTTTGTTTCAGTAGCCCGAAGAGAATAAGATACTACCCTTACAGAATTCTTTGTTTTTAAGTCTGTCCTAATAGCCTCACTCTGGAAACAAACTGCTTAGGTGTTATTGATCTCTCAGATATCTGAGGGTTTCTCCATAGCTAAAGCTCCATCTGTGCTTACAAAGTTATAATGCTTGAGGTAGGTAACCCATATGCCTTGCCCCTGCCCATGCTTTGAACTTTGTTCAAAGAAGGATGGTCAGTAACTTTTTTGTGAAGGAAAACTGAGCCCTCAAAACTCAATAATAAGAAAATACACAGTCCAGCATAAAAATGGACAAAAAGATTTGAATAGACAGGTCACCAAAGAAATCATACAGATGGCAAATAAGCACATGAAAAGATGCTCAACATTAGATGCTCAACATTAGATGCCAGGGAAGCGCAAATTAAAATCCCAGTGAGATACCACTATACACCTATTAAATGCCTACATTTCTTTTTAATGATAATACCAAGTGCTGAGAAAGATGTGGAGCAACTAGAACTCTCATATATTCCTGGTGGGAGTTCAAAATTACAGCAACAATAATCAAATTAGTGGTTGTCAGAGACTAGGATTGGGGGAAAGTGTTAATAGTTGTTTATATTCTGTGTGCTACAATACAGGTTTATGTTTTATTTCCTGTACTTCTGGTTATTTTTTTAAATTTTGTCCAAATAAATTTTTTTAAGAAAAATGAAGAAATATATACATTGTGCTAGGTAATCTCCATTTGCCTTTCCAGATAAATTCTCTTTCTTTTTTCTGTTTTGTGCCCTGAGAGACTGACTTCTATGAGCTACGTCAGCCAGGCACTTTGCCCTCTGACCTCCTGTTGGATTAGGCTAGTGGGAGGCACCAGCAGGAGTAAGTGGGTAGGAAGAGAAAAAGGATGGGGTATTTATTCCTCTGGCTCCCTCCCTGGCAGGCCACAGGATGGCAGTGGCTGACTTTCTCTACAGAGGGCCACAGCTCCTGTCAAGGTACCTTCTACAACTACAACTTTAGCAAGCAACAGCCATCAAGTTCTTGAATTCTGGTTACTACTTCCTTTCCTCGTTCCTGTGGCCTTGGTGGTCATGGTTCCTAGCAGTTGCTATCATTCCTTGTTAATTTCCTTTAACATAGCTCACACTTTTGTAAATGGTCCCTTCATTAAATTTTTCTCAAATTATCCAATTTGAGTTTGTTTCTTTTTCTATTACATGCTAATACCTTGCTAACTCTAGGTGTTCCACAATTTTAATCAAAAAGATCTTTCTTTTGGAATCTTTAACAAAAGCCCATCAGATTAAAAAGTAGAAATTAATTCCCAGACTAAAAGTATATGCCATCAACTGTAGCACATAATTATCTGTCTATCCATCCATTTTAGCATTTGATAGCCAGACAAAGCCATTGCTACGTACATACCTGGACTACAGTATTTGACCATTCTGTTTGGCCATAGAATTATGCTAATCAATCAGTGCTATGTATATATTTTTAAAGGCAAAACATGCATTGTACTCTAAATATGTTGAGGACATTGCTTACTAAATTTCATAATATGACCTTTATTATAACTTATGGGAGAAACTTCTCCTATGCTTCAAGTACTTTAAAATATATATATATATGACACTGCATATCAATTCCCCCCTCTGTTTTGGTTCTGAAAAGATTCAGAGCAAAAATTATGATCCAGCTCTAGAAAGTATATAATACCTAGAAACATAGTGTTTGTGTACTACCCTCATTCTCTGCTATATTTTCTTTTTCCGAGTCTTACTTTCCCTTAAATTACATTTCTTTGTTTTCATATATATAATATAGTTGCACACATACACATATATATTTACATGTGTGTATGTGTACAAATACGTATGTGCCTGTGTATTTTTAAGGCACCTTAAATTCCTTCTGGCCTAAGCAGCAATACAAAGAGAACAAATTTACAGTCTCTTGACAGATGATTTCTGTTAACTAAAGGCAAGAGTGTAGTTTAGCCACATTACTATTTAATCTCCATTTTATTAATGTAATCTAAAGATCATCTGGCCCAGAACTATTCTAACCTTAAAATGTGTGCCCTTTACAAACTGTTTACCCCTCTGAATATGTCTCTTATCCACATATGTTGAAAGAATCTTACATAATTTCAGTTACGGTAAAGAACATTAAAATATATATATGAAATGATTGGCTAACTATAGTAATGACTAGGCTTCTTTAAAAAAATATATTTGAGGCATAAGAGTGTATTGACTAACAGCACAAACCCTTGAGTCAGACTGTCTGGGTTAACCCAATTACTAGATGTAGTAATTTGGACAAGTTACTTAAATTCTTTGTTCCTCAGTTTCCTCATCTGAAAAATGGGAAAATAGTAAGAAAGTTTTTGTGAGGATTCAATGAGATAATACAGAAGAACAGAAACTGTCAAAATTAATATTAGCTACAATTATTTTAATAAAATGGTTTTCCTGGAAAACATCTTTCCCAGAACTATCATACAAATCATGACGATTTTCAAAGATCCAGCTCAAACCAGAGCAAGGCAATGGTAAAAATTCTTTATGAATAACAAGCAACATAAATAAAAAGTCACCACTTTAATTTTTTCTATTTCTATTCATTTTGTCAAGCCACTGATTCTACAGCTACATAAGTTTATGACTAGGCATTTGTTCAAAATGCTCCATTTGATAAGGTGACTAAATCTTGTCAAAATTGTCCCAGGAGGTCTATGCCCAAAGTAATGGTATTAGTCCATCTTACCCAGTTAAACATTTTTTCCTGTTAAACTTGGGCCTTTATAACTGATTGCTTCCATATTGCATGTTTAACAAATATAAAGTCATTCCTCTTCAGTAGTCTCCTGGAACTGGTTGATGCCATTGGCATCAGCTGGTAAAGGGTGATTGTACATATCTCTTCTTAACTCCACAATTCATGTTTACACTATGGAAAGCAACAATCAGGTTTTTTGTTTTCTTTCTGGAGAGGCTTTTATTAAACATTACCAGCACATCACTGCCCCTAGTCTAAAAGAACCAGCCTTCGCAAAGTCTCAGAGTTGGAATGCCCACTATATCTTTTATAATTGTAGCCTATATCAACAGCTAGTATTAGAGGCTATCCTGATTTGCATATGTCAAATAAATGTGGTGTTTAAAAAAACAACAAAACAATTGGGTTTCTATCTGGGATATTCATATTTGTAAATCCAGCTTTTTGTTCTGGTTTAAAATGTGAGCATAAGTCTTTTCAGTTGCAACAGTAATTACTGTAATGATGCTGTTTGATGATTCCTTACATCAAATTAACTTGAAAATATTGATACATGATGTAAGTACCCTTAGAAATTCAGTCTGATTTATTCAAAGAAGTTTGACTACAGAACATTTTATTTTGTTCTGGAAATTTTATAAAGGCATTTTGCCAAAAGCATTAAATATTTGATTTTACTTGTTAAGATTTGTAGGAACTCCTTTAAATTTATTATAAAAAATAACAGCTACAGCAACACATTTTCCCCTTTCATTAAGGTAGTGAAAAAAAGAACTTTAAGAGCTTTTCCATAAAAATGCTCTAAAATATTCCATTAAAATTAAAAGGCAACTGCCATATCACACGTGGTCATATTTAACTATTCGAAGTTATTTTAGGTATATCAGCCCCCAAAGACCAAACTACCTGAGAGTCCAGCTGTGTTCAAAGTAGATAGGGATCTACAGAACTCAACCTCTACAGTGGGGTAGGGCTGGCACAAAGAGTTGTTAGACCAGAGAAGAAAAGAAGAATTCTGAGTTCAATATTAGCATTTGACTCCCTGAAAAGTCTCGCTTGATTACAGGATTATGTTAAGGAAACAGTCATCCCGTGATGATCAGGGAGAAATCTGTGATAGAGCAAGGAGCTTAGAACAAAAGCCCAATTCCAATAGTACTAGCCATGAGATCCCATGCCAGCAATGGTGAATTGAGAATCTTACTATCAAGTAGTTTTCTAGGTTGTGGGAAATAATTGCATTTCAGTTGAAATCTTAAACTCTCATAATTACAAAAAGTATCTTTAAAACACTACAACCATATGCATATTTGTTAACTATTATACTCCTTCTGGTATGGTTCTTCTTGCTCAGTTTTGTTTTATAACAATATTTATGCATTTTAAATATGGTTTAAACATCAGTGGCCACAAAGATATGTAGCTGCATGCATAAGTAACTTATTAATGTATCTCTTAGGGTGGTCCGTTATACATATATTTAATTAGCTTTGGAATCAGATTGTTAAATATTTGTTTTAATGTTCCAAATATCAACAAATAAAAGTCCCCTATATTTTTCAAGAATTTATTATTGATTTTGAACTTAAATCTTAATCTTTTACCAGTATCCTTGTTAGGGTCACCCAGAACCCCAACAAACTGACATAACGTACTTTCACCTGAGTATCAGATGCTGATGTCTTTGGAATCTTATTTTTTTGGTATAAAAGAGAGTTATCAAAAAAAAAAAAGGTAAGCTAATGACCACAATTTTTTAAAAAAATATGGACACAATAAGACAGTAACTAAGTTAACCAAAAAAACAAAATAAAAGATTTGCAATAGTAACACTGGATTAGGCCATTGCCTTTCCTTGGAATATCCCTGTTAAGAACCTCTCAACCTTTGCTTTACAATGATTTCTTACTGTTAAGTACATCTATAATGTTAATCCTAAAAGTGAAGAATTTCTTCAAATTTACACACACCTTGTTTGCAGGCCAGTGGTCATTGGCTTTTCTTCCACCTAAACGAAAGAAGGAGCCATTTGCCATTTCCAGTCTACTCGCCTACTCATTTACTGTGAGCTCAACTCTGTTATTTGGAAAACTGCCATACATTTATGAGAGCCTAAGGGATATTAGATGATTGTCATCTTTCTCTTGTTCCCTCCCACCCCACCAAATGCCCTGGCAAGGTTGCCACACCTGGACACTGAATTCCCTGCAGAGTCCCTTGTTACCAGAATTGTGGAAAACTTGGACCGAGTTCAGAGAAAAGCTACTAAAATGGTTAAATGACTGAGGGGGCCAATTTATAAGGAACTCAGAAATGTTTGGTTAAGTGGTAATTATCCTAAAAAAGGTGTGGTGACTGGTCTTAAGTTTAAATTCCAAGCCTTACTTGGCAAGAGGCCTCCTTTCAGGCAGCCTCCACGTTCAGAAATACTCTGAAGAAGGAGTAGAATCTTACTTTTGCTTGAGCCTCCAACTCCTGCAAAGACCGCTTGGGTGGTATTCACAGTCAAGTGTAGTAACCTCTATAAACAAGCACAGAAGGCAACACCACTAACGCAGAAAGCTCATGTAAGACCACTGAAGAATGCTTAAAGGAAAGTCTTCCCAGGAATCAGGAAGAACAAGCCTGGGCTGTGAAAAGCCAGTCCCCACATCCCAGTTAAGCACCTATCACACCCCACACAGTCAATATCTGTTTGATGGGTGGTGTCATTTAATAAGAACTGCCGGCTGAGTCCAAAGTATACAGATCTGTCTGAAATACACTGCTGGGAATATTGATTCCATTACCTGACAAGAGTTTCTACTTGACCAAAGAGGAAAACCTAAGAACAACAACTATAATAGTCAAGAAAGCAGAATGAGAAAATTTCTTATAACAGCATTTTCCCAAATGTCTTCTAGGTGATGTCAGTATGTGTTATACAGATTCAAAAAGAAAAGAACCTAACAACTGGAATAAATGAAGTTAAACCTTGTGTGTTTATGATGTGTTTGTTATTATTGACAGTAAAACCCCTCAGAGCCATTAATATGCTGAAGCCTATTGTGTCTCACTAAGGAGGGTAGAGTGTACACTATTTCCTAAATTCAGTGTGGGCATGGAGTGCTTTATTCCATAAGCATGGACCTTTGTATTCACAGCCACTTCCATAATACCTTTTACAATGCTGCATTCAGTAAATGAGCAATGAAAATGAATGAGTCAACCTAGGCTAGAACACAGGTCTGAAATCCCAATCTACTCCTCTTTCCACCACATTCATATTCGAGTTACTCTTTACTTACAATGAATCTTTTCACTCTATATAAATGAAATTAAATTTGTTAACCAGAAGCAGACTGACCTGAAGTTACTAAAGCTCAAGCTTGCGGGCCTCTCATTGGGCTTCCTAGTCCCAATAACTAAGTGTGTATTTATAGTGTTGCATTTACTTTTTACTTAAGGAGGCCTCACAAAACTGTAGAGCCTTCATGTCCTGTACAACCTGCTGCTACCATATAAAATGAAAATGAGTTTTCACCAAATGTCTAAGTTGTCACTGAGATGACTGAACTGGAATTATTGATATTATGGATGAAAATATACTCTGGATTACTCAGGCTCATCTTTAAGAGATTTCATACTCCTGTGTAGCTGAAATGTAGATTCAAATAAGAAATAAATCTGAGTTCATTCTTTCTATACTCTTCATAATTATATTAGCTTCAACCTTCTCTTCTTTTTTTTTTTTTTTTTTTTTTGAGACCAAGTCTCGCTCTGCCGCCCAGGCTAGAATGCAGTGACACGATCTGGGCTCACTGCAACCTCAACCTCCCACATTCAAGCGATTCTCCTGCCTCAGCCTCCCAATTAGCTGGTACTACAGGCATGCGCTACCATGCCCAGCTAATTTTAGTAGAGATGGGGTTTTGCCATGTTGGCCAGGCTGGTATCGAACTCCTGACCTCAGGTGATTGCCTGCCTCAACTGCCCAAAGTGCTGAGATTATAGTCATGAGCCACCATGCCTGGCCCATCTCACTTCTTACATGCCTCTTAAGGTGTTTATCACTTCCACTATTCTGTTGTTTTCTTAAATGAGCACCTTACCCAAAATAGTCTTTCTTCCAATCTCCCCCTTCAATATTTTAAGACTATAAATCGTCACTATGAAACATCACATTGTAAATATTACTACAGTTGGAATTCCTTCTGAAGACCACCAGAAGCTTCTGAATCATTTTTTTCTATGTAGTAGGGACTGACACTTATAAACCTGAATCTATAGTGCTGCAATTTGGTGTTCTACTTCAATTCTTTAAAAACTTCACTTATTTTTGAAATTTCCTGTTGGCTGCCTGAGATAAAATAATTTCCAGCCTAATCTTCATCTTACCTCCCATCCATTTGACATTATGCCTTCAAAATGATATTTTATTATTTAATCTAAATGAAGAACACTTGATTCCAGAACATTAAATCAATAACATTAACAGACTAACCTTTGTAATTCATTTTTATCATGATTGATAAGCCAGTTTAAGCTTTCACCATAGATACTCACAGCTTTGCAGATTCCTTCTAGACTATTCATAATTTAACAAGATATTCTAACAACCACACACAAAAACATCACTTCCAACCTCTTCATGTCTTAGAGCAAATCAGGGTTTTACTCCCTCATTTTTCACATCAAACATTACAAAATTAGAAAACTGAGCACAAAGGCCAAAAGTTTTACCTGCCTCTCTTTCCTTCCCATCATCTTACTGAGTTGGTGACTATGAAAATATTCTGAGCCCAAATTAGCAGTTGTGTACTGCCAGGTCTGCCTTAGTCATTTCCAAGCCAAAGGGGACTTGACAGATACCCCCTTTACAAGTCTAGTGTTTGTAAATATCAAATGAAATGACTTCATTCAGTCAATTATTTCTGGAGAAAGCTGGCAGAATAATGTGGTAATTAAACTGAGGACTGATGGAAACTATTAAACAGGAGGGCTATTTTGCCTGGCAGTACTAGTTAATGCTTTTTATGTGTTTTTGTTTTTTAAAAATGCTTGAAATACTAGTTCATTTAAATGGAATTGCCTCTTCATTGAGATACATATTTAAAATGTTCCAGTGAAGACAGTATAAATAAAAGACAGGAGAAACTCAATTTTCTCGTATCTTCTGAGTTGTCAGTATGATTTCCTTATTTTAGATGAATTCTGAAATCAAAACTCAACTGTATTCAAATGTAAGTAGAACATACCCATATCCTAAAGCCAGAACATAATACAGTCAAGACTCAATTGCCTGGGTGCTGGGTATTCACTTCAATCTGAATATGCTGTCTACAGCATGTTTGCCCAGTCTAGTCTAGTCTTCCTTAGGCTCCTCCAGCTGGCCACCAGCTTGATTAATCCATCCATCCACTCATTCATTCAACAATATTCAGCCAGCATCTCAGTCACTGTTTCTAGTTACCTGTAATGCAGTAGTAAAAAAAAAAAAAAAAAAAATCCTTTCCTACATATCTCTCCTGGTTACCTAATAGTTATGCACTCAGGGACAGACAAAAGCTCTAACAAAAAAGAACAAATTGGAATCTGAAAGCTAATGGAAAGACTTCTGAATGCTTCCCAAAGGAAAATGCAAGCTGCTAAATTACTTGTAGTTCTTCATTTCTAAGTGATTTACATACAAATAACCACCATTTTCCCAGTCTTTGATGAATGGATACAAAGGTTTAAAAAAGGGAAACTTTAATCCATTGGTAATAGTCCGAGAATGTTAGATTAAGAGAAGTCGGCAAAAATTAAGAATAACTTAGGAAAACCAAGCCAGAAAATTCCAAGGTAGAGGGAAACTGGGAGAGTTAATAACTACAAACAGCTTCCGCTATACTTCATAAATATTTCTCATTTTTCTTTGTTAGAATACATGATACTTCTATCACATATTTAATAGTATATGATACATAAATAAACATACTGAATAAATAAGCATATTCTTTTGAAAATGCAAATATCATGGTGATGTGGAGTTAAGGACCATCAATCATCCACATTCTGCTCATATGAGCTACGTAAACATTTAATTAAATGTTTGCCACAGTTCTTAGCAAGCTTAGAAGTAATATGAAAGTAGATAGTAGTAGTTGAAATTGTAGATTCTGAAGTTATACTGTTCAAGTATTCAAGAGCTAGTATTTGAATTCTAGCTCTACGACTACCAAGCTGTGAAAGCTTGGACAACTAACTCAATCTCTTGGTGCCTCAGTTTTCTCATCTACGAAATGGAATAATAGTTGAAATTTATGCTGGGACTTGCCCTTTTGACAAAAACAGAGTAACTAACAGGGACTTGATTTATGTTTCCTTCTAAACCCAAAATGAACAAACAAATAGAATAACAATAGTTTTCAAGACACAGGATATCAGGCACCCAAGGACAGTGATCTCTAAGAGATAAGAAAAAAAAAAAATGAGGCAAGACCTGTGATTTCCCCAGTTGACTGCCTTGAGAGTCCTCAGGTCACAGCATGTGGCAGGGGAGGGACTGGACAAATCCTGAAGGACTCCTACTTGAGGAGGTGAAGCTCAGACTGCTAGAAGAACAAGGAAATTAGAATTTGTATGATGAGGTATCAGAAAGGAGTGAGCTGCATAGAACAATCATAGAGACTAGTAGAAAGGTGATCAGCACATGTAAGTGAGGAAACTGCACGAGCCAGATGCTATGATTGGAATGTTTGTCCCCTCCAAAACACATGGTAAAATTTAATTGCCAACATAATGGTATTGGAAGGTACAGCCTTTAAGACGTGATTACGTCACAAGGGCTCCATCTGCATGGGCAGGTTTAATGCCTTTATAAAAGGGCTTCCAGGAGTGGGTTCTCCCTTGCTTGGCCCTTCCACTCTTCTGTCATGTGAGGAACAGTGTTCCTCCCCTTCAAAGGCCGTCATGTTTAACAGCCATCTTGGAAGTGAACACCAGACCATTACCAACACCAAACCTGTTGGCACCCTGACCTTATACTTCCCAGCCTCCAGAACTGTGAAATAAATTTCTATTATTTATAAATTACTCAGTCTGTAGTATTCTGATATGGCAGCCCAAAATGGGATAAAACACCAGAGAAAGAACTAAGCAAAAACACCAGACCAGGCATAGTGCCTGTTCCCATCAATCAGACTGGAAACCTTCACAATTCCCAGAGCATTTGGTAGAGTATTCAGAAGATTCTTGCATTAGTAGCAGGAAATAATTAGTTCTTGACTAATCATTGAATAGTTAGTCCTTGACTAACCATTGCTCTAGTTATGTCACAAATTCCAAAATCAAGACTCAAAAAGATAAGCCTATTTTCAAGTAACTTAAGTATATCTCAGAGCAAAGCTCAAAAATATTTATAGGAAAACAAAAAATAGCTAGCACCCAACAAGGTAAAATTGACAATGTCTTGAACCAAACAAAAGATTACCAGTCATGCAAAGTAGTAGGAAAATACAAATAATGAGTAAAAAGATTAATCAATTGAAACTTACCTAGAACTAACACAGTTATTAGAATCAGCAGACATGAATATTAATATTTGTCATTCCTGTATTCCATATGTTGAAAAGATATAAAAATACCTTAAATAATCAAAGATACAAAAACTATCTAATTTGAGTATCTTGAGATGAGATGAAAACTACAATGTCTGTAATAAAAAATATACTAGATGCAATTAATAAAAGATTAGATATTAGAGAAAAAATCATTAAAAATATTAGTGAACTTAAAGATGTAACAATAGAAACTATACAAAATGAAGCAAAGAGAGAAAAAAGATGTTAAAAGGGAAATGACCATCAGTGAGCTACAGAAAAATTTCAAGTAGCTAACATGTAATGGAATCCCCAAAAGAAGAGGAAAAAAGAAGGGAGAATAAATAATATATTTAAGGAAATAATGGTCAGAAAACTTTCAAATTTGATGAAAACTATAAACCCAGACATTCAGGTATCTCAAAGAAAAGAAAAGAAAAGAAAAGAAAAGAGAGAAGAAAGAGGAGAGAAAAAAAGGAAGAGAGAAAGAAAGAGAAAAAGAAGAAAAGAAAGAAAAAAAAGAGAAAGTAAGCAAGCTACACACTATACCATGGTACATCATATTCAAATTGATCAAAAACAGTGATAAAGTAAAAATCTTAAAAGACAGAAAAAAAAAACCCATTATGTAAGAAGGAGCAAAGATGAGGATGATACAAATTTCTCATCAGAAACAAGGCAAACTAGAAGAGTGGAAGAGTATAAAGTAATTAAAAAAAAAGTTAAACTAGAATTTTATATCTAGTGAAATATCTTTCGAAAACTAAGGCAAAATGAAGACTTTTCCTTCAGACAAAAGCTGAAATAATTAATAAGCAGCAGACTTACACTGTAAGAAATACTAAAAAAAAGAAAAGAAAAAAGCCCATAAGTAGAAGGAAAATGATGCCTGATGGAAATATGAATCTACACAAAGAAGTGAAGAACACAGGAAGTTTTATCTACATATGTAAATATATATTTTTATTTAAATCTGTTTAAAAGTTAACTTACTATTTTAGCAAAAATGATAACATTGCAGTGTGGATTTGAAGACATATGTATAAATGAAAGGTATGAAACAATAGCAAAAGGCCAGGAGAGAAAAAGTAGAAGTGTATATTTATAAGGTTCTTATAGTACATGTGGTATGACATTACCTGAAGATGGACTATGATGAGTTAAAAATACATGCCAAAACCCTAGGGCAATCACTAAAATAACAAAACAAAGAATATAGCTAATAAGTTTATAAAGGAAATGGATACAATCATTAGAAAAAGGAAAGAGGCAAAAGATATACCAAGGCTAATATTTAGCAAAAGAAAGTTACAGTTGCTATATTAATATCAGACAAAGCAGATTTCAGACCAAAATTAGAGGGAAGAAAAAGATCATTTCATTATGATAAATGAGTCAAAGAATCAAGAAGACATACAAACACAAATATTTATTCACCTGTTATTTTTATAACAGAGTTTCAAGATACATGAAACAAAACTGAGATAATTGCAAGGATTAATGAACAAATCTACAGTTATAATAGAGTATTTATGGTCTCTCAATAAATAAAAAGTACAAGGAGTCAGAAAATGAGTAAGGATATAGAGGACTTAAAAACCTAATTTTGGGAGGCCGAGGCAGGCAGATCACCTAAGGTTGGGAGTTTGAGACCAGCCTGACCAACATGGAGAAACCTCATCTCTACTAAAAATACAAAAATTAGCTGGGTGTGGTGGTGCATGCCTGTAATCCCAGCTACTCAGGAGACTGAGGCAAGAGAATCACTTGAAACTGGGAGGCGGAGGTTGTGGTGAGCTGAGATCACGCCATTGCACTCCAGCCTGGGCAACAAGAGCAAAACTCTAAATCAAAAAAAAATTTAAAGGGAAATTATATTATGAGACATGTAAGAAGTCTTTTTTTTTTTTTTTTTTGAGGAAAGAGTCTCTCTCTGTCACCCAGGTCGAAGTCCAGTGGCTTACTGCAAGCTCCGCCTCCGGGTTCATGACATTCTTCTGCCTCAGCCTCTCCAGTAGCTGGGACTACAGGTGCCCACCACCACGCCCGGCTAATTTTTTGTATTTTTAGCAGAGACAGGGTTTCATCGTGTTAGCCAGGATGGTCTTGATCTCCTGACCTCTTGATCCACCTGCCTCGGCCTCCCAAAGTGCTGGGATTACAGGCATGAGCCACCGCGTCCAGCCAAGACATTTAAGAAGTCTTAATAAATTTAAAAGGATTTAAATTATACAAATTAAATTTTGATGACATGGAACTAAAAATAGGAATCAATAAGAGAAAGGTCTCCAGAAAATCTCCAAAACATTTGGAAACTAAATAACAAAATCTCAAATAATCCATGAATCAAAAAATCAAGAGGAAATAAAAATGAATTTTGAATTGAATGAAAATAAAAACACAGCATATCAAAATTCATGGGATACTGCTACAGTGATACTTAGGGAAAATTTTATTGCATTAAGCACTTATTTAGAAAGGAAGAAAAGTTTTAAATTAATGAACTCAGTTTCCACCCTAAGAAACTAGGAAAAGAAGAGCAAATGAAATCCAAAGAAAGCAGAAGAAATACAACAGTAAAGATTAGAACAGAAATCAACAAAATAGAAAACCAATAAACAATAGAAAAGTTCAACAAAACCAAAAGTTTATTGAAGAAAAATTAATAAAACTGATAAACCTCTAATGACAGTGACAAAAAAAATTTTAAAGAGAGAAGACACAAATTACCAATATCAGTAGAGAAGTGAAATCACTACAAAGTCTACAGATATTAAAGAGCTCTCCATGCCACTCTCAGGTTTGATGATTTGCCAGAAAGACTCATAGAACTGAGAAAAGCAGTCATACTCACATTTACAGTTTATTGCAATGAAAGGATTCAGATTAAAATCAGCAAAGGCAAAAGACACATAGGGAAATCAAGTGTGAGCTTATAGCTGTCTATGAGAAATCAAGTGTGAGCTTATAGCTGTCCTTTCCTAGTATATTTGTGTGGACAGCACTTAATTCTCCCAGCAATTATGTGTGACAATGCATACGAAGTGTTGATTGCTAACCAGGAAGCTCACTTCGACGTGCAGTGTTCTTATTGGGGGTCAATCACATAGGCAGAGAGCACTCATATAACTGACTTTAGCTACCCAATCTCCAGCCCTTCCAGACATCAAACTGATACAGCATGGCTCAGGAAGACAAACAAACAAAAACATTCATTTACTAAATCACGCTGTTAGCATAAACTATCTGGTAAGGCCAAAAGCCCCATGTATATAAAGATGATCTTATTAGGTGGGATATTCTAAATGCTTGGAGCTTATCTCCTAGGAGCCAGGCAAAGGCTAATCTTTGGCAAGTGCAGGGTTTGAGCATCCCAAGCCCACTAAGTTAACTCTTTACTGCACAATAAAAGAGTATTATAAACAACTTTATGCCAATACATTGAAAAGCTTAGATAAAATGGACAAGTATCTTGAGAGAAAAAACACCAAAGTCATGAAGATTATGTGAATAGCCCTGTATCTATTAAAGTCATTAAATTTGAAGTTAAAAACTTTCCCACAAAGGAAACTCCAAATGACTTCACTGGTAAATTCTATCAAGTATATAATGAATATTAGTGGCACACAGTTGGCCAAAAAATTTGAGAGACTATTTCTGAACTCATTTTGTCAGAATATTACCCTGATCCCAAATCAGACAAAGACTTTACAAAAAACAGAACTACAGACAGATATCCCTCATGAACATATGTAGAATTTCTAAATAAAATATATTAACAATTAAACCCAACATATAAAAAGGATAATATATCATGTCTAAATGGAGTTTATCCCAGAAATACAAGATTAGTGTAACACTGGCCACTCAATGCAATTGACCATATTAACAATCTGAAAGAGAAAAATCATATGATCATCTCAACAGACTCTGAAAAAGCATGCATCAAAATCCACTATCCATTCTGAGAAAGGTTCTCAGAAAACTAGCAACAGAAAGGAAATTCATAAGCTGTTAAAGGGCATTAATGAAAAACCTAAAGTTGACATCATGCTTAATGGTGAAAGGCTTCATGTTTTTTCCCTTGTGATCAGAATCAAGTCAGGGTATACAATCTCTTTTTTTAATTCCACATTTTACTGGTGGGTCTAGCCAGCGCAATAAGGCAAAAAGGAAATAAAAAGCAAAGCAACCAGATTAGAAAACAAGATGTAAAACTGTTTATTTGCAGACATGACTGTCTATGTAGACAATCCAATGAAATCCACCAAAAAATGCTATTACAACTAATAAATGTGTTTATTGTGGTTACAGGATACAAGATCAATGAGTCCATTTTATTTCTATATTGTCTTAGCTCATTTGACTACTATAACAAAATACCTTAGACTAGGTAATTTAAAAATAACAGAAATTTATTGTTCGGTTCTAGAGGCTGGGGAGTCCAAGACCGAGGTGTTGGCAGATTTGGTGTCTGGTAACGGTTTACTCTCTGCTTCATAGATGGAATCTTGTTGCTGCATATTCACATAGAAGGGGCAAGTCGACCCCCTCAAACTTCTTTTATAAGGACACTAATCCCATATATGACAGCCCTGACCTCATGATCAAATTACTTCCTAAAGGCCCCACCTCTTAATACTGTTATATGAAGATTAAGTTCCAGAATATGAATCTTGTGAGGCATACCAAAATTAAGACTGTAGCAGGTATAAATAATTAAAAATTGAAAGTAAAAATAACACTATAATAGCATTGTGTTATTAACTATGTAAAATAAATCTGACAGGTGTGCAAGACTTACTGAGAGCCCAGAGCTAAACTGGGGTTGTAGTACCATAGCAACCCTAATCTTACAGGAAATGAAGGGGAACTAGATATGGGTGTTTCCAGAGTGCCTTTCATGGGATACTTCTTTTACCTGGTGGTCATCCTAGTTGTCTGACCCACAGCCAGGGGGTCCCTCACAGGGGGATCTTGTTTATACTGGCAGACACCCCTGTGGCTCTTGTCTGACCCACATCCACTCTATGCCTTTCTGACCACTGCTCTGGCACTGGGAGTCCAACCTGTGTTTCTCCAGGGCAAAACTTGGTCTGGGGTAGCCCCATGTTCTCCAGATGGAAGGCACAAATTCAATACACAACCACAATAGGAAGTTCAAAGATTTTTATTTACAGATCCTGGGTAAGGAGGGCACAAGGGTCAGAAAGGCAGTCCTATATCCCCAAGACGTAGGTAGAAATGAAGAGTCAGGCAAAGGAGTGGGGACAGGAAAGGAAGAGAGGCAACTGGCAGTATATAAAAGGGAATTGGATGGGTCACTTTACACTCGAGGATAAATGCTGGTAAAGCAGGGAGCTCAGTCTGTAGACGGAAGAGATGAGAAACTTTAATTAGTGCTGTAAAAGTTACAAAGAACATAGAAGTGGGTGGGTGCTACTTAGATAGGGTGGTCATAGAATGTCTATGTGAATATTTTAGGCCAAAACGTAAAGAAGCAGGAAGAATCGGCCAGACAAGGGAAAGATAATAATTAAAGGACAGCATTTGGGAAAGCCCTGGGTAGGTAGTAGAGGGTAGTAGAAAAGAAAGTCTGGTGTATTCCAAAACCCCAACGAATGCCAATTTGGCTGGATTATAGGGAGTGCAGAGTAAAGGGAAAGACAGCCTAATGATCACATAAGAGAGGTAGACAGGGGTGAGATCATGTAGGATCATGCAGAAACAGATTTTATTCAAAGTGTGCTGGGAAGACATTTTACCAGCTTTGACCAGGCTACAGACACAATTAGTCTTCATTTTTACTCTAGTCGCTCTGATGCAGAATCAGCTGGAGATTATTGTCTCAATTGTCATAGGTGGTCCCCTTCCATGAACACATAAAGATGCTAAATACTGTATAACATGTTCTTATTTATGTAAACAAAAAATATATATCACAGAGCCTAAAAGAAAGCAAAGAAGATGTAGAAAGGGGGAGTCTCTACCTAGATACAGGTCCTGGGGATTGGGATTCCTACACATAATTTGAAGACAAGATTGCTGAAATAAAGCTGAGAGTCTAGAAAAGATAGACCATGTGATCAGAGAGGATTAGAAAAACTCCAGGCACAGTGGGTCATGTCTGTGATCCCAGCAAGTGGGAGGCCCAGCTGGGCAGACTGCTTGAGCTCAGGAGTTCGAGACCAGCCTGAGCAACATGGCAAAACCTCATCTCTACAAAAAAATAAAAATATAAAAGTTATCCAGTTGATAGGTTCTGACAAGTTGATGAGTGTAGCACACCAACATGGCACAAGTATACATATGTAACAAACCTGCACGTTATGCACATGTACCCTAGAACTTAAAGTATAATAATAATAATAATAATAATTTAAAAAAAGTTATCCATGCGTGGTAGTGGGCACCTATAGCCCCAGCTACTCCGGAGACAAAGAAATGGGAGGATCGCTTGAGTCCTGGAGACAGAGGTTGCAGTGAGCCAAGATCACACCACTGCACTCCAGCCTAGGTAACAGGGTGAGATCCTGTCTTTAAAACAAAACAAACAAACAAAAAAAAAACCACAAAACCTTAAGACTGTTGCTTTGGAAAAGCAGTAAGGAAGCTTGCTATCTGTGAGTAATATTACTATTATTATTTTTTGTTTACATAAAAACATATAACATGTTTTTATTTACATAATCAAAAAATACATCATAGATCTTAAAAGAAAGCTACAGAGATGTAGAAAGGGGGATTCTAACTAAATATAGATCCTCGGGATTGGGTCTCCTTCACTTATTTGAAGACAAGATTGTTGAAAATAAAGTTGTGTATAATTTGTATATAAATAAAGACAATTACAAAACACTGAGACCTGAGTCCTGTATCACATATGGGGGTGGAACCCAAGAACCAAATTTACAGTAGAAGCTGAAAAAATTACCTTAAATCTGGTTTAAAACAACTGAAACTTTAGGATCAATAAAACCAATCTGTAGATACACTTCCTCAACCCAGGGAAGAGAAGACGTCTGCAGAACAAAGAATTTTGAAGATAAATTCCCACTTAAATATTACACATCATTTGAAGAAACTAGCCACCATGAGGGAGAGCCAACAGAAACAACAAACAGGAGATTTAGAACCTAGCAAACTGGAAATTATAACTTTGTACAGACGGATTTTATTATCTTTTACTACATGTCACTTTTGCTTTGGTTCTCATTGACGGCCAATGCAAAACCTTTTAAAATATCCTAATTTACATCTCTATTAAGATTACGGATAATTTTTGAAATTCCCCCAGAGTGAACTAAAGAACATTTATGTGTAAAATTCAACATGGGGCACACAAGGTGGTTTACTGTTATTAGATGAACTAGATGGTGGTTGCCTGCAAATGGGAAACTGAATTAACTACCAGATTGCCACTGATCCCCGTCTACTACTTTGGAGCTAGATAATCTATAACTTGAATATACTTAGTCTTATGTTCAGAAACTGGAGGCAACTGTCTCCTCCAGTCCTCTTGGATGGCATTTTAATTGTTTAATGTTATGAAAACTGAGTACACATTTAAAATGACACATCTGCAGCATCCCCAAATTTCAGAAACCACTTTAAGTTGAAAAGCTCAGATTTACATGGGAAATTCCAAACATCCTTCCCTTTCTTATCACTTACTAAATCTGAAGTACTCCTTTCAACTTTTCTTGACGTATTTTGTACTTTACTCCTTTCTTTCATTTTGCTTAAAAATATCAACACACTAAAGCCAAAGTATTTTAAAATGTAAGCCAAGATGAAGTGTTTTGTTGTTCTCACTGCAGAAACAGTGAAAGAGAAGCATGAAAAATAGTATAACTAGGTATCTCTTAAATCATCCTTATCTATGTGTATTTTGACAACGCTTGCATCTTCTAATCTTTGCAACCCTACTTCAAATGAGGAAATGGAATCTCAGGTTAGTGTTCAAGGCAGAACCCGAACTAGGGTATTAGGACTCCAGGCAAGATCCTAAGAAATGCCTTCTCATCCCCCAGTGCCGACATTTTATAATGTCTTCTCTGAAAAATAGATTTAAAGGGGAGACATTTAAGAAATCCTGGCTGGGCGCGGTGGCTCACGCCTGTAATCCCAACACTTTGGAAGGTCGAGGCGGGCGGATCGCCTAAGGTCAAGAGTTCGAGATCAGCCTGGCTAACATGGTGAAACCCCGTGTCTACTAAAAATACAAAAAATTAGCCGGGTGTGGTGGCAGGCGCCAGTAATCCCAGCTACTCGGGAGGCAGAGGTTGCAGTGAGTCGAGATCGTCCCATTGCATTCCAGCTTGTGCAACAAGAGCGAAACTCCGTCTCAAAAAAAAAAAAAAAAAAAAAAAGAGAAGGAAAAAAAGAAAAAGCAATCCTTTAGGAGGAAAGTTATATATTATAATTATTCACAAAGGAAACAACCCAAAGCAAAAGAAATCTGGGAGACGCTCCGACCTGCGAGAGACCTGGTTATGCCTGTTCCCTTTTCGTTAATTATACCCCACCCCTTTTAAATGTTTCTTCATCATCAAAATCCTAAATCTGATCATTTCCTGAGTCAATCTGAAGGATGCCTCCAGCGCTGTGCACACTCCCAGCAAAACACAACGATTTCAGGGCAAACTAAGAGCCACAGAGAGCACCGCTCCCGCCCTACAGGTACAGGACCCAAAAGGCACTCTGATCTCCCGTTTCCGCCACCGACTCGTAGCTCCTTCCCAAATACCTGTTTATCTCCATTCTCATCCCCATCGCCATTTCCCCCCTTAGCTCCTGAAGCGATTAACCAGCAACAGTGAGAAACGAGAGAGAGAGCGAGCGCAGAGGCAAGCCTGGGGGAAACGAATGTCTGCGTGGCAAGGTTTCCTTAGGCAGTTTGTCAGGCACTGCTGAAGGCAGCCTGGAAGAAAGCCGGACCCTGAGGCCGCCGAGAGAGGGCCTTGTGTTTGGAGCCCGACGCACTGATTGGCCGCGGCCGAGGAAAAACCCGGATGCGCTGGACAGCAGTGTTGGCAGTCGCGGCTCCGAGATTTGGGCACTTTTGGGGGTGCCGGTGGCCCGGGCCAATGGCGCAAGGTTGGGCAGGCTTCTCTGAAGAGGAACTGAGGAGACTAAAGCAGACTAAAGGTAACAAGATGGGTTTACAGTGTTTTAATTCTTGGTCCTTAAGGGGAAGGGGCGGGGATGCAGCTTTGGTGGGGGAAGGGGGCGTGGAAGTGGCTACGTTTGTGTTAGCGGAAGGCGCTGTAAGTACGTGGACTGGTTTGAGGGGGTTTGAGAGGTGGACTTACTGGAAGTCACGACGGGAGGGGGCAAGCCAGAGGACTGGGATCTTCTTTTAGGAAAGACGGTCCAGGAATCCACTGTAGGGATTTGACTCTTGTGAAAGGAATGGGACTTGGGAGAGGAAGTGAGCCTACAGTCTGTGTGTCTTCCTTAGGGAGGATTGCTGCAGGAATCGATAGTTGAAGGGTTAGGGTCAGGGTAAGGGAAGGAGGAGGGGCGCACATCATATTAGAATTGTGGTGAATTTACAGAAGCAGAAGATTGGAAAAAATGAGCACAGGCGTCTGAATAAAGGCAAAAATTTGGTACTTTTCACAATTCATCTGGAGTGTTGCATTCACTTCTGGTTGCCAGATGATTTTTGCAGTTCTTTCCAGTTTTTGAGAATCAGCAAACCAAAAGGGTCTTTGAGAGGGTAGATGTGAAGACTTTATATGTTTATATACATACAGTCTTACTTTGGAGTAAGCTAATATTGTTCTTCTCTCTCTGGCTTTTTTAGAGTAAGCATTGAATGGGCTTGTACTATATATATATATATATATATATTTTAATGAAGGAATTAAGTTTGCTGATTGTTGGTGGAAAACTTAGTAATACTGATTGCACTGCACTTGTGGTTGAAATTTCGCAGTGATCTGTGTGGTTATCCTGGTAGTACACACAATTTCTGTAAGAAGTGTATACCGCCCTTGGTACCTTAATTCAAATACTTTATTTTGGTAGAAAATGAAGTAAACCTTTTATTAGCGTTTGTGGGGAAGTTAGATGTTGCTCTGGTAGCTTGTGCATTTTTAGCATAAATGTGAGAATAATCTAGGGCGGACAAGTGGGAAAAGAAGTAAATTAGTAAGATAGGACCAATGTAGGTTATATCGATTGGGGACATTTTGACTGGTCCAGGGGACTTTAAAAACTCTATCAAAAAGGTTATGCTACGTTGTGTGGTTAACTGACTCTGTGTTGCTTTATATGCTCGAATTCTTTTGCTCTGTGTTTTCAACATCTATTCACATACTCTGATGTACAGGGTACAAGTGCCCTGGCCTCTGGTCTGACTCCAGTAGATTAATGAGGAGACAAATCACAAAGTTATGTGATAGTAGATATTGCAAAAGCTTGCTTCAGAGACAAGAGGAACCTCACTCTGCCGGAGATTGGATGGAGCTTGGGAAGATTTCAAAAAGATTGTGTGTTAGCAGAGGCGCATTTTCCAGGGTAAAGACGACTTAATCTAAAAATCAAAATTACACATTATATTAATTATGTAGAAGTATATTTTGAAATATCTTTGCAACTGGGGGTAGATAGAGGATGGTAAGTACCTGAACTTCAAGGCCCACTGTAGAGTATGGAAACCAAATTACTAGTCCGTGACCACCTCTAGGACGGAAAATATCTTAACATCCTTGTATACCCCTAGCTAAACACAGTGATTGGCATATAGAACTTTCAGCTCTTCCTCTAAATCTTTTCCTCTTGGATTCCTTATTTGTAAAATTAGAGAATTTGGCCCTTTAATTTTAAAGCCATTTCTAGCTGTTCTCTATCCTTAAACATTTATTGAATAATCTAAGAAGATGGAGTTGGTTGCCAGCAAAAATAAGGACAGTAGTACTCTGGAGACCCCTGTATGTGCATTGAGGAACATGGTCAAGAACGTTGTTAATAGTCTTGTTTGTAATATTAAGAAGTTGGAAACAACCAAAGTGTTCATTAACAAGGGAATGGGTAAATAAATTGTGGTATACTCATCTAGTGGGCTACTACTGTACAGCTGGTGGGAATATATTAGTATTAACTGTAACTACATGCATTAACATGTTTGTTAATACAGTATATGTGATTACACTTGGCCCTTGAACAACACAGGTTTGAACTGTGACGGTTCACTTATACACAAATGTGCATTTTAAAAATACAGTGTTTGGGGGATGCGAAACCTGAGTATATGGAGGGCCAACTTTTGGTATATGTGGTTTTCACAGCGCCAACTGTGGTACTTGAGTATGCACAAATTTTGGTATACATGGGGATCCTGGAACCAGTTATCCTCATATATCAAGGATCAGCTGGCTGTATGTATAATATATACAGTCACACACTCAATAACAGTATTTCAGTTATCAGTGGACCACATATACAGTGGTGGCCTGGTAATATTATAATAATACCCTGTTTTTACGGCACTTTTTCTGTGTTTCCTTCAGTATAGTGACATACTGTACAGGTTTGGAGCTTAGGAGCAAAAGGCTGTACCATATAGCCTAAGTATATAGTAGGCTGTACCATCTAGGTTTGTGTAAATACACTCTCTGATGTTTGCAGAAGGACAAAATTGCCTAACACATTTCTCAGAATGTAGCCCATTGTTAAGTGATGTATGATTGTATATAGTGGGGAGGCATGGGAATGTGATCAGGAAGAGGAAAATTCAGAGGTATTGGTAATTTATGAAATCAGGTTAAGGCAAGTTAAGGTAAAGTAACAAATAGCCCTAATATGTCAATTGTTTAAAATAAAGATTTGGTTTTCACTCTAGTTTCATGTTTAATGTGGGTTTGGCAGGTGACTGTGTTTCACAGTCACTCCATCTTTTGGTGCTGTCTTGTAGGAGTTTACCATGGTAGGAAGAAAAAAAGATTGAAAATTGAACATTGGCAATTAAATCTTTTCACCAGTAAATGACATGTGACACTCCTACTTATATTTTATTTACCAAAAGCAAGTCATACAACTTGGGGGACAGGACATAAATTCTCTCTTACCTTCTAGAAGGAGGGTTATGTCTATCGTTAAACAGTAGTTACTTCTACTGCAGTCATATTTAATTTCTTAAACTTTTTTTAATCATATAGGTTGGAAGACTGTGTTTATGAGTGTAACACATGCATATATTTGATGTATGATCTATTTCATAATGAAAAATTGGAAGAAAACAGTACAGCCACATGCTGTCAATTTTTAGTTAAATAAATTGTTTATTCAGAAGAGTTATTCTTCATACTGATTCTTTGCCAGTTACATTATGAATATCTTCTCCCAGTTTTTAAGTTGTCTTTTCACTTTTATCTTTATGATGAACAAAATATTTTATTTTTTGAGACTGGCTCTCTGTTGCCCAGGCTGGAGTGCAGTAGCGCGATCATAACTCACTATAACCTTGAACTCCTGGGATCAAGCGATCCTCCTGCCTCAGCCTCCCAAGTAGCTGGGATTACAGCTATGTGCCATCACACCACACTAGTTTTCTTTCTTTCTGTCTCTCTCTTTCTTTCTTCTTCCTTCCTTCCTTCTT
>NW_012102110.1:4854804-4902620 GCF_000951045.1 Mandrillus leucophaeus
TTTTTTTTTTTTTGTTTGTAGCGATAGAATCTTGCTATTTTGCCTAGGTTGGTTTCAAACTCCTGGGTTCAAGCAGTTCTCCTCCCTCAGCCTCCCAAAGTGCTGGGATTACAGGCATGAGCCACCATGCTGGGCCTTAATTTTAATATATTCAAACATGTGAACCTTTTTTTAATAGTGAACATTTCCGTGTCTTAAGAAATTGGTTTCTTACTATAATTAGTATAGTAGTTACAGGTGTGAGCCACTGCACCTGGCCACTATTCCTGACCTTCTGTCTTTTCATATAAAAATTTTAATAATTTTACCAAATTTAACGGAAAACCCATTAGGAATTTTGATTGTAATTGCATTGACTCTTTAGATCAATTTCGTCTTCATATTATTAACATTACCACTAACATGGTATATGTCTCCATTTATTTAGTACTTGTTTAAATTCTCAGTAAATTTTATAGTTTTCCCTATAGAGGTATTAAACATCTTTTTGTTAGATTTGTTCCTAGATAACTGATAATTTCTGGTATTGAAATATATTCTCTTTAATTGTATTTTCTGATTGTTTTCTGCTGATATATAAAAAAGTGCAAGCCAAAAGAAAAGACAACAAAAGACATGAATAGATATTTCCTAGAAAAGGAACTATGAAGAGATGCTCATCACCACCAAGGAGCAGAGAATTACAAATCAAGAACACAGTGAGGTACTATTTTACACCCATTTGATTGACAAAAATTAAAACATCTGACAGTATTGTATATTGAAGAGAAAGTACATCCACAGGATCTTACACATTACTAGAGGGAGTACACTTTGGAAAGCATTTTCACGTTTCTTCTAAAGTTATACTTTGTGACTCAATAGTTCTGAGATAATATCCAAAGCAAATTCTTGTACATGTAAAATAAGAGAGACAGTATTGAAAATTTACAAAAGCAAAAACCTGTAACCAACCTAAATGTCTGTCAGTGGAAAAAGATCAGTAGACTCTGGTTTACTCACACAATGAAATGTTATACAACAAAATTAATGACTGCTGCAATGTAGATAATATGAATGACTATTGACAGTGTGATATTAAGTAAAACAGATGTACAGCACAAAACCCTTTTTATAAAGTTGGACAACTAAGTAAATACTTTTTAGAAATATTCATAGATGCAACATGTCTATTAGAGAAGGAAGAGAATAATCAACATACGATTCAAATGATAGTTTTCTGGGGTTGGGGGAGCAGGGCTTAAATAAGGGATATGGAGCATATATCACAAACTGGTAGTCCATTGGCTTAATTTAACCCAAAAATGTATGCGGCTTTTCAGCTTTGCCTGCGTCCTTCCCCCTTCTTTCTTTTTTTCCTCCTTTCTTCCTGCCTGCCTGCCTTTCTTTCCCTTCTTCCCTCCCTCCCTCTTTCATTCCTTCCTTTCTTCCTTCTCTATCTCTTTCATTTATCCAATCTTTACATTTATTTTAAGTTAATAATGGTGATAATCATTGTGTTATTTGGTAAGCCAGCTATAACTGTTGCCTTTGTTTGGGGGTAGGTCCATGTACTAGGTGAGCCATTGAATTGTCAGCAGAAGTGTTACGTCACTATTGGGTCAGAGCACTTAATTGCTGTAGCAAGACCTTCCTGACCTCTCTTTTCTCCCCGTGTTGTGGTGGCCAGCAACACTGAATACTGACTGTACAGTCAGCCTAGAGCCCTGAGAGACTAATCAGCAGAACCACTCTGTTAGCCTTTAGTTGGCACATGTCATTAATGAAAAATAAACCTTTGTGGTTTAAAACCACTAAGATTTGCCCCTACAGCATAATCTAGATTTTCCTGATTGAGACAGTTCCCTACATTTAAAAATCAAGATATTTTACATAAAAGTCTAAATTGTAATCATAAAAATCAAAATATCTGGCTATGCTGACCTAAATTTTTTAATGATAGCAATTGACTAAAGGTGACTATGAGTTGCCCCCTTACCACCAGACTTGTGCTTCTCAGTTCACCAGTCTCCTTGATATTTGCAGCCCCTAATACACAGTGTGGGAAACAGTATGTTCTGTGTTTAAGTGGCCTGATTTGCTTATTGTTTATTGTTTAAAATTAGCATTTTCAGTCTTATAGGTAGGTTCTGTAAAAATGCGAAATAAAATAGAAGTGACTACCTGAATTTCAGAGGAACTATTAATAATTCAGCTAATGAGTTCAACAGGGAGGTAAGCAGGCTAAGTGACATTTTTTGATGGTATGAATAAAGATCAGAGCCAAGAATGTGTTCCTGTTGCAAGGTACAGGAGGATACTTTGGGTTTCTGGCTAAAGTCAACAATAGCATTTGCTTTTGATAGTACCTCAGTCTTTTAAAAAATGTTTTCTGTACGTATCTCATTTATTCTTAGACCAATTTCATGCATCAGAGCAGGTTAATTTTCAACCAGCTTGATAGATGAGGAAACTAAGATATTGAATAAATAATTGACTTACCTGAGGTCAGTGAACTGGGCAGAAGCAAAGCTGGAATTGTGACTCTAGAGCTTTTAACTATACTTTGGGAAATTCGAATAATAAGCTTGTTTTGCTTCAAAAGTCAATATGCCAAATCTGAATGTCCCATATGAGTTGTTCGTTTACAAAAACTCATAATTTCACTTCCCAGGCATTTAAGAGAGAATGCTATTTATAGATCTTATTAAATATAGTATGAATGTGAGTCAGATTCTCCAGTTGTCTGCCCTAAAATGTTTACACTGGCATGGACAGTCCAAAAAGTGTAATAGAAGTATTATTATTAAAACTTTAAAGATATTTCCCCCTAGTTGTTTTATCTTCTATCGCTTTGCTCAGGCCACTATGAAAAGTAGTTTGAATGCATTGATTAGAGCGTGACTAGGCTCTGGGGAGTACAACCTTGGATTGTTCTGTAGGATGAAAGGAAACAGTGTAAGGTTAACTAGCATTCCTAGAAATAAGAGACTTCACTCAACTACATTTCTGTTATATAATCTGAATATGTATCACATATGTACCAAATTGCCCTAAAAGCTGTTAAAATTTAAGAGAGGGTAATCCCATTTGAAAATGCAACCACCATTTTGTTCAGGAAAGCAGACAGAACCATAAATCAAATTTAAAACCAGATAATTCAGTCATCTCCCTGATTTGGTCAAAATTTGTTGATTTCTTTTGATAATTAGGAAATCAAGTTGAAAAAGAAACCTCACTTTGTGACCTAAGGCCTAATTCACTGATGGACTTCTCTGAAGATAAATTAAGAGATGGGGCAGTTTCTGTTAAATATTAATATTATGATCTAAAAACTGTTGAAACTCTACAGGAAGATGGCTGTTTTCCCCCTAGACTTTCAAGATAGAGAATAGGGTAGGAGAACCACTAGAATTATCAAACTGTAATGTTAATTTTTTATTTTCTTAGAGGAATTATAATTATTTGCTGCTCACACAAAGGAATTTTCCTCTCTTTTCTTTTACATAGATCCATTTGAACCACAGCGACGTCTCCCCGCGAAGAAAAGTCGACAACAACTTCAGCGAGAAAAAGCCCTTATAGAGCAAAGCCAAAAACTTGGACTTCAAGATGGATCAACCTCATTACCTCCAGAGCAGCTGCTTTCAGCACCAAAACAGAGAGTTAACGTTCAAAAACCACCTTTTTCTTCCCCTTCTCTTCCGAGTCATTTCCCTCTCACCTCTCCTGTTGGTGATGGACAACCACAGGGCCTTGAAAGTCAGCCAAAGGAACTGGGACTTGAGAATTCCCATGATGGTCACAACAATATTGAGATTCTACCTCCAAAGCCAGACTGCAAACTGGAGAAAAAGAAAGTGGAATTGTTAGTAAGTCTATATGAAAAGTCCATGAGACTTTTCATCTAAACCGTTTTTTCCCAGTGGGCTTTAAGGAAATGTAACTTGTTTATTTTAACATTTTCTCTCTTTTATATTCAATCCTAGAAATGTGATGTATAAACTATTGAAAAACAGCTACCACCTAAATATAAGCTGGATGCTGTTAGTCATTCTGTATGTTTTATGTTATTGAGTCTTCATAACAGCCTTAAAATGCATGTTTATTATTTAAACTTTATAGATGAGATATCTGGGACTCAGAAAAGATGATACCTTCCTAAAGCTAATACACTGCTAGTAAATAGTAGAGCTGAGATTTACATATGAGTCTGTCTGGATCCGAAGTTTATGCCTTTTACACTCAGCAGAAGCAGTTCTTTTTTTTTTTTTTTCTGTTCTTTTTTTTCTTTTGAGACAGAGTCTCGCTCAGTTGCCCAGGCTGGAGTGCAATGGCGCGATCTTGGCTCAGAAGCAGTTATTATATGCATAGTGCCTCTCCCCAAATTGACCCCGTTCTTCATCTTCCAGACTATTTCCATTGGCCCAGAAATTGGAACTTGTGGAGAGACATAAAGGGATGGTCAAAGGAAAGAGTGTAGGAAATTTAGGGGACTAATGATAAAACTCAGTTCATCATTAGGTTTCTTTTTATTTATTCTTTACTGTCTTTGTATTAGAAACAACCTTCATAATTTAGCTACACTGCTCTTGTGGAAGGTGCCATTTTTTGATTTGCAAATTCTTAGAATTTTTTATTTGATAGCTTGTGTTTTAATGTATACTCTTATTTCTTTGTTTCCTGCTGATTTATCACTCACAGAGGAGAAGGAATGACTTTTATCTCTGTTTTCTCTTTTCTGAGTTCTTTTCAAAGTATCTTTTTTTTTTCTAATCTCTGACATCTTTTTAATCTCTGCTGATCCAGATTCTATCCTGTGAATTTAAAATGTTTCCTGTCCACTAGGGGTTTACAACTAAGAAATCATTTTGACAAGAGTTATAAAACCACATGAATTTATGAAATCTACATTGAACAAGTGCATACATTAAAGTGTCTCTAAGTGTAGTTTACCAACAAAGGCCTGAGACAAATAGGAGGTAAGTTTACATTGAGCTGGACAATTCAGATTAGATGTCATAGGGAAACTTATTCTTTTTTTAGATACTTGGAAGAATTTTCATAAAAGACATGTAACCTAAACCATTCACGTAAAGGAGAAATTTTGAGGTTTTAAGGAGGAGGAAGGAAAGCTGTGTCCTAGAGAATGTTTGGAGATGCTATCTCATTTCTCTCGGAGAGATGGCAAAGGATGAGCCAGAGAACAGTAGAGAATTAAATAAATGAGGAAGGAGGACAGACGCGGTGGCCCACACCTATAATTCTAGCACTTTGGGAGGCTGAGGCAGGCGCATCTTGGCCAACATGGGGAAACCCCGTCTCTACCAAAAATACAAAAAAAATTAGCTGGGCGTGGTCGTGCGTGCCTGTAGTCCCAGCTACTTGGGAGACTGAGACACAAGAATTGCTTGAACCTGGGAGGTGGAGGTTGCAGTGAGCCGAGATCGTGCCACTGCACTCCAGCCTGGGCAACAGAGCGAGACTGTCTCAAAAAAAAAAAAAAGAAAACAGAAATGAGGAAGGATCAGAAGCAGAAGCAGAAGCAGGGGATGAATAAGTAGAAAATTAAAGAAATGAGAAAGGATCAGAGATGCCTGCCTAGCAAATTCACTAATGCAGCAAGATACCATGAAGCTCTCCTGAGGGCTAAAGGCCGCAATCAAAATAATGGTTAGAGAAATTCCAGGTGTCAGTGTTGTAGATCATATGGGAGAGAGTGCAGGGTGAGCTGTGGAACTAAGGTGCCTAGTGAAGAGATGCCTGCAATAGTAAAAGTGAGAAATGACCAGTCCCAACACTAAGGTGTAGGAACGGAGAGATAGGGACAATTTTGAAAGTGGTTACTAGATTTGGGAATAGATACGTGTGATATAATGGCTGTAAGAAGTGACAGTAATAGGAATAAATAGTTTTGCCAGTACCTTGTTTAATTTGAGTTGGCATCAAGCTCATGACTTTATGGGAAATTTTAATATATTTATTTTAGAATTGGACAGATTGTAAGACAATACATGTTTTCAGATCTTTGCATTTTTTTTCTTTAGCCCAGCATTCCAGTCTTAGTTCTTAGTGTTTTACTTCGTTTAAAAATGTCTGAGTTGGGCTGGGACAGTGGCTTACACCTGTAATCCCAGCACTTAGGGAGGCAGAGGCAGGAGGATAGCTTGAGCCTAGAGTTCGAGACCTACCTGGGTAATACAGCAAGACCCCGTTCTCCACAAAAAGGAAAAAAAAAACAGACAAAAATAAAGTCTAAGAGTTGGGAAAAAGTGAACAAATTGGAAGAAAATATTAACGTATGAAATAAACATTGGTTATTGTCTGAAGCATGTTAACGTGGTGGAGACTTTATAGAAAACTCTAAAAGGTGTAAGTAATATGACATCAGCTACAGACCAATTTTTATTAATCTCTATTCTGCATATAATACATAATTAACTTACACAAATTCCTTTGTACTCCTAAACACATGCACAGTATTCTGGCTTCTAGTTTGTGGGTTCCTAGATTATATACATATTACGGATTTCAGAGGTCCAATTTATGTAAGCCCCTTTACTTTAGATCATAGTCTTTGTTCCCATTAGAACAAAATAATGAACTGCAGGTGGGTTTCTTTTAAGAGGACTTTTGAAAGAACATATACATAAATCTTCTTGATTAAATTTTATACTTAGGGGACTGAGACTGGTAAGGTGTGGGATAGGGTAGCAGTTTCTTTTTCTTTCATAAACTCATTTTTATGCTTTTTTTGCCCCCTAGGCAAGAAAAATCTCGTTGGGAAGTCCTCCAACAAGAACAACGGCTAATGGAAGAGAAAAATAAACGTAAAAAAGCTCTTTTGGCTAAAGCTATTGCAGAAAGGTGAGGCACCTGAACCAGGAGAGGCTGTTTGTAACCTGTAACCCGTTCTGTCATGTGTTATATTTATTTTCCCACGTCTCTTTTAATAAACTGATATTTTTTCTTCGACCATTACTTTTAAGTAAACAAATTATGCTTTATAAGTGATACTGAAATTCCAATTATAATTTATTAAGGAGAACTTTTTAAGCATAGAGCATATTAAATTTGTAAATATAGTTGCAGTTAAAACTTAAAGACCTTCATTAGTGCTTCCAGTTTTAGCCATCTACACAATCATAAGGGAAGCAGTAAATAGCTATCAGTATATGTAAATTAGCAACAAATGCAAGTTTTAATTTTTATGTAGGGAGGCCTTAATCATTTGATGTGTAGAGGAATAAGGTTTTCTACATAAGTGACATACTCCCATGAATCTTAATTGTATTTCCTATGGGCGTTTTCTTAAATAATGTGTCCCGCCTCCACAAGTAGAAGATACATGATATAGTTTAACTTTTTATTGATGACTCAGGGTCGTTATTCTGAGCACTGTGTGAGATTCAATTTTTCTTTCACCTTCCAGTGTCTATCAGCAGCCCCTTCACATTTACTGTGTTGTACCAGCCCTATACAACAACATTCCCATTGGAATCATTCTTCCCATCCCCCACCACTCTTGCTGAGTTTGTCGTTTCTGTCTAATCTCCTGTGGCCTTAGGAAACTAAACTTAGTCAATAAATCAATGGTTGTGAATAGTGAAAAATAAATGCAAGGAAATATTTAGTGACATTTTCTTTTTAGACTTCCAGAAAAGTCTGTCAAACTGTTACTGCTTGAAGCTAGAATATGTGTAGGGGCAGGAGAAGAGCGAAGAGGGTGATAGGTATAAGAGTAGTTTAGAATTTTGTCTACCAGAGGAGTGAGTGTATTTGAGAAATCATGATTTTTCTTTTTCTACTACTGGTACACCTTTATCTTTCTTGAAGCACAGGAAATATGCAACTCACTGAGTTACTATGTTTCAAGGGAAAAAACCGGCAGATAAAAGAGTAGTGCCTTCTGTTTTTTTTTTTTTTGTAAGTGATTATGTAAAAATAAAGCATTTTAGTAGTCTTTGATTTCTAAGAGATGGGAAGGCTGTTTTCTGTGGTTTTACAAAAACATGTACAGGCTCGGCAGTTCTTCTTATAAGTGTTTTTGATTTTAGACAGAAAGCACCAGTATAAACAGAAGTGTAGGGAAATGCATCATGTTTGAACTATTAATAAAAGGACAGTGAAGTACTTGACATTAAGTGAACTTTTGTAGGCAGAAAGGAAGGGTAAATGCCGAAGAGTAGAAATCTAGAGAATGTGCTGTGTAACATAGTGGACTTATGTGGGGATTTTTCTTCTTCATTCACAGTGTGTGTGAAAATTTGAAATGAGTGAAATCATGATTAAAGGGTTGCTTTTTTATTTGCTTGTTCCATTTCTTAAGTATATATTGTACTTGGGAGAGGGGATTAAGAAATGATGAGGTTGGATGTGCTTTTAAATAAGGAAAATGAGTGTTTTGGTGTTCAACTCCATAAAGAATTTGGGGAACTAGTAGTTTTCCTAGAGAACAAGAATCAAAGCAATAAAAGTTTGGGGAAATGGGTCCCAAGAAAGTTAAAACTAAATGGATGTTCTCAGATGTATAAAGAGGTGTGGTTTAGTATAGGCATCTGTCTGTTCTTAATGGCAGGTAAGTATCAGACAAATGAAAATGGGCTTAGGAAGAGGAAGAATTAAAGACTAGAAATTTGGAAAGCTCTGTTGAATGTTTCAATGTAAAGGGAATACAGATATATTCTTTTAGTGTTTGTTCTCTTTACAGAATGAGTATCTACAAATGAACTATTTGCTGAGTTTTTTTTAGTCTTGTTATTTGTTTATGCAACATGCAAATATAAAATTTCAAAAACTCAAATGTTAACCAGCATTTATTTTATTTCAATTTTCCTGAGTTTTTTCTAACTTTTAAAACATAAATTATAAACATATATACAGTATCTTGCTTTTTCGCTTACATTGTATATGAACCCATGGTTTTAAAATGTTCTTACTTTCCCACTCACATACCTGATTTTCTAGATCCAAAAGAACTCAGGCAGAAACCATGAAACTAAAGCGGATCCAGAAGGAGTTGCAGGCTTTAGATGACATGGTGTCAGCTGACATTGGAATTCTCAGGAACCGAATTGATCAGGCCAGCTTAGACTATTCATATGCTCGGTGAGTTGGGGAAATTGAACAAGGAGTATGATTTAATTAATGTTTATTGCCAGCTATTCCAGGGGCTTTTATGTATATATCATAATTTAAGCCTCAAAACAACCCCATTCAGTGGTGTATTTATTCCTCTTTTGTGCTAATTCAGGTGTCTGCTCTTCAGTGATGTCTTCCTTAACTCAGCCCTACTAGTTAACCTTGTTCGTGTGCCATTAGAGCAGATCTTGCATTATTTATTTACATTTTAGTCTTTGCTGCTAAACCCTCAGCTATTTAATGTTTGGAAGTTTTTTATTCATCTTTCAGGATCCAGCAAAGTAAATATCTGAATGATTTGCCCAAAACTGTTATTCTAACACCATGTCTATGTTCTTTCCATTAAAGTTTTTGATATCTGACACAGTCCTATAGGATTGAAGTCTAGTTCTCACTTTAGCTTTCATCAGAGTAAGAGGATCTAGTTTAGTTTTTAAAAGCTTATGAATATTTTAAGCAGATCCACTGTCTTGGAAATTTGAAATATTTTCTCTTTTCTTTTTTTTCAATTATATTCTTATGAGATGGTTTAATATATGTTTCCTTGGTTTCAACCATTGGCTTTTTTAAAAGAGAAAAAAATACCATGGAGTATTTTTAAAATGAACTAACACATGTAATGAATTACATGGACTTTGCAGACAGATAAAAGGGCAAAAAATTATATCCAACTTCAGGGTTTTCAGCCCTTTCAACATTGCTTTAATCATACTGGTTTGTCTTTTTTTGCAAGGGAATGCTGTGTTAATGACTCGATTTTGTATCTTTCTCTGTTACACTAGAAATCAATCAAAATGCCTCATTAGGCCAGGGTAAACCACAACATCAGAATGTTTATATAACAGTTTATTAAAGCGGAAATGCTTGATTGTGGTTTTTAATTAACTGTTGAGTGTTTAAGAAAGAGACTTGTGGTTGTTCTTGTGATTCTTGTAATTGTTGTTGGACCATATGCTGTTAGACTTAAAGGGTTGTCTTTATTAATTAACTACCTAAATGAATGCCATCAGTAGCTGATAACCAGAACTTCCAGGTTTCCATTAATAAGGTCATTAAGGGAGGTAACAGAGATTTTATTTAAGATTAAACTAAGCCTTGATTTGTAGCATATTTTATTCTCTGTAACATAAGTTTGCCAGAGGAACATTTTTATGCCTTTGTAGCCTTTTATATGAATAATTCATATTATAAGGTACAAGTACTAGGTACCTCAATAGAAATTTGAGGCCGAGCACGGTGGCTCACGCCTGTAATCTCAGCGTTTTGGGAGGCCAAGGCAGGCGGATTACGAGGTCAGGAGATCACGACCATCCTGGCTAACACAGTGAAACCCTGTCTCTACTAAAAATACAAAAAATTAGCCAGGCGTAGTGGTAGGCGCCTGTAGTCCCAGCTACTCGGGAGACTGAGGCAGGAGAATGGCGTGAACCTGGGAGGCGGATCTTGCAGTGAGCCAAGATTGCGCCACTGCACTCCAGCCCCGGCGACAGAGCGAGACTCCGTCTCAAAAAAAAAAAAAAAAAGAAAGAAAAAGAAAAGTAATTTGATTTTGTTTTAATTCTGTTCTAGTGGAAACTGGAGAAAGATGCCCTTTCATATTCAGTATTATATAAGAAATGTCATAGTTTTAGCCTTCTAAGAACCACAAAGAAGGTGGGGTTACTAAAGGAAAAAACATCCTATAGTCTCTAAGTATCCTAAATGAAATTTTAGTAAATTTTTACATCTTTAATAAGTTACAGATGACAGTTTCTCATGTTACTAATATTGATTTAGTTGAATGTAAGTAGATGTTGTGTGCCGCTGTTTTTATTTGTGAGATGGAGTATCACTCTTATTGCCCAGGCTGGAGTGCAGTGGCGTGATTTCTGCTCATTGCAACCTCCGCCTCCCAGATTCAAGCGATTCTCCAGCCTCAGTCTCCTAAGTAGCCCAACTACAGGCACCCACCACCACACCTGGCTAATTTTTTTTATTTTTAGTAGAGATGAGGTTTCACCATGTTGGCCAGGCTGGTCTTGAACTCTTGACCTCAGGTGATCCACCTGCCTCGGCCTCCAAAGTTCTGGGATTACAGGTGTGAGCCACCACACCTGGCCGTGTGCTGCTATTTTCAAAAGCCGAAGCTCTTGCATTCAGTCAAAGGAAAATATAGGCAATGGTGATTAGAACCATATAGTGTGTCTTGTTCATGTGTAAGATTAAGGTATCATTTTCTAAATTTGCATTTGTGGTTACTGAGAAATTACAGATTGGTAAAATAATAATATGGTCCAGATTTCGAGTGAAAGATAATCCCTAGGACAGTCAGTTTTTATGGGAGATTTCCTTGTTTTTTCTTTTTTTAATAAAAATAATATCTTAGTTCTGTAGTATTTGGTACAATGCTATGTCCACAGAAGGTTCTTGGATAGTGAATAGGCCAGAACTTGCTTTAAAATTGGCTTCTGTAGAGCAGTGTTTGGAGAGACACCTCTGAGAAGACTGGCACTTTGAGTGAGCCAATTTGAGAGAGTTGCTGCTGCTCCTGCTGCTACTGCTACTGTTCACCACTGGGATTACAGTGTTGCCATATGCTGTGCAGACCAGCTTACAAAATCAAGAGTGGCTGCATGTAGAACATTTTTTTGAATCACTGTTGACCATCTAGGTTTCATAGACACCTTCATACACACAAACATACACCCACAGACAAATATTTTTAAATCACTTTATGAATAATTTTTAAAAGTAAGATTAAAAGGGATTGTGTAAAACAAAGATTTTAATAAGAATATAAGCCTGGTAACCATCTTTGTATCAAGTAATGTTTGACTCACAGACATGAAAAGCTGAGAGAATATAATTACATTACATCCTTGTAGCAACAAGGGATAGTCTAGATACTTGTAAAATATTGGGATTAAGTTCTCCCTGCTGAAATGATTAACTCTATGATAATATCATTTTTCCTTTCTATGCTTAGAAATATATTTTTCATTCACTGATTCTCAAGTTTGAGAAAATTCACCTAGGATATGTTTTGCTGAAGACTCATCTGAGATTTCACATATGATCGATTTTTATCATCTGGACTCTAGAATGTGTCTCTGCATTTCTATTAGTTTCCTAGGACTGCCATGACAAGTAATCAAAAACTGAGTGACCTAAAACAACATAAATTCCTTCTCTTGCATTTCTGGAGGCCACATACCCAAAATCAAGGTGTCAGGTTTGTAATGTCTTCAGAGACTCTAGCTATCCATTTCTTGCCTCTTCCAGCTTCTAGTGGCTGTGGGCATCCCTTGGCTTGTGGCCACGCCACTCCATTCTGTGCCTCCATAGTTATATTGCCTTTTCTTCTGTCTCAAAACTTCCTCTGCCTTTCTCTTAAAAAGATGCATGTGATTACACTTAGGGTCCAACAGTATAATCTGAAATAAACTCCTTTCAAATCCTTTACCTTAATCACATATTTTTCCATATAAGGTAATTTTCACTCATTTGTCATAGAAAGTAATATTCACAGGTCCCAGGAATTAGGAATTCTCTTTGGGAGGCCATTTTTTAGCCTACCACAGGATTCATCTTTTGATTTCTGTAACAGTGGCAAAATGTCTTCCTCTGTCAGTTGTCTCTACTTTGCTAATACTGGATAGGCAGAAATGAAAACTAAAAACAGTTTTCAAAAATGGTGTTTTCAGTCTTCTTTTATACCTTCTGGAGGTGACATAGTACTTTGTACAGCACAGTAAAGAAGGTCAACAATGATAACTTATTGCATCATCCTTTTAGATCATTATTTTCTTATTTTAATTTTTTATTGCGAAAGAGAATAATTGATAAGTAATGATGAAATAATTCCTAGGATGATGAAATGGCAGAATGTTTCAAGATGCAGGAAATATAAAAATACTGCAATAATCCTCTATCTTAGATTTATGAAAGGGTTCATTGGACCTCTCTAGTAATTGCAAAATATAATTTATTTTGTTTTTTTAAATAAGTAAATTTTCTCATTGTTTGAAAGACTTAAGAAAAGGTAAAAATTATGAAATGCTAATTTATACAAATAGTGAGAACTGCTCAGAAAAGGAACTGAAAAACTAAAAGTGGACCCGTGGAACCCAGTGCTATACAGAGGGTTAATGGTTGAGTTTTTAAACATTTCAGGGGATACCAAAACAAAGAGATACTTTCTAAAATCCTTTAAAAATAACTTTCATTGATCCATTCCATCCCCCTTTAAAATAACAAAAGAATTGTATAATTACATTTCCAGTTCACTCTGTCTTACTATGTTATGTATAATGCTCTTATTATTTTGTTCCAGAGTGTCATCATACACTACTTTGGTATTACCCACCTGACTGTAGGCTGGTAGTGCAGTTTGTGAAACTAATCAATATTTTAAATGTTAAATCACTCTGTAGGAGAGTATATATTCGTATTTCTGACCAGAAAGACTTTGAATAAATAAACAAAATACAAAATCTTCAGTGATTTATCCAGGGTGATAGATCAGTGGAAACCAAGGGACCTATTTGCAGATGTTAATTTCAATTCAGTATTCATGAGTCCATACTGTAAATCTCTACTGATTGATTTTGACTGGCTGAAGGAGACCACAGACTTGCAGAGAAGGGAGGTTTGAGTCACGGTCAGGTCAGGGCATTCATACACCTATTGAGAATGTCAGAACCCCTGTCTTGTTGCAAGAATATTACATGAACAGGGTATGTTATAAAGTATGGAAATAAGGGAACTAGGTATCCAGTAGAGTTCCTTTAGAACAATTCTTTTAACATAGAGGGTTATTGAAAGATAATAGGCACTCTCTTACATTTACTATATTTAATAAAAAGGAAATATGATAGATTAACATTATGTAAATAAGTTTTCAAGTATAAATACCAGGTCCCTAAATTTTGTATAATCTTAATTTTAGATTCATGCTTACTAATGCATTAACAGTACTTTTTGATTCTGGTGTTCTAAAGGAGAAGTTCTGTTTCTTGAGCACCTACCATACACGAGACTGGAAGCTTGCCCCGTTTATACTGTTTAATACTCAAAACTCCTATGAGGTATTTTATCATCATTGTTTTACAGATAGACCAAGACTCAGCTTAAGTAACTGCCCAGAGTCTCTGTACTGGAATTTTCAATTATTGCATGCCTCTTCCCCAACCCCTTCCAGAGGAACCTGACTGTGTTTTGGACTCAAGATGCTGACCCTGGGGCATACCTAATTAGAACAAAGATGGGCTACCGACTCCAGTACATTTAATCCATAGGCTAAGTAGTGGTTCATGGCATGGCCTGACACTAAGAGTTCTGTTTAAGCTGAGATGAGCTGGGCAAACCTAGGTTCTTCTCTGAGACTATGGAATTGGATCACTGAGAGATTGAGTGGAGTGAATTTGATACAGATTGCAGGTGGTGGCCATACTGGGCTGTGAGTATGATAGGAGAGCTGAAATGAGAGAAAATGTGTTGCTTCTAAGCATTGAAGAGAATAGCCTTTGATTCTGATGACATGACTATGAAATTGCCTCTTGCAGCCTACAATAAAACCCAATTTTTACCTGAGCTAGTTTGACTGGATATCTGTTCTTTGCATCCACAAAAAGCCTTAACCAAAACGGGCACACACGGTAATTGTCAGGAACGTTTTGAACCCTGAGTTGTCTAAAATGAAAGCCATTAATTATTTTCACTGTATTTTTTTCCAAGACAGAGAATCCTAAATTAGGAGATACACCTGTTTCTTTTTGCCATAACTCTTGTACTAGAAGCTATGCATTACACTAAGTTGATATAGGCACTCATAACAGGTAAAGCAGCGTGGCCTTCACAACTGCTAATGGTAATGAAATTGAAGAACTAGTTGGAAATCAACCTTTTTTCTGACAAAGAGGAAGGACCCTCTTGTTGCAAAAAGAAAAGCAACAAATTGTATAGAAAAGGCAAAAGACAATAAATTAAGATACGATAACTCTTCTTTTTGTACTGACCTAATGCAGAAGAAAAAAAGTGAGATTGCACGGTGACTTCTCCGGTAGAATTGCTCTGCTTCACACAAGACTTTACATAAGATTACCTATCAACAGAGTTTATACATGTATAAATATGTAAAATTTCCTACTAAGTGTAAGTGGAGTAGTGGAGAGAGTGAGAACAACTTAACCCAAGGATTCTCAAGTGGGAGCATTTTTGTCCAATAAAGGGACATTTGGCAATGCCTGCAGACACTTTTGCTTGTTACAACTTTTGAGAATTACTGGCTACTAATGGGTAGAAGCCAGTGATGCGCTTTAGCATCCTGCAGTGTGCAGGACAGCTTCTCACAACAAATAATTATATGGCCCAAATTGTCAGTAGCGCCAAGATTGAGAAATCCTGCATATAGCTCTCATGAGGTTTTCTACTTGATGTTTATGTCTTGCTGTCACCCAGTATCATTTTGCTGGGTGTGCTCTGTCCCATTTATATTCATCTCCCAACCACTGTCCGTATCTTTCTCCATCAGAATTTGTCTCTTTTTTTCTAATTTATTAATCAAGGGATACGATTTTCCACTTTCTCCATCTCTTGTCTTACTTCTTATAAATTTAACCAGCTGTGTGCTAAAGCTAGCTTACCCTGGCTCATGTGGATTTTGTGTATCTCTTCCCAGTTCTGCATTCAGTAATATCACCTTGGTGGCTTGAAATTGGACAGGGTGGTAGTAGTTATCCCATGGAAATGTAAACGCTACAAATCAGGGCTCCCCATCCTCCCACCCCGGAAGTAGCATACCACTGAATTAACCTTTTAGACTGCCTTCTCTCAAAAACAGCTTTGGAAAGAAAACATTCGTGCAGAATGATGTGTTTTATTAGGTGAATTCAAGTAAGGATATTGTGAAAGTTTCAGCAGCCATGGCCTAGTTTGTCTAACATGTAGACAAGTGTTTGTAAAGCAGTAATATCCATATCTTCATTATCTATTTTTTCCCAATTTTGGAGTTTAATTATTGTTTCTAGATCCTCTTTTGAATATCTTCTTCAATGGAAAACTGATGGACCTATCTTTATACACATCCTTACAGGAAGCGGTTTGACAGGGCTGAAGCAGAGTATATTGCAGCAAAGCTAGATCTGCAGCGCAAGACTGAGATAAAAGAGCAACTCACTGAACACCTTTGTACAATCATACAGCAAAATGAGCTCCGAAAGGCCAAGAAGTTGGAGGAGTTGATGCAACAACTAGATGTACAAGCTGATGAAGAGACTCTGGAGCTTGAGGTGGAGGTAGAGAGATTGCTACATGAACAAGAAGTAGAAGCAAGGAAACCAGTGGTTCATTTAGAGAGGCCGTTTCAGCCTGCTGAGGAGAGTGTGACTTTCGAATTTGCAAAAGAGAACAAAAAGTGTCAAGAACAAGCTGTTTCCCCAAAGGTAGATGAACAGTGTGGAAATTCCAATAGCATCCCCTTTCATAGTCCAAACTGCCCAAATCAAGAAGGTAATGACATTTCAGCTGCTTTGGCCACATGAAGTTCTGGTATTCTTTTGAACTAATATGGTATTCAGTAAAGTATACTTTTTGCAGTAGATTATGCCCTCACCTCCAATAAAAACCTCTTTAAAACAATGCTGATTTTTGAATTCATGATTAGTTTTAGTAAATTAATATGTTTGGCCATTCTAAAATCCAAAATTATGATAAGTTTATTTCTGGGGGTATATTTCACCTTGATTTTGGCCCAGTTCTTTCAGTGTTCCATTACCTTTTTTACTGAATTAAAGTTAAGTGACTTAAAAGGATGGAAGAAAAACTACATGGTTGGAGTGTTTTTAGACCAGATAAATATAGAAAAGTAGAATGGAAAATGATACTCAATACCTAGTTGAACGCATTTCACTTCTCCTGGGAGATGTATTAAGACTGGAAGTCCTATTTTATTTAATCAGTAAAAAGACAAAAATTACAGTATGAAAAAGAGAAAGACAGGAATCGAAGAAAAAAGTTGCAGGTTGAATTATCTATCTGGATATTACTAGAGTTGTAAAACTTGGAAATTGGAATTTATGTGAAGAACCAGACAACTGAAGCCAGGATCACTTTTGTCTTCAATTTACCTTCAAATGGTTTTAGTTTACAACCTGCGTTTTGTTATTTGACACACACACACGTATATATAAACATACATGTAATTTTACTATTATATTGTCTTTCCTTTAATCGATGAATTGATTAAATTTAGACAAAACATTTCTAAAGTGAGGCTGAAAATAATATAGAAAATCTCATTGCTACTTGTGATGATCAAAAAAGGATGTATTTTCTTTCTAAAGTTATCTATAAATATGTGTTTGATATGTTGGACATGAATTACCCTGTCATGAAGCATTTAAAAGCTGATTTTCTTGTTAGTTTGTTAATTACCTGTTACTAGTATTTGACCAATACATTGTGCTGTATGTAAATGTGTAAATAAATATTGTAATTTTCTCACAAAGTCTGTGAGTATCACATTAAATTATGATTTATTTACCAGAAATTCCAAAAAGTCAAAATATTACCTTTGAGGACTTAAAAAAAAAAAACAATTATTATCAGAGAACATAAGCACAAATATAAGATTGTATCCATAAAAGTTTCTGAAAAACTTAGGGACGTCCTGTTTTTGAATGGGTTTGTTTGAGGGTATTATCTTCTGGTAATAATAATATAGATGAGCTTTATATTTTTATATTACGTAATTTGAGTTGAAAGTATAACATTTCATTACTGACTTCTCTAAAGCATTTCTATAGATAGTTGTGCTTTTATTTATGAATGACATACATAAAAGCCAAAAGTTTCATTGTCTAACACACTTCTTTTTCTAAGGAATAAACAAGTCTGATGTACTCACAGTGTCTTTCATTTACCTTAAAAAAATTTCTAACAGTTTAGTATGTGTTAAGCATTGTGTGACAATAGTGCATCTTGGATCATCTTGGATCTCCTTGTGGTACATACAGTTATTTACTTTTGTTAAGCCTCTGTTAAGGAAAACTGATTATCAATGAGGTTTTATAATATTGGTTAAATGCAGATATGTGCAATCTTAATTCTCAGTCTGAACACTTCAAAGATATATGAAGAAATGAGAACCATGAAAAAAAAATAGATGAGACCTCAGAGATAATCTAATTTAATCTTGTTTTTTTTTGTTTTTTGTTTTTTGTTTTGAGACAGACTCTCACTCTGCTGCCCAGGTTGGAGTGCAGTGGCACGATCTCAGCTCACTGCAACCTCCGCTTCCCGGGTTCAAGCAGTTCTTCCTCAGCCCCCTGAGTAGCTGGGATTACAGGTGCCTGCCACCACGCCTGGCTAATTTTTGTATTTTTAGTAGGGACAAAGCTTCACCGTGTTGGCCAGGCTGGTCTCAAACTCCTGACCTTAGGTGATCCACCTCAGCCTCCCAAAGTGCTGGGATTACAGGCGTGAGCCCCTGCTCCCAGCCTCATTTTATTTTATAGTGAGGAATTTGAGAGCCCAAGATTTCAGTAGCAGCTTATTGGCCAGCTGGCTCATTTGAAATTTAAAGTGCTAGTAAAGTTGCTGTTCCGTATTCCAGATGTGTCACTTACATATTTCAGGCTGTGAAGTTCACTGCGCTGCATCCTTCTACTTGCAAATTTTGCTTTATAACCTGTTGAGGAGGAGTGTGTGTGTGTGTGCATGTGTGTGTGAGAGAGAGAAGTGCTTTCAAATGTGGCTATAAAAGGTCGACTGAACCCATTATTTTGAAAAAATGTTACCTTGCTTGGCTTTCCTAGGGTGGTATGAGAGTACTCAGGTGATGATATAAGTGACAAAGTCATATTGCATCAGTTTTATACAAAGGCAGCTGTATCCCATCTGTGGGAGGAACAAGAGCAAATGAATGAGAAGTGAGGGTTCATTGGTGTGAAGACCATATGCACTGGCTTTTCTGGGATCACCCTGACATAGACATGTTTAAAATAAAATACAGTACGTTTGAAAGGGTTTGATATATAAATTCACAAATACACAATAATTGTTAATTTCTGTGAAGGAAATTACTGGTGCAAAATTACTGCCATGAGTTTATTGCAGCACTTTATAGAGCTGTCCCTCCCGGGGTTAAACTTCTCTCCTTGCTTCCACTTCTCAAATTCTTAGAGCTAAGGTGTGGATTCTTAATGATGTGAAAAGTAATCTAGGGGCCACCTCTTTGTGTTATCTCACTTGTTCTATTTAAAAGATAATCTTTACCAAATTGTAGTAATTCACAAAGTATACATTTACTTGGGTAAACTTCAATTCCTGAATTGAAGGGTTTTTATACTTTGATTTTCTATTCCTTTCTTTAGGGCCATTTTGGGGGGGGGTTTCAGAGAAGCAAAATTTGTTAAAGCACAGTCTTCATTGCACTTAAATAAAAACTTGAGTTTTTCACCTCTGCATAGTTCTGCTGAATTACAGCACTTGCAGGTGGTAAATCTTTGTATTCACTGAGGACAGCTGGTTTCCAAGTCAGATGATAATCTCTTACTGGAATTCCTACAGAGTATTTCATTGCTGGATTGGCATTTGAATTACAGAGTAAAAATTCAGCTATAAACTTCTCATTCTGGGTTTGCATTTAGCAACATAGTACTCTCAAGGAACTTATCTAAGTATTCAGCAACTTCCTCTTCGTGGCATTGGCACAAAATGGACTCAAGTTATTCTGACCCCGGCCATTCCCAGTGACCTTTATAAATGATGTTTTGAGTTTATTTATATTTCTAAGGAGCCAAGTAAGCCTTTTAAAAGGCCCTGATAGATGTAACTCAGTCTGTCAGGCAAGACCTGGGGCCACTCTGGATCAGGGTAATTATACCCTTTCTCAACATAGATCTATCCTAGGCCTGATCTGAACTATTCTCTGGCGGGATGAAGCAGGAACACTGTTCTCCAATCTGGCTTTATCTTAATGTCAGGCTATTTTTGCAAGCTCCTAATCCCAAACAGCTGTCTTGAAAATACAATATCATTTATTTATGCAATTGATCAAACAACTGAGTAGAGCTATCTATAGGGACAGAGCTATGTAAGAGGCATATGATCTCTGCCTTTTGTTCTTGAGAAGCTTATACTCTAATTGAAGCAATAGGATTCACATTCATAAAACAGGCTGATATGAAACAATGTCTTAATGGAAAGCAAAATAAGTGATTGGAACACTGAACATGGATGTATCCTCCAGAAGTCCCAAATTTGTAGAACACTCTTAACTTTATTCTATCCAGTTTTGCAGTCTATGCATGTGCCTAGGACCTGCCATATCTTTCAGTTCGCCTTTAGTACTACGAAGCAACACATATACAACCAAGCGCTTTGGGAGGCCGAAGTAGGCAAATGACTTGAGCTCAGGAGTTCAAGACCAGCCTGGACAATGTGGCAAAACCCCATCCCTACCAAAAATACAAAAAAATTAGCCAAATATGATGGTGTGCGCTTGTGGTCCCAGCTACTTGGGAGGCTGGGGTGGGAGGATCAATTGAGCCTGGGAGGCAGAGGTTGCAGTGAGCCAAAATCATGCCGCTGCACTCCAGCCTGGGCAACACAGTGAGACCATGTCAAAAAAAGAAAAGAAAAAAAAGAGACAATATGTGCAGATTTTGAGTTTTTAAAGCACAGTCCCCAGGACAAGAGTGAATCGGAAAGAGGGAAGCTTTTTCCCTGTCACTGGTTTAAAATAGGGGACCCATTGGAATTCATCAGTGCAAAACTCCATCAGGCATTGGGAAAAACTACTTTAAGAACAGACCTTTCTGACTGAGGGTTGATGGTATCTCTTTAGATGAAAAATAGCTTAAATGTTAGAGCTCATTACAATTACTCAAGGTGTTGCGGAACCAAGGGGCAGTTAAGTATTGCCTAAGTCAGAACAAGATGTAAATGGAACAGACAATGTGAGCTCAAGGATAACTCAACATGGAGGCTTGTTCAAAGATCACACATAAGGGAGGTCTTTCCAAGCCAAATAATTCCAGGAGCCTAAAATAGAACCATAATTAAGCAATAAGAAGTGACAGGGATAACATTTCTTAGTGATTATAGCATGCCTCAAGGGATAAGTCACTAGGCCAAAGGTTCAGATGAGGAGTGAAGTAAACCTGCAATGTCTAGTGTCACTGCTGTTAGAGGGAGAATGAGAAGGAAATGAATAATTGGAGTTAGAAGAGTCATTTCATGAGCCATTATTTCAGTTGTTGGGTAATATTACCATGTGTATAGTACATGTGGCCATTAGTTGTATCCAGCATTCTGAAGCTGTGTATTTATGCCAGAGCTTTCACTAAATTTAAAACTGTAGAATTAACTATTTCATATCTGTAACCAAGCAAAAACCAGGCAGTTCAGACACAAACTTGAAAATCAGTAGCCTTAAATATGGAAGTACAGTCTGGTAGAATTATGATTACAGTCGCTTAGCCCTGAAGCATGTTGGGTCATTTCCCATACTGTGGTTCATTCACCTCATGTGCATTTCCCTCAGAAATTACCAGTAGGCTTGGCTCCAGTGTCAGAGCCAGAAGCATCTTGAACTTTCTAGTCTGAGCTTTTCCTCCCCTACCACTATGCTGTTGGTGGAAGAGAGGGAGCACCCTAGAACTAGTGATCAACTAAACCGCACACTATGGTGGTGACAAGTCTTTCACCAGGATGAGAGATGAGATGCCCAGTAGCCATAAGATGGGGCGAGAAGTACCCAGCTCTGACAGAGACCCTGGAAAGCCCTGCAGATAGAAGCAGGTGTCTTATTGCTGTATTCCTCTCTGTGTTTCTGTCTGATCACTTCAGAAGATACGAAACAAAGAGGGCAAGGTCTCCTGTGGTCCTACTAGTCTCCCATGGCACAAGACAGGTCTGTATTCTTAACAAAAGTCTAAGCAAACAATGGCTTCTCTTAGCCTAAGCCCTCTTTCAGGGGACCAGTGCTCTTTCTTTCAAAATACGCTCTTTGGAGAAGATCTGAAGACAGTTACTTGAATCTTGGGGAAATGTTAAGTTAGTAGATTACTTCTCAAGAGTGTTTGCATTTTAATACAATGGAATATTTTAAAGTAATGTATTTTAATTTGTGTAGTATAACTCTTAGCCCCCAACTAAAGAAATGCCAAGCATCAGAGAGCAGGTGAGAGAACTGGGGAATGGTAGTGTACCTGGAGAGGACTTGAGGACATCCTGAAATCATATCCTACTGCATGGGCTGAGAAATGAGTTCCTGAAGCCTTTGCCTGTGCTATGATAATCTCCATTTGAGGAAAATGACCCCAACCTGTCCTTTTCCTATTGCTGGTGCAACATGCTAGTAGAGAAGGGAAACTAACTCTGCCATTCTAGGCACATATATCTGTTGTTTATGGCTGCATAACAAACCACTGCATAACTTAGTGTCTTGAAACAATAACCACTTTTATTTGCTCAGAGTTCTATGGGTCAGCAATTTGGTCTAGGTTCAGCTGGAAAATTCTGCTGATCTTGCTGGGGATCACTCATGTGATTGCAGTAGGCAGGTGACTTTCCTAGGGCTGGATGATCCAAGACAGCCTCATTCACATTCTGGCAGTTAGTGATGCCTTTCACCTAGACCTTTTTTTCCATTTAGTCTCTCAGTCTCAGGAGCTTGCTCGGGCTTCTATTCATGGAGGTCCCAGGGTTCCAAGATGGCAGCAGTAGAAGGTGCAGGGCTTCTTGAAGTCATATCACATTACTTGCTGCAGTCCACTGATGAAAGCAAGTCACGAGACTGGCTAAGATTCAAGTGGTGAACAAACAGTCTTGATAACTTGATGGGAGGGGTAGGAAAGTCACATTCATATAGGAATGAGAGGGATTGTTGTGATCTTTGTAAATAATTTGCCACAGTCAGCTGCCTTGTTACAATAATTACATCCTTTACAGGTACAAAAATGTATTCACCACCTCCCCAAAAAGTCTCATCCATCCCATTCTGGTTTCAGATGTGGAGTCCAAGGTTTCATCATCTAATCAAGTCCAGATGGGAATGAGGCACCTCAGGTTTTGAACTTCCAACATAACTCCTCTTAATCTAAAAACTTGTGAACTAAAATGAAAATTTACCTGTCCTCACCACACTTCAATACACAGTGGTGAGGGGAATAGGATAGCTTTAGGAGACATTCCCTTTTTAAAAGAAAAGGTGGTTGGGCATGGTGGCTCACACTTGTATTACTTGCACTTTGGGAGGCTGAGGCAGAAGAATTACTTGAGGCCATAAGTTTGCCTGGGCAACATAGTGAGAGCTCATCTCTACAGAAAGTTTTTAAAATAATAAAACTATCCAGGCATAGTGGCACACACATGTAGTCCTAGATATTCAAGAGGCTGAAGTAAGAGTATTGCTTGAGCCCATAATTTAAAGTTGCAGTGAGCTATGATTGCACCACTGCACTCTGATTGCACCACTGCACTCCAGCCTGGGCAACAGACTAAGATCCAGTCTGGAAAAATAAAATAGCAAAAACAAAAAGAAGAAGAGGAACAGGAAGCAAATGGGAAGCATCCTGAAATCTAGCCTGGGACATATTGTCAGGAATCTCTTTTCTGGAGACACTGAGTATAATTTGGGTTTAATTCTGCTTTCTGGGAGTGGTTACCTAGTTCTATGTTTTCCACAATTCTTGGCTCTGCACTCTGAAATATCTGTATTTTGTTTTTGTTTTTGTTTTTCCTGAAGGAATGATCCATGTTTGCAACTTAGTAGCTTTCTCTGCCAGCTTCCTGACCATAAAAACTTTTGATGGTCCTGAGGCTTCTTTACATTTTGTAAAGTCTCCTCTTTTAGTTCAAGCAGGTGATGCTTTTGTCAATACAACTCTTTTAAAATTTTTTAGGTTTTCTTTGAATCTGATATGGTTAAGCATTATGTCTCCATCCAAATCTTATCTTAAATTATAACCCTTATTTTCCCCATGTGTCAAAGGAGAGAGCAGGTGGAGGTAATTGGACCATGGGGGCAGTTCCTCCCATGCTGTTCTTGTGACAGTGAGTGAGTTCTCATGAGATCTGATGATTTTATAAGGGGCTCTTCCCCTTTCGCTCGGCACTTCTCCTTCCTGCTGCCTTGTGAAGAAGGTGCCTTGCTTCCCCTTTATCTTCTGCCATGATTGTCAGTTTCCTGAGACTTCCCCAACCATGCTGAATTGTGAGTCAATTAAACCTCTTTCCTTTATAAATTACCCAGTCTAGGTCAGTTCTTTATAGTAGTATGAGAACAGACTATGGCTGGGCACAGTGGCTCACACCTGTAATCCCAGCACTTTGGGAGGCTGCGGTAGGCGGATCACAAGGTCAGGAGTTTGAGACTAGCCTGATCAACATGATGAAACCCCGTCTCTACTAAAAATACAAAAATTAGCTGGGCATGGTGGCGCATGCCTGTAATCCCAGCTACTCAGGAGGCTGAGGCAAGGGAATCACTTGAACCCAGGAGACAGAGGTTGCTGGGAGTCAAGAGCACCACTGCACTCCAGCCTGGGCGACAAAGTAAGACTTTGTCTTTAAAAAAAAAAAAAAAAAAAGGACTAATACAGAGTCTTAGTGGGGTTCATTCATAACCCCAAAGACATATTTATTTTAGGCAGCTATGAAACAATACCTCTGCTGTGGACTGAGATGTGTTCCACCAAAATTCACATGTTGAATCCCTAATCCCCAGTGTGACTATATTTGGAGATAGGGCTTGTAAGGAGGTAATTAAGTTTAAATGCGGTCATAAGGGCTGGGCCTTGATCTATAGGATTAGTGTCCTTATAAAAAGAGACACCAGAGAGCTAACACACACCTCCCCACACGAGGACACAGTGAAAGGGTGGCCATCTGCAAGCCAGGAAGAGGGCCCTCAACAGAAAACAAATTGGCCAGAACCTTGATCTTAGATTTTTCTAGCCTCCAGCACTGTGAGAAATAAATTTTTGTTGTTTAAGCCACCCAGCCTGTGGTATTTTATTATGGTAGCCTAAGCTGACTAATATAGGCATTAAGCTTCTTAGAAGCCCTTTTGTCTTGCTGAGAAGTTCAAGGCATCACCACCTTAAATATTTCTGAGGTTTTAACAAAAGGTCTTATAGTCACACCCTTGGTATAATTTACCCTGAACCTGTTTCTTACTTTCACAATCTTCTAGCAGCTGGCAATGCTAAGGATGAGAAACAGTTTTATTTTCCAACCCAATAAGTCTTAGCCCTCTCTGTTTTCTTTAAATTCTGCTTGCAAACTGAAACATTTTTGTCTGTTTTTGTAGTATCTCTCTCATAGTACCTTATGATACGCATCTAGAAACACTCAAATGATCAATATTCTGTCTAGAAATCTCCTTTGCCAGAAATTCGTTAGGCACATTTTCTGTTTTCTGAGTTATCGTGGGTGTTATTTTTTGCCAGTTGTTTCCACCACTGGATAATATGGGCTACCCTCTTTCCATCTTTCCATATGCAGTTTCTCCCCTGCTTTTGCAGCCTCTATCTGCTACCTGGTCCCAAAACCAAAGACATATGTTTTAGATTTTTGTTACAACAGCATCTCAGTTCTAGGTACCAATTCTTCCCCAAAACTCAATGGCTTACATAAAACGATACACCTAAAAGGCATGACTTCACTCTGTAAAAACCATGTCTCAGCATGACTTTGAGGAAAAAGAGTTGCTTAAAACAACAACCATCTTATTTTCTCACCATTCTGTGTGTCAGCGAATTGGGCTAGGATCAAATGGACAATTCTTCTGTTCTGTCCCCAGAATCAGAAGCAAATAAAATGGTTGTTGTTTAAAGACATTAAGTGTTGGGTGTTTTTTAATGCAGCAATAAATAACTGACATGCTGGGCGGTCATGGTGGTTCGTGCATATAATCCCAGCACTTTGGGGGGCCAAGGCGGGCAGATCACCTGAGGTCAGGAGTTCAAGACCAGCCTGGCCAACATGGTGAAACCCTGTCTCTACTAAAAACACAAAAAATGTAGCCGAGTGTGGTGGTGTGCCTCTGTAATCCCAGCTACTTGGAAGGCTGAAGCACAAGAATCACTTGAACCCTAGAGGCGGAGGTTGCAGTAAACACAGATTGTGCCACTGCACCCCAGCCTGGGTGACAGAGCAAGACTCTGTCTCAAAAAAAAAAAAAATTAAAAGAAAAAAAAAAAACCTAATATGCCATAGTGGGTTGAATCAGGAACTCCAGCGAGTTCTTTGAGGCAGTGAAATATAGGCTGACCCAAAAGGGAGGCCAGCCATCCTTACTGTGATTAGCAGGAACTCTGCCCCATAGAAGTATGTGCCACATCTATATGATGTCTAAACTGTCTAATCAGAGTCTTTGTTTGGGGAAGTATTCAGTGCAAAGAGTAGAGAATTGTGGGTCTAACGTGCTCAGATTGCTACTCGGAGGGTATAAGAGCTACTTTCCCAGAATGACTCAAGGTCCTTCGTGTGTCTCAGGTTTGGTTGTTGGTTGTTATCTTTCCAGGCTAGCATCCTCTAAGCTGTAGATGGGACCAATGGTGCCCAGTACTCAGTCCATGTGGACTACATCTTCATTATCCCTTAGACAAGACTGCAGGATTCCACTAGATCTGGGTCTCTCTCAGCCACTTCTACACCCATCTCAAGGTCCCAGAAACATAATAGGTTCACCTCCCTTACCACTCTGAGATTATAGAAAACTCTCTGAGGAAACCCTAGACTCTTCTGCTCTAGATGTGCCATGCAGCTCCTCTGATCCAATGCTGAGTGTAGAGGATCTCTCTGAGGTTTGCCATCTCCTAGATTCCAACAAGGAAATAAGCCACAAGTCTCCAGATTCTCAGAACCTGAAAAACCCACACACAGGCCAGCGCTCAGCAAGAGGAGTATAGAAGAGTGCAGGGGCCCCTTCCCAGGAACTCAGCGGCATCAAACCGTCTTGCTTTGCCTTAGAATCGCCTCTTGTATCCCAGCCAGGGGAATTTTTATCATACGAGGGCAGGGAAAAAAATTTGGCTCAAATTAATCAAATCTTCTTCTTCCAAATCTTTCTTGTCTGAAGCCTGAAGCTCAGCTTTTAAAACTTGAAAGCCAAGAATTTGTCTCTTTTGTTCTCTGGTTCTGCTGTGACAACCCTCCCTTGAGGCAAGGAATGACTCATGGTCTAGCTGGCGGGATGGGGGAGGGTCAAGGGTAACAGGAAATCACGGGAAAAACACATTGGTTAATACATCAAAATATCCTGCTACAATAGAATTTCTATTCTCTTTTTTATTCTCTGTTAAATTGAGATGAACTCGTCTTCCTTCTTTCTTAACAAAGCCTTCCACATTAGATAGGGTTCTTTGGGATGTAAGTAATAGAAATCAACTCATTTTTGCCTACCACTTCCCTCAGAGAAAATATAATGCAGGTGCTAGGAGAAGGAGCAGGAAGGACTGGAGTCTAAGACAGAAATGTGATCACGCTTCATGAAAGCACCAAAGCTGTGGATTTCTATCAGAACCATGCTTCCTCTGGTTTCTGTTCTTTGCATGTTGGCTTTGTTCATTCTTTTCATGGCTTTTCTCTTCCGCTCTGTAGACAGGGCCTAAATTTGTGCTCCTCCTCCTGCCATGCTGAGACTGAAATCTCTTGCTCTAATATTTGGATTCGAATGGATCTTCTGATTGGGCCAACTGGGTCAATAATAAATTAACTGTAGCTGAGAGACCCCTTGTAGGGAAGGATAGGATCCCATTTTATAAAATGGCAAAGAAGCACCCACCACTGATGGAGGAAAGAAAAAGTGGAGGCTGGGCAGACAATCCCTTCAATATTCAGCTTACCATTGCCTGGGTAGAAGTGATTCCATATTTATTGAACTACCCTGGCAGCTTATCTATACATACCACATTTTATACTGCTTTTTATACTGCTCATTTTATGGCCATTTATGGATATATCTCTACCTTGTAGCAGACCACTAAACAGTTTGCAAGGGTTTAGTTCCCTTTCTCCATAAAGGCAAACACAGTGCCCTGCACACAGTAGGCATTCAAAAGTGTGCATTTAATGATCAAATGAATCAATGAATGGGAAGGAAGAGTTAACAAACCCAAACAACTGATGGGCACTATAAAAGGAGAAATACAAGGCATTTTCATGACAGGTGTAATTTTGAAAAAAAAAAAAAATCCAAATAACTTCAATTATGTAGCGTACTAAGGCTTTTCTCTTGGCAAGGAAACAGTTAAGAGGTTTTGCACTGTGTTCATGGACTTCTGACATGATATAAAACACTACAATTTTGGCTTTCCCATTTTAGCTGACATAGTTTAAGTTGATGAATATTTTGATTTGTGCCAGTCTCAGGCAGTTTTAAATGCTATCCCTGCAGGAGTCAAGAAGTCCAGTCATAATCATAACAATATGCTTGTCAGTCAAAGGCACCGGAAGACTGTTTAGGTGCAAAGAGAGCATTTTCCCCTCAAAGGAAACAGGGCAATTGAAATCACCTACTTTTCAAGGTATTGAAGTCAAAACTGTTACCAGCTTCATGGTGTGAAAATCCAGGTCTGGGCACCCCCTTGGTCAGATTCCAGTATGTCCTTAGGCTATCCAGTCAAAAAAAGTTACAGTCTAAAGTTCAGAAGAAATTAGACTAAAGGAAAAGCACAGCCATCAAGGTTGATTTCCCCATCATTATTTGCAGGTCACTATTTCAGCAAGGAATGTATAATGAATTCTCTTCCATCTTTGCAGTCAAAGCACCTTGGGATAAATTTGCAGAGCCAACTAAATCAGAGCATTCATGCAATTACACAGGATCTGGGCAGAAGAAAGTGATTTTATTTTTCCTGAACAGACCAAGCAAATAATACCCGAAGAATTGACCTAAAGGTTATACCACAGGAACTGTTTGCACTATAGCAGGCAAAATTTAAAAATCCACATAGTATTGGATTCATTAGAAAAAGGAGAAAAACCAGAAACCAAACCAGTGTGGGAGAAAGAAAGAAGAAAGAAAGAGAGAGAGGGAAGGAAGGAAGGAAAGGAAGGAAGGAAGGGAGGGAGGGAGGGAGGGAAAGGAAGGAAGGAAGGGAAAGAAAAAAGAAAGAAAAAGAAGGAAGGAAGGAAGGAAGAAAGGAAAGAAAGGAAAGAAAGAAAGAAAGAAAGAAAGAAAGAAAGAAAGAAAGAAAGAAAGAAAGAGAAAGAAAGAAAAAGAAAGAAAGAAAGAAAGAAAGAAAGAAAGAAAGAAAGAAAGAAAGAAAAGAAAAGAAAGAAGGAAAGAGCATAGGAGTCTGATCAAAATTATTCAGATATTCAAGTATGTTGATGTCAGGACCTTCTTTTTTCAATGTTAATGTGACTTTAACAATTCCAACTGCTCAACAAATTTACTCAGCAACTGTATGCCACCAGAGAAAATTAAAACACAGATCCGGTGTGTCCCTTCAAATTGTATTGCATTGATAGCAGTTTTTTTTTTCTTTTTATGCGCATGGAAATGAACTAGTTAAATTGAAAGTTACTATAATAGAAAGTACACCTTTCACCCCCAAAGAATTCCATACACCCCATGCTGATATCAAAAGAATCTCCTCATGGGAAAGTACAATGTGGAAAGCAGAGAGTAACAAAAATCTGGTGTTCAGAGTCCACTGGGAGCCTCAGAAACATATGAAACAATGACTTCATGTAGTAGATAAATTTCTCACATTCTTCAACCCGTTTTATTGGCTTAATACTCATGTATCCAGTTGTATGAACAGTAAGCCTGCCCAAAAAAGAATCTGATGGGTATTAAAAAATATATCCAGGGTGAAAATTTAATAATATGCTAGTCCTTTGTCCATCAATTTACAAACATTTTTGTTAGTTATTCTTGAAGTCGTCTAAAAATATGTCCAAGATTATCCTCTCTTTTACAAATAAGTAAATGATTACTTTGAAAGAAGAACATCTTTTAGTAGTAATAGAGCAGTAGGACATTTACTGTCATAATGTCTAAGTCCCATCTTCCACATTCTCTACTGCCCCAGGATGCAGTACAAACCCTAGTGTTTAAAACACACTACAATTTGTCCCAGACCCTTCTCTTTGGCTCTGTCTCCCAATTCTCCCTTGTGAGACCATGTCTTTTCATTTAAGCTGTTTCTACTTATTGTTCCTAAATAAGCCATGGATATATCTGTCTGTGCACCTTTGTATGCCCTGTTTTATCTCTTCTCTTGCCAAAGCTCCATCTATCCTTCAGACTCAGGGCCTCCAAGAAATTCTCCTGGGCCGCCTCAGCCCTTTGCCAGGCATCACTCATCTGGATTCTTCTCAACTGGCAATTACCCTAGTCTATCTTGCCCTATAGGTATCTCTTAGGATTTCACTAATCTCTAACGACCATGTGGTATAACAGAAAGTATACAGGCTTTAAAGTCAGGCAGATTTAGTTTGAAATCCAGGCTCTTCCCCTAACAAACTGGTAATTTAACCTGTTTGCAGTTTTGTTTTCTCATGTGTAAACTGGAATAATAATATCTGGTTTAGAGAGTTCTTGGGAGTATCAAATAAAGTTACATGCACAAATGCCTAGGGTTTATACTACAAAGTCAGTCAGTCGGGTTTTGTCTGTTGTGTTCACTGCTGTATCTTTGGCACCTAGAAGAGTTCCTACCACATAGCAGATATTTAGTGTATGCTTACTGAAAGGATTAATGACTATTTGATACCCAATAAACATTGGTTCTCTTCTCTTTTTCCCCCCTCCACTAGCTTGTAATTATTTGCAGGACAGGCCTTATGCATACATCTCTTGGCAATTCACTGTGAGAAGATTTGATAAATGGGTTTTTCATGAGTCCTTGGTCTTCCTACTTACTAGATAACTCTCAATGGCACAGAAAGATCCATTTATCATACATAGCCGTTGACCCATTTGTCCATGAACCTCAATTGCTACTCCCCACTGATATAAGCAGTAGCAGAGTAAAAATAATAATAATCTTAGGAAAAACAAGGAGTGAAATAAGGTATTTTAAGAATATGAAATATTTATTAACCTTTCCACCTGCCTAGTGTGCTGAATATACCGTAAAACTCAAAAAGAGAAGTCAAACTACCAATAATAAAGGTCCTGAAGAAGAAGAAAAAGGAGAAGATAAGGAGGGAAGAATAGAAGAAGGAATGAAGGAAGAGGGAGGCAGAGAGGGAAGGACAGGAAAAGGGAAAGAGAGAAAAAAATAAGAAAAAAAGAGAAGGAAACAAAGTCATAAACATATTGCTGTTGCCTCAGGTTGCGTGTCATGTTTGTTCCCAGGCCTCTCGTGACCATTCTGGCTCAGGCTGTGAACAGCCTCAGAGAAGTCTGAAATCCCAAAAGGATAGTGATATTTAAAGTCAGTAATCTCCTAACAGAATCTCTCTCAGAGACTATGCCAAGCCCCCATACCATCAGCATTTTCTCTCTGTGTATATACAAACAAGAAACTAGATCTGAGAGCCTAAAAGATCCCTTTTTGATTTGAATCCAAGAACTTCTCCAGATTTTTAAAAATCGAGTTCTCTAGAGAAGAGGCTGCGATGTCGTACACCAGAGAGACAGTCGAGAGCAGCTAGGACAGGCTTTACCTTGGCATAATGGAAACCATGTGTCCTGTACCATTATGGATTTCTAATGCTTCGTTGAGGTGGGTACCTGTTGCTTTGAAGAAAAAAAAAGCTATTTCCACCCCCATTTCTCCTGATTTATGCTCCAGTCACAGAAGGCCCAGACAAGTTGGAAAAGATTTGGTAACTGGAGAAGTGACAGGGGGTGAGAAAGTATATTTTGTCAAAGACTGCACACTTGACTCTCACTTTAAATCCTTGCCTTGGGCAATGTGTGAGTTACAGAGTTTAAATCAGGTTATTAGTTTAAGTCAGATTGAGGGTGAAAGACTACACAGCTCTATGAATTAGGACTGGATTGTTTTGGTAAAAACATTTTCTAGGTTGGTCAAACATAAATCAGTCCTAATGAGGCACCTGTGATTATAGGCAGGTCTAACGCTCCTCCCTGCTCTCCGCCCATTCTCATTCCTCTCCTATTTGTGCTGTTTTTTTGTTTTTGTTTTTCTAACCAGAAAATCAGAAAGCAATGAGAATTAAAAAAAAAAAAAAAAAAAAAAGCATGTTATACTCAGCCCAAAAGAGATTAGAAGAGTTCAGAATGACATAAGTACAGAGCACAGGACACAGGTGACTGAATGAGTCTTAACAAAGAAGCCAGGTCTGGGAAGAATCAGATGGTGGACACAGGAAGGCTTTTCATCAAACAACAGGGAATGGAATTCCTAGATTTCAGTGTAATGTCCAAGAATTTGCGTCATCTGTCACCTGGCAGCTGGCATTTCACCCCTCCCTCCAGGGGGCCTCCATGACTACACACACAGGCTGCTTACCTGAAGACTCTCATCTTTCTTACTCTTTGGCCTACAAATCTTTGTTCAAGAGGTTCTAGTCTCTTATTTTTCAGGTGACTCTTGTCTATCTGTGGAAAAACTTCATAGCTGTTTTCTTATTAAACCTCGGGTTTTAATGTTATTTCTTCAGCGTTGTATTATTCTTTATTACTATATCATGAAAAATGGTTTTAACTTTGAATCACTGCTCTATTTCCGTTAGCAAATGCCTTTCTTCTTCAAGTCCTATTAGAAACAGAACAACAACACTGAAAAAGACACCAGGGTTATTTTGCCCCTTTGCATACCTTGTTAACTGCTCACATAGACTTGAAACCTTTTGTCCACCAAATCCAGTGGTCTTGGGAAAAAGTAGGATGTGTGGCTCTTTCTAGTCTTTTATCTACATTTTAAAACTAGATTGGTAGGGACAAGATGGCTGAATAGGAACAGCTCTGGTCTGCAGCTCCCAGTGAGACCAATGCAGAAGGTGGGTGATTTCTGCATTTCCAACTGAGGTACCTGGTTCATCTCACGGGGACTGGTTAGACAGAGGGTGCAGCCCACGGAGGGCGAGCTGAAGCAGGGTGGGGCATCACCTCACCTAGGAAGTGCAATGGGTCGGGGAACTCCCTCCCCTGGCCAAGGGAAGCCACAAGGGACTGTGCTATCCCGCCCAGATACTATGCTTTTCCCAAGGTCTTTGCAACCCAAGGACCAGGAGATTCCCTCAGGTGCCTACACCACAAGGGCCCTGGGTTTCAAGCACAAAACTGGGCAGCTGTTTGGGCAGACACCGAGTTAGCTGCAGGAGTTTGTTTTTCATACCCCAGTAGTGCCTAGAACACCAGTGACGTAGAAACATTCACTCCCCTGGAAAGGGGGCTGAAACCAGGGAGCCAAGTGGTCTTGCCCAGCAGATACCAACACCATGGAGCCCAGCAAGCTAAGATCCACTGGCTTGAAATTGTCACTGCCAACACAGCAGTCTAAAGTTGACCTGGGATGCTTGAGCTTGGTGGGGGGAGGGGCATCCACCATTACTGAGGCTTGAGTATGAGGGTTTTCCACTCACAGTGCAAACAAAGCTGCCAGGAAGTTAGGAACGGGTAGAGTCCACCACAGCGCCACAAAGCTGCTGCAGCCAGACTGCCTCTCTAGATTCCTCCTCTCTGGGCAGGGTATCTCTGAAAGGCAGCAGCCCCAGTCAGAGGCATATAGATAAAACTCCCATTTCCTTGGGACAGAGCACCTGGGGGAAGGGGCGGCTATGGGCGAAGCTTCAGCAGACTTAAATGTTCCCGACTGAAGGCTCTGAAGAGAGCATCGCAGATCTTCCAGCACAGTGCTCAAGCTCTGATAAGGTACAGACTGCCTCCTCAAGTGGGTCCCTGACCTCCATGCCTCCTGACAGGGAGACATCTCCCAGAAGGGGTTCACAGACACTTCATACAGGAGAGCTCCAGCTGGCATTTGGCAGGTGCCCCTCTGGGATGAAGCTTCTAGAGGAAGGAGCAGGCAGCAGTATTTGCTGCTCTGCAGCCTCCAATGGTGATACTCAGGCAAACAGGGTCAGGAGTGGACCCCCAGCAAACTCCAGCAGACCTGCAGAAGAGGGACCTCACTGTTAGAAAGAAAACTAACAAACAGAAAGCAACAGTATCAACATCAACAAAAAGGATGACCAAGCAAAAACTCTTATCCGAAGGTAACCAACAGCAAAGACCAAAGGTAGATAAATCTGCAAAGAGGAGAACAAAACAGCACAAAAAGGCTGAAAATCCCCAAAACCAGTGCCTCTTCTCCAAAGGATCAAAACTCCTCACCAGCAAGGGAACAAAACTGGATGGAAAATGAATTTGACAAATTGACAGAAGTAGTCCTGAGAAGGTGGGTAATAACAAATTCCACCGAGCTAAAGGAGCATGTTCTAATCCAATGCAAGGAAGCTAAGAACCTTGATAAAAGGGTAAAGGAATTATTAACTAGAATAACCAGTTTAAAGAAGAACGTAAATGACCTGAAGGACTTGGAAAACACAGCATGAGAACTTCACGAAGCATACACAGGTATCAATAGCTGAACTGATCAGGTGGAAGAAAGAATATCAGAGATTGAAGATCAATTTAATAAATAAAGCACGAAGACAAGGTTAGAGAAAAAAGAAATAAAGGAACAAGCAAAACCTGAAAGAAATATGGAACTATTTGAAAAGACCAAACCTACATTTGATTGGTATATCTGAAAGAAAAAGGGAGAATGGAACCAAGTTGGAAAACTCTCTCCAGGATATTATCCAGGAGAACTTCCCCGGTATAACAAGACAGGCCAACATTCAAATTCAGGAAATACAGAGAATACCACAAGATACTCCTTGAGAAGAGTAACACCAAGACACATAATCGTCAGATTCACCAAGGTGGAAATGAAAAAAAAAATGTTAAGGACAGCCAGATACAAAGGTTGGGTTGCCCACAAAGGGAAGCCCATCAGACTAACAGCAGATCTCTCTGCAGAAACCCTGCAAGCCAGATGAGATTGGAGGCCAATATTCAACATTCTTAAAGAAAAAAATTTTCAACCAAGAATTTCATATTCTGCCAAACTAAGCTTCATAAGGGAAGGAGAAATAAAATCCTTTACAGACAAACAAATGCAAATGCTGAGGGATTTTCTCATCACCAGGCCTACCTTACAAGAGCTCCTAAAGGAACCACTAAATATGGAAAGGAAAAACTGGTACCAGCCACTGCAAAAACAAACCAAAATATGAAGACCATCGACACTATGAAGAAACTGGATCAACTAATGGGCAAAATAACCAGCTAGCATCATAATGACAGAATCAAATTCACACATAACAATATTAACCTTAAATGTAAATGAGCTAAAAGCCCCAATTAAAAGACACAGACTGGCAAATTGGATAAACACTCAAGACCCATTGGTGTGCTGTAGTCAGAAGACCAATCTCACATGCAAAGACACACATAGGCTCAAAATAAAGAGATGGAAGAATATTTACCAAACAAATGGAAAAAAAAAAAAAAGCAAGGGTTGCAATCCTAGTCTCTGATAAACAGACTTTAAACCAACAAAGATAGCAAAAACATAAAGAAAGGCATTACGTAACGGTAAAGGGTTCAGTGCAATAAGAAGAGCTAACTATCCTAAATATATATGCACTCAATACAGGAGCATTCATAAAGCAAGTTCTTAAAGACCTACAAAGAGACTTAGACTCCCACAAAATAATAGTGGGAGACTTTAACACCTCACTGTCAATATTAGACAGATCAATAAGACAAAAAATTAACAAGGATATTCAGGAGTTGAACTCAGCTCTTGAACAAGTGGACCTAATAGACATCTACAGAACTCTCTACCCCAAATCAACAAAATATACATTCTTCTCAGCATAACATACCACTTAGTCCAACATTGACCACATAATTGGAAGTAAAACACTCCTCAGCAAAAGCAAAAAACACACAAACAAACACACACACACAAAAAAACAACAGAAAACAGAAATCATAACAAACAGTCTCTCAGACCACAATGCCATCAAATTAGAACTCAGGATTAAGAAATTCACTCAAAACCGCACAACTGCATGGAAACTGAACAACTTTCTCCTGAATGACTACTGGGTGAATAACAAAATTAAGGCAGAAAGAAATAAGTTCTTTGAAACCAATGAAAACAAAGACACAACATACCAGAATCTCTGAAACACAGCTAACACAGTGTTTAGAGGGAAATTTATAGCATTAAATGCCCACAGGAGAAAGTGAGAAAGATATAAAATGGACACCCTAACATTACAATTACAAGAACTAGAGAAGCAAGAGCAAACAAATTCAAAAGCTAACAGAAGACAAGAAATAACTAAGATCAGAGCAGAATTGAAGGAGATAGAGATAGGAAAAACTCTTCCAAAAATCAATGAATCCAGAAGCTGGTTTTTTGAAAAGATTAACAAAATAGATAGACCACTTGCCAGACTAATAGAGAGAAAAGAAAAGAAAGAGGAATCACCACTGATCCCACAGAAATACAAACTACCCTCAGAGAATACCATAAACACCTCTATGCAAATAAACTAGAAAATCTAGAAGAAACGGATAAATTCCTGGACACATACACCATCCCAAGGCTAAACCAGGAAGAAGTCGAATCCCTGAATAGACCAAAAACAAGTTCTGAAATTGAGGCAGTAATTATTTTTGGTTGGTTGGCCTACCAACCAAAAAAGCCCAGGACCAGATGGATTCACAACCAAATCCTACCAGAGGTACAAAGAGGAGCTAATACCATTCCTTCTGAAACTATTGCAAACGACAGAAAAAGAGGGAATCCTCCCTAACTCATTTTATGAGGCCAGCATCATAAACCTGGCAGAGACACAACAAAAAAAGAAAACTTCAGGCCAATATCCCTGATGAAAATTGATGTGAAAATCCTCAATAAAATACTGGCAAAACAAATCCAGCAACACATTATAAAGCTTATCCACCATGAGCAAGTCGGCTTCATCCCTGGGACCCAAGGCTGGTTCAACATATGCAAATCAATAAATGTAATCCATCACATATATAGAACCAATGACAAAAACCACATGATTATCTCAATAAGTGCAGAAAAGGCCTTCGATAAAATTCAACACTCCTTCGTGCTAAAAACACGCCATAAACTAGGTATTGATGGAACATATCTCAAAATAATAAGAGCTATTTATGACAAACCCACAACCAATATTATACTGAATGGGCAAAAGCTGGAAGCATTCCCTTTGACAACTGGCACAAGACAAGGATGCCCTCTCTCATCACTCCTATTCAACATAGTATTGGAAGTTCTGGCCAGGGCAATCAGGCAAGAGAAAGAAATAAAGAGTATTCAGATAGGAAGAGAGGAAGTCAAATTATCTCCGTTTGCAGATGACATGATGATATATTTAGAAAACCCATCTTCTCAGCTCAAAAACTCCTTAAGCTGATAAGCAACTTCAGCAAAGTCTCAGGATACAAAACCAATGTGCAAAAATCACAAACATTCCTATACACCAGCAATAGACAAACAGACAGCCAAATAATAAGCAAACTCCTATTCACAATTGCTACAAAGAGAATAACATACCTAGAAATACAACTTACAAGGGATGTGAAGGACTTCTTTGAGGAGAACTCCAAACCACTGCTGAAATAAATAAGAGAGGACACAAACAAATGGAAAAACATTCCATGCTCATGGATAGGAAGAATCAATATCGTGAAAATGGCCATACTGCCCAAAGTAATTTATAGATTCAATGCTATCCACATCAAGCTACCATTGACTTTCTTCACAGAATTAGAAAAAACTACTTTAAACTTTATATGGAACAAAAAACCAGCTCATATAGCCAAGGCAATCCTAAGCAAAAAGAACAAAACTGGGGGCATCATGCTATCTGACTTCAAACTATGCTACAAGGCTACAGTAACAAAAACAGCATGATACTGGCACCAAAACAGATATACAGACCAATGGAACAGAACAGAAGCCTCAGAAATAACACCACACATCTACAGCCATCTGATCTTTGACAAACCTGACAAAAAACAAGCAATGGGGAAAGGATTCGCTATTTAATAAATGGTGTTGGGAAAACTGGCTAGCCCTAAATATGCAGAAAACTGAAACTGCATACACCTTATACAAAAATTAACTCAAGAAGGATTAAAGATTTAAGCATAAGACCTAAAAGCATAAAGACCCTAGAAGAAAATCTAGGCAATACCATTCAGGACATAGGCATGGGCAAAGACTTCATGACTAAAACACCAAAAGCAATGGCAACAAAAGCCAAAATTGACAAATGGGATCAAATTAAACTAAAGAGCTTCTACACAGCAAAAGAAACTATCATCAGAGTGAACAGGCAACCTACAGAATGGGAGAAAATTTTTGCAATCTATCCATCTGACAAAGGGCTAGTATCCAGATCTGCAAGGAACTTCAACAAATTTACAGGAAAAAAAACAACCTCATCAAAAAGTGGGTGAAGGATATGAACAGATAATTTTCAAAAGAAGACATTTATGCAGCCAGCAAACATATGAAAAAACACTCATCACTTGTCATTAAAGAAATGTAAATCAAAACTGCAATGAGATACCATCTCATGCCAGTTAGAATGGTGATCATTAAAAAGTCAGGAAACTACAGATGCTGGAGAGGATGTGGAGTAACAGGAACGCTTTTACACTGTTGGTAGGATTGTAAATTAGTTCAACCATTGTGGAAGACAGTGTGGCAATTCCTCAAGGATCTAGAACCAGAAATACCATTTGAACCAGCAATCCCATTACTGGGTGTATACCAAAAGGATGATAAATCATTCTACCATAAAGACACATGCACACATATGTTTATTGCAGTGCTATTCCCAATAGCAAAGACTTGGAACCAACCCAAATGCACATCAGTGTTAGACTGAATAAAGAAAATGTGGCACATATACACCATGGAATACTATGCAGCCATAAAAAAGGATGAGCTTATATCCTTTGCAGGGACATGGATGAAGCTGGAAACAATGATTCTCAGCAAATTAACATAGGAACAGAAAACCAAACACTGCATATTCTCACTGATAAGTGGGAGTTGAACAATGAGAACATATGGGCACGGGGAGGGGAACATCATACACTGGGGCCTGTTGGGGGTGGGGGGCAAGGGGAGGGATAGCATTAGGAGAAATACCTAATGTAGATGATGGGTTGATGGGTGCAGCAAACCACCATGGCAATGTATATCTGTGTAACAAACCTGCATGTTCTCCACATATATCCCATAACTTAAAGTACAATAATAATAAAAAAACTAGATTTAAATTGTCTGCTCTTATTATGTTCTCTGCCATTTGTAAACATGCTTTTTCTTTCTTTTTTTTTTAACCAGTATAACCTTCTTACTTTTATTGTTTATCACTCACCACAGGTAATTCTCTTCTTCAGTTGACTTACACTATTTTGATATCCCATATCAAATACTGCTCGGGTTAGTTACTGAATTCCACGATCTGATGGAAAACAATGATCTTGTTTGGGAGCATCATGTGATCAAGGTATTGCTAATTGTTTGAAAATGTTTGGGTTCTCCTGGGTCTCATTACCAGTTGGAAAACACATTACGTCCTCATCTTTAGGGAGTTGATTTAGTTTGCATTGTGTATTTTATATAATGCATCAAAGTTTCCATTTGTTTTAGTAAATAAATGACAACATTTGAGCTGAAATCTTTCACAAATATCTATTTAAAATAACATTTAAAAACCAAATTTGTATAAGCTATTCAAATGCTATATCTGGCAACACTGTGACATCAAACCTAACAGACAGAATTGGCTATATTTTAAAATGAAGAACAGAGGTTCAGAAAGATGAAGTAACCTGTCCAAGCTCATATAAGTCTTATGTTGGGTACTCAGGAATTGGGCTATTGTTTGTCTGGTTCTAATGTCTAGTTACCTCCTAAATAGATTGTTAAGTGAATAATAATAAAAACACAGGCCCAGTGCAGTGGCTCAGGCCTCTAAATCTCAATGCTTTGAGAGCCCAAGTCAGAAGGATTGCTTGAGCCCAGGAGTTCAAGGCTGCAGTGACCTATGATCACACCACCGCACCCCAGCCTCAGCAACAGAGCAAGACCCCATCTCTAAAATAACAACAACAACAATAACAACAACAACAGATTACCATATCAAACTGCCAAGTTCTCAAGTTCTGATTTCACTGGATATTCCTGACCACCAGTCAAGTCTGGCAAAGAATTATTATTATTTCCATTTTATAGTTGAAGAGATGGAAGATCAAAAGGTTCAGAAATTTGTCAAAGACTCTAGTCTTCTGATTCCTACTTCAGCGCTTTTCTTCTAGTACATCCTACCATCTCCTGAGGCTTTCTTCTCAGCACTACCTTTGCATCTTTCCCTACTTCTGACTGTGGTGTTTGTTAGCCACCCAGAATGGAAGATGAAGATGGTTCTGGAATAATCACATTGATGATGACAGAAATAATGCCCCGTTATACACACAAAAAGGCTGTGCATATTTGTAAAATTCAAACTAAATTTTAGTTTTTCAATGACAAAAATTATATACATCTATTGTGTACACCATTTGTTTTGAAATAGGCATACATTGTGGAATGGCTAAATAGAGCTAATGAACATGTGTAATACTTCACATACTTTTTGTGTGATAAAAACACTTAAAATCTACTCTGTTAGTAATTTTCAAGAATATACTTGTTATTTAGTCATCATGTAGTACAATAGATCTCTCGAACTTATTTCTCCTATTTAACAAAAATTTTGTATCCTCTAATCAACAGCAAAAACTCCATCATACCAACTCAACCCCAGCCCCTAGTAATCGCTATCTATTCTCTGTTTCTATGAGTTCAACTTTTTAAAATTCCACAAATAAATGAGCTCATATGGCATTTGTCTTTCTGTGCCTAGCTTGTCACTTAACATAATGTCCTCTAGGTTAATCCATGTTGTTGCAAATCACAGGATTTCCTTCTGTTTTTAAAGGTTTTCTATTATGTATAAATACCACATATTTGCATCCATCCATCCACTGATAGACACTTAGGTTGATTCCCCATCTTGGCTATTTTGAATAATGCTGAGTACAGATATTTCATCAACATACTGATTTCATTTTCTTTGGCTAAATACCTAGTAGTGGGATTGGTGGAGCATACAGTAGTTCTATTTTTAATTTTTGAGAAACCTCTGTACTATTTTCCATAATAGCTATACTAATTTACATTCCCATCAACAATGATCAAGAGTTCCCTTTTCTCCACATCCTCACTAGCACTTGTTATCTTTCATCTTTTTTATAATAGCTATTATAACAGGAGTGAGATATCTTATTGTGGTTTTAATTTGCATTTCCCTGGTGATTAGTGATGTTGAGCATTTAAAAAAATATATCTGTTGGCCATTTTGTGTCTTCTTTTGAGAAATGTCTATTCAGTTCATTTACCCATTTTTTAAATCAGGTTATTTGTTTTCTTGCTTTTAGGTTGTTGAGTTCCTTATGTATACTGGATGTTCACCCCTTATGAATGTATGATTTTCAAATATTTTCTTCCATTCCTCATTACTTTCGTGATGATGAATTGTGTTCACATGATGATACATTGTTTCTACTGTATTATAATACACATGGCCTCTATTTTGCCTGATTAACTGAGACATACTCTTTGAGGTAAACAACAATAAATAAACATTAGGCCTCAAAATTATGTGCTTCATATAGCTTAGTGTGTAACCCTAGAATAAAGCCTATTTAGGATTTTTCATAATAGGAGATTGTTTCAAGAGATTTAATCCTCTAGAGTGAACTCTTTTGACAAATTTCATTCTTCAAACAATCATTTCTTGAATATCTACCATGTGTCAAGTACTATGATATTGGAGATACATCAGTGAAAATCAACAAATTGTGATCCTTTGGTTGAATTAAAAGAAGGTATATTGACAGGTGGGAAGAGTGTTGGTGAAGGGAGAGGCAGTAAATGAACAGCAATGCACAATATCCATCTGCCACTTTTATGTATGCATAATATATATATGAACATGCATCACAGTTGAATACTAACTAGCATAAAACAGTGGTAATACATTTACTGACCATGGGATTGATGATGAACTTTAAATCATGTGTCATGCAAGGGCATGCAGCAAATAGTTACTAGCTCATATATAATGTTGTTAGTCATTCTAACAACAACTGCATGATAAAAGTCGGCTTTTTGTTTAAATTGTATTTCAGAATGTCTAACCTTTCTCAATCCTCTCCCAAATTTCCAATTAGTTCTAAAACTCCTAAGAGATGCCTTACTAATTCTTCTGAATAAGTTCTCAAACTACCATGTACCATCTGTCATACTCCCTTCTCTGTTTCCCTTTAGTGATTTTCCTGTGAATACAAGTGAAGGTTCTTTATTGCAGCCACTAAGGCTGGACTACTTCCTGCTGCTGGTGTTGCCACCCAGTGGTCCCTCTGGGCCACCCTGTGTTCCTATTGTCCTGCAGAGGAGCTGTACCGCTCTAAGAAAGTAGAGACACCCCTTCCCCCTTTTCCCTGAAAGAAGTGTATTTGTGCCACTCTCTGCTACCAGGATCTTAAAGGAGGGCTGTCTTGCATTCCTAACTCCTCAGGGTGATTTCTTAACCTGTACGCCACTTTTGTAAGATTCAGATAGTAGTTTATGCAGGTTGTTGAAAATACCAGTTTTTCAGAAGACTTCATGCTGTCCTCCTGTCTTACTTGTCCCGAGTAAGACATTACATATGAGCTAGCCACAATGTGATAACTATTTGATGTATAGTTATCAGCAGGCAAGGATTAACTACTGATGCTTTACTTGGGGAATAGGTTGGGGTGAGGAAGAAGGAAGGGAAGAAGGGAAGAAATAGGAAGCAATGTTGTGCTGGCTATGGCTTTGCAGTGGTGGTAAAGAGACATGGCTGGGTATGCAGTAGTTATACCCAGTAGGGAGTTCTACAGATAGGCAGAAGTTTCATATTAAAAATTTCATATTAATAAATGATGCTTCAGAGCAGCCTGTGGGTGTGAGGAAGAAGAAGGAATTTATCTGGCCAGCTCTCACCCATTTCCTCTTCTCCACTGCCTTGTAGGGTGTTAACTCCTCCCCCTTCTGGATTACATTAACAGGATAGCTGCTGGGGTGTCAGATATTTGTATGTATCCTATGCCTGTGATGTACTGTTTATCCAAGTCTAAAAGTGGTGGGAAGAGATGGAAACTCTGGGCACATGAAAATCAGCTGACAGGGAGAACTTGGCATTTGCAAATAAAGAGGCTGCTTATCCCAGCAGGCGAGCCACAGGCCAAGTGGAGTTGGTAGGCTGTGGCAAAGCAAGGCAAAACAAAGAGTGAGGGCCTGGAAAGTGAGGACTCCAGGGTAATCTTGGGAGATGCTTAGGATTTGTCAATTCACATTCAAGTCCCACTCCTCACCTTTCCATCCCACTCTTTCCCCACAGTCTTGTGATCATTCAGAGTCCCCCAATACTCTATAACTCAGCACAAGACTTGGTTTACTTTGAGATTTGTGCTACATAAATATGTCCCATTTAATTTTGATGAAGTGTCAGGTCTGAATCAGTTATGAAGCCATTGATCATAACTTTTTTGTAAAACTGGAATGCTAAAGTGAACAGAATAATATTTTTCAGGGACTTGTTATATATTTTCTTTAAAGATTGAAAAATGAATTATTTGACATCTCATATAATAATCAAGATGGTATAATAAAAACTGGTGATATAAATAACTGGAAAAACTCATTTTCATTCCTAAACACCTCAGACTCCTTTAAAGAGAGGCAAAATGGATGGCTAAATGTAAATAAACTAAAATAAAAACCACACATTTAGGGGGATGGGATTGTTTAGCTCACACAGTGGAATGGAAAGTGGTTTTTGTTTGTTTGGGTCATTTTAGTCTGTTTTATTGTTATGGTTTTAAGTTCTCCATGGTTAGAGCTCAAGTAATTTTCTTCTTTTCTATTATAAGTTGTTGGCAGACTGGTAAAGATTTGGTTTCATTCTAACATTTGGAGAAAAAGATCTTCTTTTTCCATATTCAAAGATAAAAATATCTTCCCACTAAAGAGATTGTCAATGCCAGGGCCAGGTTCCTTTTCAAGAATTTCCTTCCTGGACCTGGCCCTTCAACTTCCAAAATAACAATTGTTTTCAAAAATCAAAATATTTACCAAGACTATTTGGTTTTATGATATTGCACCCCCTTCTTTGGCCTGTTGTAGTAGTTAACATCAGACTGGCTGACACTGAGCTTGGGAAAAGCCAGAAGAAAACCTCGGTGGGCAAAGGAGAGAAGGAGAGAATAAGCAAGAATGAGGAATAAGTCTTGACCATTTGCACATCAGAATTTCAAAAGAGGCTGCAAACCCTGAGTATCCAAACAGAGAGGAAATGTTATCAGTTGAAACACCCACACTTAGGTCTTTCTTAGAATCTACTTCCTTTTAGCAAAATCTTTGTCATTGCCTATTATGAAAAGTAACTTCTTGTTGCCATTGATAAGGAGAAAACAACAATAAACACCTTCCAGTGGGAAAGCAGCTGATTGGGAACAGTGCATACTATTTGCTTTTGGCTAGGGTTCGCTTTAAAAAAACCCCAACAGGGTTTGATTTTTGAAACCCATTATTGTTGGCTGCTAATGGTTGACTGGTGGTTCTCTCTCCAGGAGACTCTCTCTCTAGGCTAAAGAGAGTGGCCTTGCCAAAGGCTGTTCCCCTTGGGAGGGTGGGAGGCAGCATGCAGCAAAAGATGAATAATTGTGTGGGTAGAAAGGACTGACCCCCTTGCCTCAGTTGGGATGAGCTGGGGGGCCAGAACTCCCCATGGGATCTGCTGAGGTCTTTGTTATGACTGCATCACATCTGAACCTCTTGCTGTGCCCAGTCCTGCTTTCTTGGTTCTCTTACAGTTGTTTGTTCTCAAACATATTCCCCAATAAACTATTATATACATCTCCATTTTAGAGTTTTTTTCCTGGTAAACCTGACCTATGAAAGCCTTCTGGGTCTGGAATGCACATTAAAACAAACACAATCCAACCAACCAACCAAAAACAAGAAAACAACAAACAAACAAACAACATGAGCAACAAGAACCACCACAACAAAAACCCAACAATCTAAAAGCCAGGACACAGAAAAAAATTAAAAACTAAAAAAACCCCATTAATCTGCCCCATCATTTTAACACAGTAGCCCTAGTATTCTACAGAGAGATATCCAAAAGTGATACTCATTACAAAGTGGAACCCCATACATTATAGGATTTTACTTTTAGAACCAAAATGAATGTTAAAGAATCTTTTCACCGGCCGGGCACAGTGGTTCACGCCTGTAATTCCAACACTTTGGGAGACCAAGGCAGGCAGATCACAAGGTCGAGAGATTGAAACCATCCTGGCCAAAATGGTGAAACCCCGTTTCTACTAAAAATACAAAAATTAGCTGGGCCTGTAGTCCCAGCTGCTTGGGAGACTGACAGGAGAATCACTTGAACCCGGGAGGCAGAGGCTGCAGTGAGCCGAGATCGCACCATTGCACTCCAGTCTGGTGACAGAGTGAGACTCCGTCTCAAAAAAAAAAAAAAAAAAAAAAAAATCTTTTCACCAATCCCACCTTCATCCACCTCCATGTTACAGTTTAGAAGATAAATGAAGCTTAGAAAAAGCAACTAACTTGGCCATAGTCACCCAGCTGTTTGAAAGATTAGGACTGAGTGCTGAATCCAAGACATCACTATAAAACATAGCACAGGTCATATCAAACTTCTAATTTTGTTAAATTAAAAATGCTTTTATGATGCATACTATGTGCAATACAGTACTTAAGCCAGAAATGCTAGGATCTCCCATCCCAATTTTAGAGTTAGTAATATGTAACTACTACCTTTAAAAATATAATAAAAGAAATCTTGGCTGGGTGCAACCAGCACTTTTGGAGGCCGAGGCAGTGGATCACCTGAAGTCAGGAGTTTGAGACCAGACTGGCCAACATTGCAAAACCCCATCTCTACTAAAAAATACAAAAATTAGCCAGGCATGGTGGCAGTCACCTGTAGTCCCAGCTGCTCGGGAGGCTGAAGCAGGAGAATCGCTTGAACCCAGAAGGTGGAGGTGCAGTGAGCCAAGATCACACCACTGCACTCCAGCCTGGGTGACAGAGCAAGACTCTGTCTCACAAGAAAAAAAACAAAAAGAACCCTTAAATATCGTACATAGAAACAAATATTATCCTCTGCTTGAACTGAATCATGCTTGACTTCACTTATTTTAACCAAGCAGTGGTTTGTATACATTCACTTGAAACTGTTCACACAGTTTTAAGCAACATATCTTCTCTCTCTCTGCCATCCTGTCCTAATTTTAATTTTAATTTCACCACATTACATAATAAATTGTTTATTTTCCTTAAAAGAAACCATTTCAAGTATGCCTTACAGAGCCCTGAGAGCTCCTTTTCCCTCCAATCCAATTAGCTTGGTTTAGAAATGGGGATCTCCAAAACTGAAAGACGATTCAGTCACAAAAGGGAAAACCTTCCCCTCTATGATTCTGATCCACTACTCCCCGCCCCCCAACCCCCCCACCAAAACTTCTGTCCTCCATCAAGAGGTTAAAGGACCATGGCCTTCTGTTTCATGAGATGGATTAACATGGCTGGGCTGCTCGGAAGGAGAAAGGACTTTCCAAGCTGTAACACGCTGGACGTGTTGAGAGTGCATAGTAATGTAACACCATATTTTTTAATACAACTGACAGTCTGTCTTGAGATTTAAGTGTTTTTTGACAGTTTTTATGCACCTGTTAATTCAAAGCTCTTAACATATGCCAGTTAAAAAGAGCCAGGCACTAAAACATCTAGCTTTAGAGGCTAAATATGGCTCAGCTGCAATCCCAGTCAGGCAGGCAGGTGGAGGAAGGCAGGCAGGCAGAGGCAGGCAGGCTGACGGAAACAATTCCTTCCTCCAAGATGGAAATCAGTTGTAGCTGCCTCTCTGCAACCTGAACAAACCATTTCTAGGTAGGGTGGTTGGAAACACCATTGTATTTCTCAAGGAAGAGTTATCAGGACCAACTCAGGTCTTCAATGTGTTTGGTTACTCTGGATAGTGTTCTGTTGTGTTCAGATGGAGAATCTGGATTTGGAGAGATATTTATGTTCGTCATGGATGCTCAAGGTGGTACTTGAGCCTCCTTGGGCCTTAAGTCTGTTTAGTATAGCTCTCTATCTGTCCTCTGCTCCACATCACTCCTCCACACCCACCCACACCCAGAAAAAGGGAGGGCAAATGCCTAAATTTTTCCAATTCTGACTCCATGGTTTTTAAGGAATAAGTCCATGCATTTGCCTATAACACAGAGCAATATTTCTGGTATAAAAGAAATAATTCTTATGAACCTTAAATTAGGATGATTAAGGGATATTCATTTTAGCACTAGCCTCTGGCCAAAAGATAAATATCTCTCCATGTGTTCTAAGGACCTTGTAGTCAAAGCTTTATTTTATTTTATTTTATTTTTTTTGAGACAGAGTCTCGCTGTGTCGCCCAGGCTGGAGTGCAGTGGCGCGATCTCGGCTCACTGCAAGCTCTGCCTCCCGGGTTCACGCCATTCTCCTGCCTCAGCCTCC
>NW_012102110.1:4904394-4906096 GCF_000951045.1 Mandrillus leucophaeus
AAAGATTTGCAACAAAATTGTTCACAGCAAAAATTGTTGTTTTGTTTTTAGAATGGAAGAAACAACTAGCTTTTATTGAGTGTCAAGTTTTGTTTTAATATTACCAAGCACTTTCCCTATCTTATTTTAAAATTTCCTTGATATGGTGCTCCTTTTAAAGGTAAGAAAATTGAAGTTCACGGAAGTCAAGGAACACACAGCTAATATATCATGTAGTTAATTTGTGAATCCAGATCCGTCTGACTTTAATGCCCCTGCTATTTCCAATACATAGGAGGGACCAGATTTGACTTTCCCTTATCCAGAACTTTCAATCAGTAGTAGAAATGGATAGAAATGGTATTTCAGTCAATACTACACTGCAAGCATTATGGTGAACTGTGTTTAAGATGCATGTCCTTCAGCCATCGCTGTCTACCCTGGAAAAGGGATTAGTACTGTACCCCCGGATCATCGCTGTTGTCCACATCACATCTGCTTTGGCTTTGTCTTCTAACTGCACCACTCAGAGTTTTAGCCCTTTGAGGCGCTCACTTCTGATGTAAAAAACAACTGGAAATGGGAACACAAATAGAACATGTATTTCAAGAGACTTCTCTCAAAGGCACAGAGAACTCAGTCACTACACAAACGTTCTCAGGGGAAGAATGGCAGTTACCCTAGAGGTGGGAGCCATCAACTTTCCAGGTGTGTCTATTCTAACACGACTTGGTTAAGGTTGACACATGGAGACAGGAGAAGGAGTGGAGTGGCAAGGGAGAAGCACAGAAAATAGATGCTAGTATGCTGCCCTTTTGTATATTCATTACTGTCATGATTAAACAGTTATCAATGCCTTTACAACACATCTATCACAGAAGAAAACAAAAGTCTCTGGCAACCGTTCCGAGGATCTTTGCTTCATCAAATCTAGTTTCTGTAGAGTTGCAGGAAGGGATCTATTCAAGAATATTCACACTGTTGCCCCAACTTTCAGAGCAGTTAAAATCTCCCAGTGCTTTAATAATAGGGCAGAGGAAAATAACTCAGTTCAGACTACCTTTGTATTTCTTACCCTGAAAGTATTCAATGTAGTTTAAGCAAGCTTCCCTGTTTCCCTTGTGTTTACTCATTCCAGAAGAACTGTTCCTACAAATTATATGTAATTACCCACTCCTGGTCAAAGGTGAGAGGGAAATTAGCATCACAATGGCAAGTTTCCTCTCCGGGTGTCGCCAGCTCACTCAGTTCCATGGATGATTGGAGTGTGTTAAGCCCCTGCTTACTAGCAGGAAAGTTCAGCAGAGCCCATGAGGACAGCATTAACAATTCCTAATCATAGACAAGCATTTCAGACATTCATTACCACACAAGCCATCAGTGGATTAGATCTAATAAGCCAAATGCTTGCAGACCTCAGCCTGGAGGCTGCTTAGACTACTCAAAGTAATGCAGAATCAAAATTGGCCCGCATTGCACTCCGCCTTCTTTTGAAACAACTGCCCTGCTTTTGTTAAAGTGGACTGAATGAAACAAGCACAATGGTCCCTATCTCCATATAAGGGGGTGTTAGGAACCGAGTTGAACAACAATAGACCCACACATTTGGGGTTTCATATTCTTTTTGGTTAGAGACCATAGGAAATGATGTAGTGTTTCAATTTAATAAAACATCTTAAAACTGAAAACTGCGTTGTTAGAGGAGGCAGACTTTGCGGGGGTG
>NW_012102110.1:4908926-4910283 GCF_000951045.1 Mandrillus leucophaeus
CTCGGCCTCCCAAAGTGCTGTGATTACAGGCTTGAGCCACCGCGCCCGGCCTGTAGTCAAAGCTTTAAAGCAGGATAGGATGGAAGCTGAATAAGCATTTGCTTTTATTGTTCTCTGAGACTATCTGGAGCAAGGTGTGGATTTGATAGATTTCAAACATCTGGTGCATTCCACTTTTGAGGTTCCAGAACAATGCTGTTCAACAGAAATACAATGCAAGTTGCAAATGTAAACCATATATATAATTTAAAAATTTCTAGTAGCCACATTTTAAAAAGTAAAAAGAAACAGGTGAAGATAATTTTAACATGTATTTGTTTAACTCATATCCAAATATTATCATTTCAATGTGTAATCAACTAATGAGGTATCTTACATTTTGAGTGTGTGTGTGTGCTAAGTCTTTGAAATCCAAGGTCTATTTTGCACTTACAGCACATCTCAGTGTGAACTAGCTACATTTCAAGTTCTTGATAGCCACATATGGCAAGGGCAGTTCTAAAATGTCAGCCATGAAAACATTCAAACAAATGAAAAATAATACTTAATGACCCTGAGGAATATTACTAGAAACCAGATAATTGCTAGGAGACTTGCAGAGAATTCAGCAGCTTTTTCTTTTCTTTTACCCCATATGACAGCACATTTTTGCCCCTTGTTTAAATGTTCTTCCTGGCTTTACAGTGATGATCATCAGATTCAAAGTAAAGAACTACAGAAAAACAGAGTTATCAAAAAGTGACATGAGTCACCTCACAGATGGAAAAATGAGTATTTGAGCAGAGTCCAAATGATGATCTGTAGAGATGTTATGATGGATTCTGTACTATGTGATTCAGTAGCATAAGGTAGTATACACATAGCAGTTAAGAGCTTGGGATTTAGCCAAGAGGACCCGAGTTTGAGTCTCATCTCCATTACTTGTGTAGTGGAAATTATTTTTTACCATTTTGAAACTTCATTCCCTCATTTGTAGAACAGAAGTAACTACTTCATAACATTGTAATAAGAAATAAATAATTTTTCTATGGCTCACACCGCAGTGCTAAAAAAAAATCATGGTATGATGATGATTATTACAGCACAAAAACCTGTCTATGAATATTTGGTACTAAAGGTAAATTTCAGAGTAAGACATTGTTCATCATGTCTCCTATAACTTCTACAGTTACACGACTCTCTCGTGATCTAATAAAACTAGTTACACATAACGAAACCATCAATTATCAAAGACAGCTGAGAACTAGACATTAGAATGATTTCGTCCGGGCGCGGTGGCTCAAGCCTGTAATCCCAGCACTTTGGGAGGCCGAGACGGGCGGATCACGAGGTCAGGAGATCGAGACCATCCTGGCTA
>NW_012102110.1:4912373-4931753 GCF_000951045.1 Mandrillus leucophaeus
AGGGATGGTTTCTTCATGATTTAAAAGAAGGAAAATAACTCATCTTTTTCAGTAAGAAGGATTTGCAAAATATTCTTCCAAAAAAAAAAAAAAAAAACTAAACACACACACACACACACACACACACACACACACACGAATCTCTGAGATAGTTGCCAAGTACTTCTCTGAAACCATGTGAATTTTTCTCTCGTGCATTTGTCAGCCTGACTCCAAACCATTTTATTCTTTCCTCATTTCTCGTCTCTGTTCAGTCTGTTTTTGGTTAGTTGCTTCTTGGCATAGCTTCCGTTGGAGCTGAGAGTGCCTGTTCTGTTTTCTTCTTCTTTTTTTTTTTTTTTTCCTTTTATTTCTTTTCTTTTTAAAAAACTTCTCTTTTGGTGTTCTTTCTTCTGGGCTCTATAGTGACTCTGCAAAAATTGCCAAGACCAGAGCAAATAGAGTCTCTGGAGCCCACACTGTCTTACTCCATCAAACCTGTATACAGCGTAGAAGGAGCAGGCTCCAAAGAGTGGAACCGAGACATGTTTGGGAATAGAAATGCATGCCACCTTTGACCACTTCTCTGTGAGAGTCTGCAGCTCCCCCAAAACCTTCTTTGTGAACAGACTTACTCAATACTATCATGTTGTGTGGAGGACTTCCCTCAGAAGACTCTTTTGAGTTACTTTTTAGGAGTTAGTTTTTAGACACCCAAAAAGTAGAAGTTTCTATATTCATTTATTTACGGAACTATGTTATGTTTTATTGGAACTCTTTTTAACTGGCCTTGTCACAGTATGTTTTGACTCGTGGAAAAATGAAAAGTATAGTCACACTAGCTATGTAACCGCATAGAGCCCTGAAAAAAAATGCTTGCTTTTTCTAAATTTAAGCAAATAATTTTGCATGTATGCTTTTGTATGTATACGGAGTAAGTTTTAAAGGGCATCGTGAATATTATTCTGTACTATAAAGTGAAACACACTGTCAGGGTACATCTTTGTCCTCATCCTTCTTGTTTGGGGAACTTGAATGGATTTAAGGTGCTGTTATTATTTTCACCAATGTGTGATTAGACTTCAGAATGACTAACATCAGAAAATACTCGTAAGTGTGCTTCAAATTAGCATGTAAGAAAAATAAGGCAAAGTCAATTTCTCTAACAAATTGAGAGTTAGTTAAACTTGAATTAGCCCTGTAGTCTAATGGGACAGTAGCAACTGAACTATTTCTTCCTGTCTAGACCTGCTCAAGTTCATGGACAGTCTGTATTTTCGAAAAACTTACCCGTGCAGCAGGAAGCTCACTCTATCTCCAGGTCACACTTACAACGAAGAGATTCTTTTCCAGTATCAGAAAATTATTTTCAGAGATGTGAAACACAGGGCTATTTGCCGATGATGTGCATAGGATTTATGAACAAAATCAAAATTCTATAGAATTGTGTATAGCATTTTTAAAAATAGCATGTTGGTTTCAGGAACCAAAAATAAAGAAATTAACACACTCAAGTGCAAAGACTGACGTGGGAGAAAATTACCTCAAGATATAAGAAAAGAGATGTGAACTGGAATGACTTGGCTTGGCTACCTGCAAGAAAAAATGTCCAAACTTTCCCCTCTTTAGTTATGCAGCCTGGAGAATGTCATTTCAATCACTTCTGCAGTTGCTCCACTAAAGACTTTTGAAATGGTCCTTGTCTACAGATGACAGGCCCCCTCAGCAGAGAGGGAACAGAGCTCGTGGCTGTATCTACATGATTCCAAACATCTGGATTAAAAACTGAAAACGTGAAGCCAGTGCCTCCATGATTTTCAAACACCTTGCTTTTAGCATTGTAAAGGGAAACAATCCAGATTGCTGGCTGGATGTTTCAGTTTTCATTCTGATATTTGTCATTGTGAAGTTGTAGTCAATGGCTAGATAAATATGTTTTCTCTCCACCAAAAGAAGAAAAAAGTTATACACGTACATGAGAACTTGTCCAAGAGAAGTAAATTAAAAAAAAAAAAAGACTTACAGCTAAATCACGGTGCCATGGTCACCTATGCGTCCTTATTATACGCAAATACCTAAACACACATGTATGTACACACATGCTTAAACACCGACAAAATTCCAGCTAGACCAGACTTCCTACTCTACCTTATTCAGTTATTTGATATTTCAACCTGACACATTTACAAAGAGAAATCATGTATTTCTGCGGCTTTATTCTCATAGGAGCTTCAACCAGATAGCTCCTATGAGAATAAAGCGGCAAATACATGATTTCTCTTTGTAAATCAGCAAACCATTTTTCCTTCTATTACTTGTATAGCTGTGGTTTTAGTTATGTGCAGAATATATTTTAAAGGCACTGCTCAAGTTCATAATGCTCTGAATCTCTGTTATCTTAGTGATTGTGTGGATGCTAAAATACAGTAAATCAATGTGGAAAAAAATTCTACCTTTAGTTTCTAAAATATACTTAACATTTTACAGTTAAGTAAAAATACAGATCCAAAACTATGTGATTCATAATCTTAAATTAATGGATCCAAAATCAAGATGATGAGAATATCTTTTGTTTTGGTAGCATGATATATTTGCCAAGGGACTTACCTTGATTTTTATTAATTAGGAAATGGAGAAATGAGGGAATGCATTGAAAGTGAAGAACCACATTGCAGTTAACTTTTTAAAACTGGATTTTAATGATTTCTAAAATAAATGGAAAAGGAAATATTTAAACTGTTTGAGAAAAGCTGCTTTCAAGAGGAACGTAGTATATACTACGGACTTTTTCCATGAGACCGGCATTCTCAGAAATTTTCCTGACTATAAGCATATTCATAAAGGCCAGACCACTAGAGACGTGTTTGTCACATCCTATCTTGTTATCATCTCAGTCGTTCATTTCTCAGTAATAATTCCACCTCCTATTTCCTCAGCTTTTAAGGGCAACTGTCTCTAGATTATACATATATAAATGGCATTCATTTCCAAGATATTTAATGTCATAACTAAAGCCATTTTAAGATTAGAAAGAATCGGCATTTTCAAGACAATGCCCTTGAATTATCAATGCAAAGACATATATGTGCTTAAGTAAAATTGTAATTGTATGGGGTTATCTATGAAGTTATAAATTATAGTGTTTGAGAAAACATTTGAAATGAGCACTGAGAAACTATAATGAAATACAAATGGAAAGCCTTTGAACATGTTCAGATTAGTGTAAATGGTTTCACAGATAGAGATTTCATGTTTTTGTTTTAATAGCAATAAAATATTTTGTTTGTGTACATTCATTTTAAAACAGTTTAAAAAGCATAGCATATATAACATTTATACACATGTTTACCATATATTTAAAGAGAGATTTTAATGAGACATGGCTGGAAATCCATAAAGGTTTGCATGTCGACACTAGTTCCATTACAGAAAATATTTTCCCTCCCCTATTTCATTTCTAAAAATATAAAATGTCTGGGAGTATGGAGGGCAAGAGGGAAAAAGTGCTTTGCATAAATATATACAGATTTTGAAGGTGGGTTGACTTTCTTTCTCTCCTTTTTCCTTCTTCTTTCTTTCTACTAAGAACAAGAATAAATGCATTTGTGGTAAAATTACACAGAAAAGAAGATGTAGGATGCAACGTCCCAACAGTGGTAATGTAGGGATGCTGTTAGCAGCTCAGTATTCCTCAAACACTTGGGGACCTTTAGCACATCTTCCACATATTTGCTGAGTTGGATAAATTTTTGAAAATCTACTTGTTAAAACTTCAGAATGTAAAGTTTTGTAATTTTTGCACAAGAAAAGTTAAATTGGTTGCAAACTAAATATTGTTATAGAAAACAAATGTATAAAAACCAAAAGCCAGGAAGGTGGGAAGGGGGAAGGAAGGAAGGAAGGAAGGAAGGAAGGAAGGAAGGAAGGAAGGAAGGAAGGAAGGAAGGGGAGAAGGGAGATGGGGAGGGAAGGGGGGAAGGAAGAATATATACAATGGGGATAGTATGGAAATGGGAGAAATAACTTGGGGGAAGGGCAAAGAGGACAAAGTGAAAATCAGGATCAAAAGGGTCTGATAAAAGAATCAAACACAAACTTTAAAATATGGAAACTGAGTAAACATCACAAATATGCCCTTAACAAACCCCAGTTCTGCAGGCTTTTCTGCTGCCACACAAAAGTGTATTTTTCAAGAAAATTGGTTACAGCAGTTACTGAGCCTTCCAACAGCAGCGTGTAGAAATAAGGCAGTGAATTTGAAGGGGCTCTCCGCAGAGCTACATTCTATACCTTTTCAGTTCCTGCCCCTTTCTCCTGACCATATGGAATCCATCTCGTTCAAGGACTTAGACTAAGAGAGGGGCTTGAGGAAACTAGGGCTGCTGCTGGCTCTTTTAACGGCATGCCACAGGAAAGTTTTATTTCCAATTGATTGGTTACAAATCAGATAAATATCGCGTCTAATGAAAGCAGCTTTGAACTGCTGGAAATGTTATCTATAGGAGTCTGGGGTTTATCAAAAGTCAAATGTAGCTTTAATCACATCAACATGCTAATTACAGGCAAACAATAAAAGCTTTAAGAAATGATTGTGTGGGTTTTATTACTATTGACAGTCACTGAGGCATATTTATTTCGGGAGGTAATTGTCAGAAGACTTTCTCCAGAAAGACTTGTTTGTATAATTAAGTGCGTGTTATGCAAGCTTATCTGCTGATCGGCTCCTGCTAGTTATGTAGTTCCCCCAATGCCTCAGAACACAGAAGCAATTAAAAGAGAAAGGCTCAGGAAGATGGTTTTTCAGTAGTTCATTTGTAAGGGATAAAAAATAAATAAATAAATAAATAAATGAGTGAATATGCCTTGAAAAACAGAGTGTACTAGAATGGGAAATACACTAAAAATTAATGAATAAAAACAGTAAAGAAAAAGAAAACTTCATAAAATCAGTGATGTAAAAATGGAAAAAAATTAGAATGAAGCTATACAATTTCATTTAGAGTGCATATTGGGGGATGGGAGGGCAGGAATTTTCTATTTTGTGTACAAAAGATCATTCAATGGAATGGGGCAATCCAATCTAAAAATATATATGATGAGAATGAGGCAAAGTGGAAAATAACAATAAATGGCTACATATGCCCCAGTACCACTGATTTTATTATTTTATTGTGGATTTATGACATAATTCTCCAAAGTACCTAATTTAAAAATAAGAGTCTTTAGTTCTAAAAGCTTGGTAACATAATTCCAAATCTATACAGCCACAGATGCTTTTCTATCCAAATAAACAACAAAGGCAAATTTACTGTTGCTGCCTTGAACGGTTTTTTTTTTTTTTCCAGGCCAAGATGCCTGAAACATACATTTAAAATTTTTTTCCATCTTATTTTTAATGACAGACTGACTGCATTGTGACTGAACTAGAGACGGAAAACTAAACTTTTCTAACTATAAACTATTTTTGTGCCATAAAGAATCATTCAACTCTAAAAGGGAAAAACCCCAATTTAAAAAATATCATTATTATTTTGAAAGGTGTGGGACTGGATTTAATTCTTTTCATTCCCAAATATTGGCCTCACTTCAGTTTTCATTTCGCTGAATGCAATTAAAAATGTGGCAAATCCTTGATCAATTTTTTCCCCTTAAACAGGGTCAGTTCTGAAGTTGTTGTCACATTTTAATGGGTTCAGACTCAGTTTATGCAAGAGACAATCAAATGTTTGCTTTTAAAAGCCCTATAAAAACTAAGAGCTTTTAACCTTTTGAATGCGTTAATAAAATGCTAATGACATCATGGCCAAGACCACATTTGGAGGTCCCAAAAAATTCCAAATGACTGTTGTGAAAAGAAAACAGAATTTTAATCAAATGATCTGTTATTTTAATGGCCACTTACAAAACAGGAGATTTATTGTGAAGCATAAAGTTTGTTTGCATGAGTGAAGGCAAAGCTTTTAAGAATTACCTTCTGGTTTTCCCCTTCAGTTTCTTGCAACATAATACTACCAAATATTTGTGAATTGTGACTCAAGTCTGCAGTCTTATTTCTCACAGAAAATAAAAGGGAGGCTGGAGAAAAAAAAAAAAAAGTGGTGCCAATTTGTCTGCCCAGGCTCTGATTATTGGATGCAGAATTTTTTTTTTTTTTTCTTTCAGGAGAGAAGGATTTGGTGGGAATGTTTCTCCCTTCAGGGTGAGATATCTGATATCCATCCCGAGACCAGTCATAAGGCCAAACTTTCATGCAAAACTGCACGAGGGAAAAAAAATGAAGCTTTCTGTAAAATTCTCATCTGAATTTGCAGCAGATCTTGAGTTTCCGCTGGGCAATTATGGCTCCTTTTACCATTTCTGATTGCAAAACACATTGATTATTTTTAAAAGTTATTTCTGATAACTTGAGAACCTTCTATTCCTATCCCCTTCCCCCAACTCTTCTTCCTCCTCTTTGAATCTCTGTTCCTCATTTCTTTCTCTCCTGTCTAGAAGTGCTATCCAGTGACCCCTGGTGCTGATTAAAGTTTCTCGGATGACCCCTGAATGCATTTTATTACACTGGCTGGTCATAAAACCTGCTTAAACTGCTGGCTTATCCAAACCCCTTCTTCTGTGGAAAGCCCCATAGTCTAACCTCAGACTGGGAAAACGCAAACAAGCAAACCAAGGAAGGGCAGAGAAAGCTTGGAGACAGTCTTTGTCAATATCAGGGAGCACCCTGGCAGATGGGAAGAAACAACTTAGACAGACACTTGGCAAATATTCTGGAGGAAGTCAATTTAGTACTAATGTAGGTGTAGGTGGGACATGACATGGAAAAGTAGAAACACAGGGAAATAGGTGTTCTGTTCTTTTCGTAAAATAGATATCACAACATTGAAATAGCTCGCAAAGTGAAAGCAAGGCATAACTAACACAGATTAGCATAAGGTATCTTTGGAAACAACATACTCCTAAGATGAATACCAGAAAAACATTTCCTTGGCTTCTGGAAGCAACATGAGGTGACTAAAAGCCTTAGTATATTTATGTATTTACTATATCTTGGTTAAAAAATGCATTATTTTACTTCTATGGCTTAAAAGAAATCAACTTTAAGTTAGCTTCAGTTTAGCTGTTTATTTCCTTGGCTGCCAGGTGTTAAAGGGAGACAGAAATCTGTAATATTCACAATCCTCCATGGATGGAATTTCTGTGGCAGGGATAACGCATGGTAATGCTTGTAGGGGAGGCCAAAGAAGTCAGCATTTGGAAGGGGAATGGAGCTACTGGGAACCCCAAGTTCCAAGGCCCTGGAATTTCCCTGGTCCTAAAACTGAATGTATACATGTGTGTCAGATCCCATTTGGCATTTGAACATAAAAACTATTTTAAATTCCATTCCCACTGGCAAAGTCTTAAAATAAATCAGCAGGATTGGTTCTGATCCCTGAGCCAGAGTAGAATACAGTCTGGTTGTTTGCTGAGAGATGTCCGTCTATTTGGCTGTTAGCAAAGTGCTGCCTGTTGCCTCACAGGCGACAGGATGAAGATCTGAAGCACATCGTTAGCCCCTGGCAGCTGTCTGGCCAACATCAGCAGAGATTCACAGAGGCAAAAGGAAGACACACCTTTCCCACTTTTCCCTGGTCAGGCCCCCACTGAAATGTGACTGGAAGGCTAAAACAGGTCCAAACTCTGCCAGAGCTCCTGGCATCCATCATCCCCACGATGACAGAGTCCCAAAGAACTGGTTATTTTTTCCAGTAGTGCCATGGTCTACAGCCTCAATCATTGTCATACTAGCTAGAATCCTGACTTAGGCAAATTCAAGGGCCCAAAATGAATCACTGACGTTTTCGTTGGCATCTGATAATTAAAAAGTGATTTGGGATAGTTAATCTTGGAATAATTTCCTTTGTTTTTTCAAGTCCTTAGAGAATTTACTGCATCAATCACCCTTTTGTTCAAACAAATAAATACAAAATAATCATGAATTTAACAATTAGAGACTAGGAGTACCCCCCTTTACCTGTTTATCTTTTTCATATAGTAACTAAGCAAAAGTCAAGCATTCCTTCAAAGACACTGTTAGGAGAAACTGGTGCCTTTGTCAATACCTATAATGAACTGGTGAGTTATGCTTTATTTATTTCAGTCTTGACCTAATTTAATTAATTTAGAGATATTTTCATAGTGGATGATAAATCTGATAGCCAATGATTCAACAAGAATTTTTAGATTTTTCATATGCAACTACTTTCTGTGGTTAGAGTATATTTTATAGACAGGGATGCTAGGAAGAGTCCATGAAACACATTATGCCTGAAGAAGCCTACATCACACTGGGTACAAGACTCTACTAGGTTGCTGTTGCTGCTGTTGATTAAGATCTACTGAGCTAGGCACTTTACAGATGTGAACAGTTCTTACTATAACCCTATGAAATCTACATACTTATTCTCTATTTATAGATAAGGAAACTAGGGCTTAGAGAAATTAGATAATTGCCCGAGTTTCCATAGCTAGTAAGTGATAGAGTCAGGAATTTAACCTTGGACAGTCTGATCCTGTGCACTGCCTTTGGTTCCAAGTCACTCCATAGTCAACATCCTTAATCAAGTTTGCTGAGTCCCAAACAGAGTTCATATAAGGAAGATATCTCAGGTGATAAACAAATGTACATTTTATTGCTCATGTTGTGGCTTAAAATAGATACTAGACCTAATATGTTGAAAAAATAAAATAAAATGTACATATTTTTTCAAATATTTTTATTTTTTCAACATATTAGGTCTAGTATCTATTTTAAGCCACAACATGAGGTAATTTCCTTTATGAAAACTTCCTGAGTAAACTACCTTATACTCCACTTGATAACTGTATTTATCGCCACTTCTTTTATCAGTGTAATTTTTTTCAACTTTTAAGTTCTGCGTATTTTAGTTGATTATATGTGGAGTGTCTTCTTAAAGGAAATAATACATTTTTCTTTAAATAGGTTTGTTCCACGCCTTTAGACAGAAACTCTAAGATGGAAAAGCAGGTGCCATAAGTTCCAGAACACCAGACAGATTGGAGTTCAAGTAGAAGCAGGGAAACAGAAAGGATGGTAGGCCAGAACCAGTAGTTAGTCTTCTATGCATTTGATCCAAAAAGAAAAACAGTGAGTAAAGTGGTGGGAGTGACAGAAGCAAGAAAGTTAAGATATAAAATGACCCAGTAAACACATTTCTTAGAATCTAGGCTAGACAAAGATGTAATGAGGGAAAAGTTGTATGTAGGAAAATATTCACAATAAAAATCTTTAAAAACAGTGAAAGTGTCGCAAATTGGGAAAATGAATAAACAATGACTTATACTATGAAATAATATTACAATTATTAAAAGTGATAATATACTATAAAGTGAATAAATTGTAGCAAGTGTCTTTACACTATTATTACTCTAGGTGAAAGGTATATGCAAATGGACAAAGACTGGAAATGAATGTACAGAAACTTTCAAAGATGCTCTAACAGGGATTTTGGGTTAGAAATCCTTTTTCTCAATTGTTCAATATTTCCATAGTATTGCTATAAAGATGTAATTATACAATACAATATATACGATATAGTAAACAATAATATATTTACTATGCATATGCAGGTCTGTGAAGACCAAATACTTTCTTTGTCTAACTGAGGATATCTTTACTTTGGCTTCCTTTTCGAAGAACAATTTTGCTGGATATAGAATTCTTGGTTAATAGTTCTTTTTCTCTTTCAGCACTTTGTTTTTTATTGTTATTATTTTATTTGTGTTTTATTTTTGTAGACAGGATCTCACTCTGTTTCCCCGGCGGGAGTGCAGTGATGCACTCCTGGCTCACTGCAGCTTCAACCTCCCGAGCTCAAGTATCCTCCCACCTCAGCCCCCCAGGTAGCTGGGACTACAAGTGCATGCTACCATGCCCATCTAATTTTTGCATTTGTTTTGTAGAGACAGGGTTTCGCCATGTTGCTCAGGCTGGTCTAGAACTCCTCTTTCAGCACTTTGAATATGACATTTCACTGCCTTCAGGCCTCCAATGTTTCTACTGAGAAATGAGTCTTCACTCGTATTGATGCTGCCCTGTACATAATGAGTCACTTTTACTACTTTCAAGATTTCCTGTTTGTCTTTCAACAGCTTGTACCTATGTGGATTTTTAAAATTTATGCTACTTGGAGTTTAATAAGCTTCAATGTTTTTCATCAAATTTGGGAATTTTCTGGCCATTATTTCCTCAAATATATTTTCTGTATCATTATCTCTCTACTGTCCTGCAGGAAATCCGACTGCATATATGTTGATATGCTTGATCATGCCTCATGTGTCTTTGACACTGAATATTTTTCTTTAATCATTTTCTTTCTGTTCTTATGGGATACATTTTATTGGTTAATTTTCAGATTCATCAATTTATTTCTTCTGCTATCTCAACCCTGCTGTTAAACTCCTCTAGTAGATTTTTAAAATTTTTCAGTTATACTCTTTAACTCAAAATTTCTCACGTGGTCTTTTTTTTAAGTTTATTGAAAAATCTTCATTTGTCAATTCATTGTTGCCATACTTTGCTTTAGTTCTTTAAAGATAGTTTACTTAAGTACTCTGAACATATTTATAGCATATTATTTGAAGTATTTGATTGCTAAATTCAAATTCTGGAGTCGGGGCATTCTGAGATAGTTTCTGTTGGTTGCTTATATTTTTCCTGAATGGGTCACACTTTTCTATTTCTTTGCACATATTATCATTGTTTGTAGCACCTCTAGATGCTGTTATTTTTGCCCTAATGGTTGTTGCCATTGTTCCCTTTTGTTTGTTTGTTCTTTGTTTAATTACCCAGGCTAAATTTGTGAAATCTGACTCCCCTATAGTGTGTGGTCACAAATATCTCTGGCCAGTTTAGTTTTTTTTGTTGTTGTTTATATGTTTTCTTTTAGTTCTTATTTTGACTTTCAAGACCGAATTCCTAGGGGCTGTCCTTGCACTTGTGTAGCCTTAGCCAATAATGAGACAGAAGTCATACTCAAATACCTCAAGCTGGTAAGTCTTCTGATCTCTGTAAATTAATCTGTGTTGGTAAGGGAGCACGTTTAAAATTCAGTCCATTTTGAAGTCTGTCCCAGATTTTACTCTTCACCAAGTCCTTTCTGGCCTCCTAAATGCAGGTACACATTCTCAGGGTCAGCCAGGAGCACATAAATAATTTGGCCCCTCTCCAGTCCACCACACATGTGTGCAGCTAGGAAAACTATTGTGCCAATTATGACTGAAATCTCAAGCCTGTGGAGCCAAGTTATTGGCCCTACACTACTGTCCCACATCCCTTAAGTCACTTATTCTGACAATGCCATTGGGGTAAGTATCACCCACTTCTCCAGGTTGCCAGAAAGAGTGTTAGTTCCATGGCTTGCCCATCCCTGGCAGAGCCTTTGTGCTGACTGAGCCGGGAGAACAGGATAGGGGAAGCCCCAGGCCAGAGTGCTATGAATTCCCACTTTCCTCACCTGAAATTAAGCTTTTTCAAGAATGAACACTTCTCAGATTGTTATACGCCTTTGGCCAATTTCCAGAAACCAAAATGGTTGTTTTTGTCAATTTTCGCCAGCTTTAGGTTGCTTCTCTCAGAGAGGATTTGTCACTCTCCTCACTTGGCCATAAATAGAAGTCTTTACTTTACAAAAAGTCTTAACATTTATTCACATAATTTCCATTATTGGTGCTCTTCATCCCTTTATATAGATCCAAATTTCCATCTGGACTAGTTTCTTGTAATGTAGGTCTGATGGTGATAAATTCTTTCAGATTTTGTGTCTGAAAGTGTCTTTATTTCACTTTTGATTTTGAAAGATATTTTGACTGAATAAAGAATTCTGTGGTTGACAGGTTTATTTTTTCCTTTCAGTACAGTCATGCACTGCATAACAATGTTTCAGTCAACAACAGACTGCATATAAGATGGTGGTCCCATAGATCCTAATGAAGCTGAAAAATTCCTATCATCTAGTGATGATGTCATAGTGAAATGTATTACTTGTGTTGTGGTGCTGCTGTTGTAAGCAAATCTGCTGTATAAACTTTATAAAGTAAAAAGGTTATAGAAAGCTAAGGCTAATTTATTATTGAAGACAAATAAGTATTTTAAAATACCCAGAGAAACCTCCAGTCCTGCAAGCTTCATTTATGGTAAGTGCTCTCTACAGATGAGCTATTTTAAAAATCTTTTCTCCTGTATTTTTACTGAATCTTTTCTAAGTTTGACTATGTTTAGATGCACAAATACTTGTCATTGCATTACAGTTGTCTGTTGTGTTCAGTACAGTAACATACTGTACATGTCTGTAGTCTAGGAGCAATAAATTATGCCATGTAGCCTAGGTGCGTAATAGACTATACCATCTAGGTTTGTGTAAGTACACTCTGTGATGTTCACACAACGACAAAACCCCCTAAAAATGCATTTCTCAGGTTGTGTCACCATTGTTGAATGATGCATGATTGTAATTTAAAGATGTTGCTCCACTGCCTTTTCACTTTCATTACTTTGATGAAAATGTGCTATCATCCTTATAGTTGTTCCTTTGTAGGTAATGTGTCTTCTTTGGCTGCTGTAAGATTTTTTTCTGTTATTATTTTTAAGAAATTTAAGTATGATAGTTCTTGGTGTAATTTTCTTCATTTTTTTTTTAGCTTTTTGGATCTGTGAGCTTATAGTTTTCATCCAATTTGAAACTGGTTTGGTCATTATTTTGGCATCACAGTGGCCCTCCATATCTTCAGGTTCTACATCTAAGGGTCCAATCAACTGAAGATAAAAAGAACAATAAAAATAATAATACAATAATAAAAAAGAATACAAATGAAAAACAATAGAGTAAAACAACTATTTGCATAGTATTTACATTATATTATATATCTAATATATATTGTATTATATTATTTATCTAATATAATGTAAATTACTTATAATATGGAGATGACTTAAGTGTATGGGAGAATGTGCATAGGTTATATGCAAATACTATGACTTTTATATAAGATACTTAAGAATTCTTAGATTTTTGGTATCTGTAGGGATTTCTGGATAGAGAAATCCCCATGGATACAGAGGGATGACTGTATTCCTTCAGTTTTTTTCTGTCCTCCCCGCCCTTATACTTTGGGGACTAGAATTATGTGTATATTAACCTGCTTGAAGTTGTTGCACAGTTCATTAAAGCTCTGTTTGTTTTTTTGTTTTAGTATTTTATTTTTCTCTGTGATTCATTTTGGATAGTTTCTATTGCTGTATCTTTAAGTTCACTACTAACCTCTTCCTCTGCAATGTTTAATCTGCCATTAATCTTGTCCAGTGTATTTTTCATTTGGGTCTTTGTAGTTTTCGTCTTTAGAAGTTTAATTTGGTTCTCTTTTATATTTTTCATGTTTCTAGTTAACATGTTCAATTTTTCTTCTAGCTTTTTAAACATCAGGAATTCTGTTATAATTGTGTTAATGACCTTGTCTACCAATGATATTATCTATGTCATTTATGTGTTAGTTTTGACTAATTGGGTTTTTAAAATACCATATTATCAATCACATGAGTTGCAAGACAGATAATATTTTTCATTGGATGCCAGATATTATGAATTTTACCTCTCTCAGAGCTGAAATTTTTATTCCTATAAATATTTTTGAGCCTTATTTTAGGACATTATTAAATTATTTAGAAACAGTTTGACCCTTGAGCTTTATTTTAGGACATTGTTAAATTATTATTATTATTTTTTTCAAGATAGGGTCTTATGCTGTCACCCAGGCTGGAGTGCAGTGAAGCAAACTTGGCTCACTTCATCCTCCACCTCCTGGGTTCAACTGATTCTCTGCTTCAGCCTCCTGAGTAGCTGAGACTACAGGTGCATGCCACCACTCCTGCCTAATTTTTGTAGTTTTGGTAGAGATGGGAGTATTAGTCCATTTTTACACTGCTGATAAAGACATACCAAAGACTGGGCAATTTACAAAAGAAAGAAATTTAATGGACTTTCAGTTCCACATGGCTGGCCTCACACTCATGGTGGAAGGTGAAAAGCCCTGTCTCACATGGCAGCAGACAAGAGAAGTGTTGTGCAGGGAAATTCTCATTTTCAAAATCATCAGATCTCATGAGACTCATTCACTATCACAAGAACAGCACAGGAAAGACCCACCCCCGTGATTCAATCACCTCCCACTGGGTGCCTCTCATGACATGTAGGAATTGTGGGAGTTACAATTCAAGATGAGATTAGGGACACAGCCAGACCATATTATTTCACCCCTAACCCCTCCCAAATCTCATGTCCTCACATTTCAAAACCAATCATACTTCCCCAACAGTCCCCCAAAGTCTTAACCCAAAGTCCACAGTTCAAAGTCTTACCTGAAATAAGGCAAGTCCCTTCCGCCTATGAGCCCATCAAATCAAAAGCAAGCTAATTACTTCCTAGATACAATGTGGGTACATTGGTATTGGGTAAATACAGGTATTACAGGTATTGGGTAAATACAGCCATTCCAAATGGGGGAAATTGGCCAAAACAAAGGAGTTACAGGGCCTATGAAAGTCTGAAATCCAGCAGGGCAGTCAAATTTTAAAGCTCCAAAATGATCTCCTTTGACTCCAGGTCATGCTGATGCAAGAGGTGGAGTCCCATGGTCTTAGGCAGCTCTGCCCCTATGGCTTTGCAGGGTACAGCCTCCCTCATAGCTGCTTTCACAGGCTGGCACTGAGTGCTTGTGGCTTTTCCAGGTGAGTGGTGCAAGCTGTCAGTGGATCTACCATTCTGGGGTCTGGAGGATAGTAGTCGTCTTCTCACAGCTCCACAAGGTGGTACCCCAGTAGGGACTCTGCATGGGAGTTCTAACCCCACATTTCCCTTCTGCACTGCCCTAGCAGAGGTGCTCCATGAGGACCTTGTCCTTGCAGCAAACTTCTCTCTGGGCATCCAGGTGTTTCCATACATCTTCTGAACTCTAGGCAAAGGTTCCCAAACCCCAGTTCTTGACTTGTGTGTACTCACAGGCTCAACACCACATGGAAGCTGCCATGGTTTGGGGCTTGCACCCTCTGAAACCACGGCCAGAGCTCTATGTTGGACCCTTCAGCCACAGCTGGAGCAGCTTAGACACAGGGCACCAAGTCCCTAGGCTGCACACAGCATGGGGGATCCTGGGTCCAACCCATGAAACCATTTTTTCCTCCTAGGCTTCTGGGCCTGTGATGGGAGGGGCTGCCATGAAGGTCTCTGACGGCCTGGAGACATTTCCCCATTGTCTTGGGGATTAACATTTGGCTCCTCGTTACTTATGCAAATTTCTGCAACTGGCTTGAATTTCTCCTCAGAAAATGCTATTTTATTTTCTATGGCATTGTCAGGCTGCAAATTTTCCAAACTTTTATGGTCTGTTTCCCTTATAAAACTGAATGCCTTTAGCAGCACACAAGTTACCTCTTGAATGCATTATTGCTTAGAAATTTCTTCTACCAGCTACCCCAAATCACCCTGCTCAAGTCCAAGGTCCCACAAATCTCTAGGGAAGGGACAAAATGCCACCAGTCTCTTTGCTAAAACATAACAAGAGTCACCTTTGCTCCAGTTCCCAACAAGTTCCTCATCTCCATCTGATACCATCTCAGACTGGATTTCATTGTCCATATCATTATCAGCATTTTGATCAAAGCCATTTAATAAGTCTCTAGGGAGTTCCAAACTTTTCTACATTTTCCTGTCTTCTTCTGAGTCATCCAAACTGTTCCAACCTCTGCCTGTTACCCAGTTCCAAAGTTGCTTTCACATTTTCAGTTATCTTTTCAGCAACACCCTACTCTACTGGTACCAATTTACTGTCTAAGTGGATTTTCATGCTGCTGATAAAGACATACCTGAGACTGGGCAATTTACAAAAGAAGGAGATTTAATGGACTTACAGTTCTACATGACTGGGAGGCCTCACAATCGTGGTAGAAAGGTAAAAGGCACATCTCACATGGCAGCAGACAAGAGAAGATCTTGTGCAGGAAAACTCCTGTTTCTAAAACCATTAGATCTCGTGAGACTCATTCACTATCACAAGAACAGCACAGGAAAGACCCACGCCCATAATCCAAACACCCCCCACCAGGTTCCTCCCACAACACATGGGAATTGTGGGAGTTACAATTCAAGATGAGATTTGGGTGAGGATACAGCCAAACCATGCTATGTTTGCCAGGCTCATTTCAAACTCCTAGGCTCAAGTGATCCCCTGGCCTTAGCCTCCCAAAGTGCTGGGATTTCAGATGTGAGCCACCGTGCCTGGCAAACTATTTAGAAACAGTTTGTTGTTAAGTTTTGTTAGGTTGGAATATAGCAGCATGTAGTCAGAAGGTAATTTTTTCTTACCTTGAGACAAAATCCTTGTGAATACTCTAACTAAAGCTCCATGCTTTATTAGGTTTTCTGCTCTAGCTTGTGGGACTGCTCCATCTAATCTTTTCCAGTGGGTTTTTCCCTGTCTCTGGTACTTCATCACATGCATGTGCTGATCAACGTACACATTAATACTTGAGAAGAACCCTACACAGATATCTAGAATTCTCACAGTGTGCAACTCTTTTCTTTCTGGTTAATCTGCCAAAATCTAGCCATGTTGTACTCCCTCCAACTCCCAGCTCTGTCTCCTCAACTCAGGGAGACTGCCATGCTCCACTGAATTTCCCCATTTTTGCTCTGGCTGAGCAGGTTCTCTGGGCTGTAAGCTAGGATAATCGTAGGGCTCACCTTGTCTCCCATTTCTCAAGGATCATTTTCCTTCATTGCTTCATATCTGATGTCTCATGAAGCAATGTTTCATGCATTTTCTCTGACTTCTTAGTTGTTTTATGTAGGATGGAAATCTATTTTGATGGAAAGTAGAAGTCTCCATGTCTTTTTTTCTTTTCTTTTCTTTTTTTTTTCAAGATGGAGTCTCTCTCTGTCACCCAGGCTGGAGTGCAGTGGCATGATAGCTGCTCACTGTAAGCCCTGCCTCCCGGGTTCACACCATTCTCCTGCCTCAGCCTCCTGAGTAGCTGGGACTACAGGCACCCACCACCACGCCCTGATAATTTTTTTTTTTTTTTTTTTTTTTTAGTAGAGATGGGGTTTCGCCATGTTAGCAAGGATGGTCTTGATCTCCTGACCTGGTGATTCCTTCGCCTCGGCTTCCCAAGGTGCTGGGATTACAGGTGTGGGCCACTGCACGCGGCCAGAAGCCTCCATGTCTTCAACAGCCAAATGTCACAGTGGTCTAAGCTAATAGTTTATCTAACAGTGTGGTTAAAAATCTTGGTAGGCTTAGTATTTTAAACATGCAGTAGGCTTCTTATCTGTTTGCTCAGTTCCATGTGCCAGTGACCACATCCTAAATATTTTTGAGGCATAGTTTTCAGATTCGCTTTATTTATTTGCTTTTTCATCCCTACACTTGTCCTTCAGCTTAATAGTAGCTGCCTTGAGGATTTCAGACTTGACAGTGAGAACCTGAAAGTGATGACTTCTGCCAACAAGGAGGTTTATGGGGCACTTTTCTTTAAAACCTTTTGTTGTTGTTATTATCTCATACTCTTTGAGGTTGACAAGTAGTTTCTCCCAAACCTGTTTGGCCTCAAATATCTGTTTTCTCTCTGTTCCTTTTCATTTATGCTTGCAAATCAGCTATTTTTTTTCGGAGTTTATAATTTTCTTACAATATTTTGACAAAGCTTGAGCAATAGATGATATTCACTTCTAATTATTGTCTCTTCTAATCTCCTTTGCTAAACATATGATCTGTTCTGCTACCCAAGTTACCACAAGTGTCGGTTTCACTTTTTTCCCCAACTGAATAACATCAATTTCTTTCTTTCATCTCATGTCAATTTTCTCACGCCTGTTTTCCACTAATACACAGCATATATTTTAAGTTTTTTGTTTTAGCAACACTTCATTTCAAAAATTAATAGCTGAAGTAGGATAACTAATATAAGTTCCACAAGAGGAAGATGCTAAAATCTGAAAGACTTAACAAAATAAATTTAATTTTCCTTTTGCTAAATTTGATGTGGATTGGCAGTCTTCCTCAAGCTTGTAGCTATGCCATCTGGAATATGTGACTTTCAGGTTGGCCAAGGCAGGGGAAGATAATGATGCAGAAGGCACATCATTTTGTAACTGCATCAGTCATTTTTACTCACAGTCCATTGGCCAGAATTTGTCACATGGTCCCAGTCTAACTACAGATCTATACCACACTAATAACTTAGTATGGAGCCACTCGCATTTGAGAAAAACACATCCTTCTGTATATAAATAACATATTCATAAATATGTATTTAGAAATATAGCATGTTGTCATTGCCTATTTTATAATAATGGAATCAGATTTATACTTTTCTGCTTTCTTTATACCAAACATCTGCTGGAAATCTCTCCAAAACAACTGCTAGTCTTCTAATTCATTCTTTTTAATGGCTCCATGGAATTCCATTATGTAGTTGTATCATAATTCACTCTATCATTCCTGTCCTGAGGTACATTTACTTAACTATTTTATATTATTGCCAGTATCAACAATGTTCCAATATATATCTGTTCATACAAAATTCATTTTTTAAAAATTGATGGCTTTTACTTCATGGCACGGATGTCCAAGAGTGGGATTTATTGAGTTAAAATGCACATGTTTTATAAATTTCTATATTTTGTCAGATTGGTGTCCATCTGAAACTATTCACATTTTCACCAGCAATTTATAAAAGAACTCTTGTCTCAATGAATCTGACAACAATTGATATTTCAACACTTTCTAATATTACTAAATTACTCAGTTCAGAAATTATGGTTTTAGATACAAGAAGTACTTTGGGCTGCATTTAAATCTTTTTATTTTATTATTATACTTTCAGTTCTGGGATACATGTGCAGAACGTGCAGGTTTGTTACATAGGTATACATGTGCCACGGTGGATTGCTGCAGCCATCAACCCATCATCTACGTTAGGTATTTCTCCTAATGCTATCCCTCCCCTTGCCTCCAACTCCCTGACAGGCCCCAGTGTGTGATGTTCCCCTCTGTGCCCATATGTTCTCATTGTTCACCTCCCACTTTTGAGTGAGAACATGTGGTGTTTGGTTTTCTGTTCCTGTGTTAAGTTGCTGAGGATAATGGCTTCCAGCTTCACCCATGTCCCTGCAAAGGACATGACCTCATTCCTTTTTATGGCTGCATGGTATTCCATGGTTTATATGTACCATATTTTCTTTATCCAGTATATCATTAATGGGCATTTGGGTTGGTTCCATGTCTTTACTATTGTAAATAGTGCTGCAGTAAATATACGTGTGCATGTGTCTTTATAGTAGAATGATT
>NW_012102110.1:4931948-4950309 GCF_000951045.1 Mandrillus leucophaeus
ACACTGTCTTCCACAATGGTTGAACTAATTTACACTCCCACCAACAGTGTAAAAGCGTTCCTATTTCTTCACATCCTCTCCAGCATCTGTTGTTTTCTGACTTTTTAATGATCACCATTGTAACTGGCATGAGATGTTATCTCATTGTGGTTTTGATTTGCATTTCTCTAATGACCAGTGATGATGAGCTTTCTTTCATATGTTTGTTGGCTGCATAAATGTCTTCTTTTGAGAAGTTTCTGTTCATATCCTTTGCCCACTTTTTGATGGGATTGTTTGTTTTTTTCTTGCTAATTTGTTGAAGTTCCTTGTAGATTCTGAACGTTGGCCCTTTGTCAGATGGATAGACTACAAAATTTTTCTTCCATTCTGTAGTTGCCTGTTCATTCTGATGATCATTTCTTTTGCTGTGCAAAAACTCTTTAGTGTAATTAGATCCCATTTGTCAATTTTGGCTTTTGTTGCCATTGCTTTTGGTGTTTTAGTCATGAAGTATTTGCCCATGCCTATGTTGTGAATGGTATTGTCTGGGTTTTGTTCTAGGGTTTTTATGGTTAGGTCTTACATTTAAGTGTTTAATCCATCTTGAGTTAATTTTTGTATAGGAAAGGATCCAGTTTCAGTTTTCGGCATATGGCTATCCAGTTTTCCCAGCACCATTTATTAAATAGGGAATTATTTCCCCCTTGCTTGTTTTTGTCAAATTTGTCAAAGATCTGATGGTTGCAGATGTGTGGCATTATTTCTGAGGTGTCCGTTCTGTTCCATTGGTCTATATATCTGTTTTGGTATTAGTAACATGCTGTTTTGGTTACTGTAGGCTTGTAGTATAGTTTGAAGTCAGGTAGCATGATGCCTCCAGTTTTGTTCTTTTTGCTTAGGATTGTCTTGGCTATATAGGCTCTTCTTTGGTTCCATATGAAATTTAAAGTAGTCTGTGAAGAAAGTGAATGGTAGTTTGATGGGAATAACATGAATCTATAAATTACTTTGGGCAGTATGGCCATTTTCACAATATTAATTCTTCCTACCCATGAGCATGGAATGTTTTTCCATTTGTTTGTGTCCTCTCTTATTTTCTAAAGTAGTGGTTTGTAGTTCTCCTTGAAGAGGTCCTTCATGTCCCTTGTAGGTTGTATTGCTAGGTATTTCATTCTCTTTGTAGTGATTGTGAATGGGAAGTCAGTCATGATTTGGTGCTCTGTTTGTCTATTACTGGTATATAGGAATGCTTGTGATTTTTGCATGTTGATTTTGTATCCTGAGAGTAGGGAGTTTTGGGGCTGAGACGATAGGGTTTCCTAAATATACAATCATGTCATCTGCAAACAGAGACAATTTGACTTCCTCTTTTCCTATTTGAATACCCTCTATTTCCTTCTCTTGCCTGATTACCCTCGCCAGAACTTCCAATACTATGTTGAATAGGAGTGCTGAGAGAGGACATCCTTGTCTTGTGCCAGTTTTCAAAGGAAATGCTTCCAGCTTTTGCCCATTCAGTATAATATTGTATAATATTGACTGTGGGTTTATCATAAATAGCTCTTATTATTTTATTGTTCTGAGATATGTTCCAGCAATACCTAGTTTATTGAGTGTTTTTAGCATGAAGGGGTGTTGAATTTTGTCAAAGGTCTTTTCTGCATTTATTGAATAATCATGTGGTTTTTGTTATTGGTTCTGTTTATGTGATGGATTACATTTGTTGATTTGCTTATATTGAACCAGCCTTGCATTCACAAGATGAAGCCGACTTGACCGTGGTGGATAAGCTTTTTGATGTGCCACTGGATTCAGTTTGCCAGTATTTTATTGAGGATTTTTGCATTGGTGTTCATCAGGGATATTGGCCTGAAATTTTCTTTGTTTGTTGTGTCTCTGCCAGGTTTTGGTATCAGGATGATGCTGGCTTCATAAAATGAGTTAGAGAGGATTCCCTCTTTTTCTATTGTTTTGAATAGTTTCAGAAGGAATAGTACCAGCTCCTCTTTGTACCTCTGGTAGAATTCAGTTGGGAATCTGTCTGAACCTAAGCTTATTTTCATTGACAGGCTATTAATTACTGCCTCAATTTCAGAACTTGTTATTGGTCTATTCAGGGATTTATCTTCTTCCTGGTTTAGTCTTTGGAGGGTGGATGTGTCCAGGAATTTATACATTTCTTTGACATTTTCTAGTTTATTTGTGTAGAAGTGTTTATAGTATTCTCTGATGGTAGTCTGTATTTCTGTGGGATCAGTGGTGATATCCCCTTTATCATTTTCTATTGTGTCTATTTGATTCTTCTGTCTTTTCTTCTTTATTGATCTGGCTTGCAGTCTGTCTATTTTGTTAATCTTGTCAAAAAGCCAGCTCCTGGCTTCATTGATTTTTGAAAGGGTTTTTCATGTCTCTATCTCCTTCAGTTCTGCTCTGATCTTAGTTATTTCTTGTCTTCTGCTAGCTTTTGAATTTGTTGACTCTTTCTTCTGTAGTTCTTATAATTGTCATGTTAGGGTGTTGATTTTAGATCTTTCCCACTTTCTCCTGTGGGAATTTAGAATTTAGTTCTATAAATTTCCCTCTAAACACTGCTTTAGCTTTGTTTCAGAGATTCTGGTATGTTGTGTCTTTGTTCTCATTGTTTTCAAATAACTTATTTATTTCTGCCTTAATTTCTTTATTTACCCAGTAGTCATTCAGGAGCAGGTTGTTCAGTTTTCATGTAGTTGTGCAGTTTTGAGTGAGTTTCTTAATCCTGATTTCTAATTTGATGGCACTGTGGTCTGAGAGACTATTACGATTTCTGTTCTTTTGCATTTGCTAAGGAGTGTTTTACTTCCAATTATGTGGTTGGTTTTGGAATAAGTGGTATGTGGTGTTGAGAGGAATATATATTCTGTTGATTTGGGGTGGAGAGTTCTGTAGATGTTTATTTGTCCACTTGGTCCAGAGCTGAGTTCAAGTCCTGAATATCCTTGTTAATTTTCTGTCGCATTGATCTGTCTAGTATAGACAGTGGGGTGTTAAAGTCTCCCACTATTATTGTGTCAGAGTCTTTATAGGTGTCTGAGAACTTGCTTTATGAATCTGGGTGCTCCTGTATTGGGTGCATATATACTTAGGATAGTTAGCTCTTCTTTTTGCATTGATCCTTTTACCATTGTGTAATGCCCTTCTTTGTCTTTTTTGATCTTTGTTGGTTTAAAGTCTGTTTTATCAGAGACTAGGATTGCAACCCCTGCTTTTTTTTTTTCTTTCCATTTGCTTGGTAAATATTCCTCCATCCCTTTATTCTGAGCCTATGTGTGTTTTTGCACATGAGATGGGTTTCCGGAATATAGAACACCAATGGGTCTTGACTGTTTATCCAATTTGATTTGCCAGTCTGTGTTTATTTGTTGTTGTTGTTGTTATTTTGTTTTGTGTTTTGAGATGAAGTCTTGCTCTGTCACCCAGGCTGGAGTGCACTGGCATGATCTTGGCTCACTGCAACCTCCACTACCTGGGCTCAAGCGATTATCCAGTCTCAGCCTCCTGAGTAGCTTGGATTACAGGTGCCCACTACCACACTAATTTTTTGTACTTTTAGTAGAGATGGGGTTTCGCCATGTTGGGCAGGCTGGTATCGAACTCCTGACCTCAGGTGTTCCACCCGCTTGGCCTCCCAAAGTGCTGGGATTACAGGTGTGAACCACCACACCTGGCCCAGTCTGTGTCTTTTAATTGGGGCATTTACATTTAAGGTTAATATTGTTATGTGTGAATTTGATCCTGCCATTATGGTGCTAGCTGGTTATTTTGCTGATTAGTTGATGCAGTTTCTTCATTTTGTCAATGGTCCCTACATTTTGGTATGTTTTTGCAATTGATACTGGTACTGGTTTTTACTTTCCATATTTAGCGCTTCCTTTAGGAGCTCTTGTAAGGCAGGCCTGGTGGTTACAAAATCTCTCAGCATTTGCTTGCTTCTAAGGATTTTATTTCTCCTTCCTTATGAAGCTTAGTTTGGCTGGATATGAAATTCTGGGTAGAAAATTCTTTTCTTTAAGAATGTTGAATATTGGCCCCCACTCTCTTCTGGCTTGTAGGGTTTCTGCAGATTGATCTGCTGTTAGTCTGATGAGCTTCCCTCTGTGGGTAACCCAACCTTTCTCTCTGGCTGCCCTTAACATTTTTTCTTGCATTTCAGCCTTGATGAATCTGACCACTATGTGTCTTGGTGTTGCTCTTCTTGAGGAGTATCTTACTGGTGTTCTCTGTATTTGCTGAATTTGAATGTTGGCCTGTCTTGCTATGTTGGGGAAGTTCTCCTGCATTATATCCTGAAGTGTGTTTTCCAACTTGGTTCCATTCTCCCCTTCACTTTCAGGTACACCAATCAAACATAAGTTTGGTCCTTTCACATACTCCCATATTTCTTGGAGGCTTTGTTCTTTCCTTTTCATTCTTTTTTCTCTAATCTTGTCCTCACGCTTTGTTTCATTAAGTGGATCTTCAATCTCTGATATCCTTTCTTCCACTTGATCAGTTCAGGTATTGATACTTGTATATGCTTCCCGAAGTTCTTGTGCTGTGTTTTTCATCTCCATCAGGTAATTTATGTTCTTCTCTAAACTAGTTATTCTAGTTAGCAGTTCCTGTAACCTTATATCCAGGTTCTTAGCTTTCTTGCATTGGGTTACAACATGCTTTTTTCGCTCAGAAGAGTTTACTACCCACCTTCTGAAGCCCACTTCTGTCATTTCGTCAAACTCATTCTCCATCCAGTTTTGTTCCCTTGCTGGCAAGAAGCTGTAATTCTTTGAAGGAGAAGAGGCATTCTGGATTTTGGAATTTTCAGCCTTTTTGTGCTGGATTTTCCTTATCTTCATGGATTTATCTATGTTTGGTCTTTGATGTTGCTGAACTTTGGATGGGGTTTTTGCATGGGCATCCTTTTTGTTGATGTTGGTGCTATAGGTTTCTGTTTGTTAGTTTTCCTTCTAACAGGCCCCTCTTCTGCAGGTCTGCTGGAGTTTGCTGGAGGTCCACTCCAGACCGTGTTTCACTTGGTATCACCAGTGGAGGCTGCAGAACAGCAAAGATTGCTGCCTTGTCCTTCCTCTGGAAGCTTCATCCCAGAGGGTCACCCACCAGATGCCAGCCAGTGTTCCTCTGTATGAAGTGTTTGTCGACCCCTGCTGAGAGGCATCTCCCAGTCAGGAGGCATGGGGGTCAGGGACCCACTCAAGGAGGCAGTCTATCTCTTAGCAGACCTAGAGGGCTGTTCTGGGAGATCTGCTGCTCTCTTCAGAGCTGGCAGTCAGGAACGTTTAAGTCTGCTGAAGCTGCGCACACAGCCGCCCCTTCCCCCATGTGCTCTGTCCCAAGGAAATGGGAGTTTTATGTATAAGCCCCTGACTGGGGCTGCTACCTTTCTTTCAGAGACGCTCTAACCAGAGAGGAGGAATCTAGAGAGGCAGTGTAGTTACAGTGACTTTGCTTAGCTGCAGTGGATTCCACACCCAGTTTGAACTTCCTGGTGGCTTTGTTTACACTATGAGGGGAAAACCACCTACTCAAGCCTCAGGACTGGCGGACGACCCTCCCTGCACCAAGCTCGAGCATCCCAGGTCAACTTCAGACTGCTGTGCTGGCAACAAGAATTTCGAACCAGTGGATCTCAGCTTATTGGGCTCCATGGGGGTGGGATCTGCTGAGCAAGACCACCCAGCTCCCTGGTTTCAGCCCCCTTTCCAGGGAAGTGAATGGTTCTGTCTCGCTGGTGTTCCAGGCACCACTGGGGTACGAAAAAACTCCTGCAGCCATCTCAGTGTCTGTCCAAATGGCCACCCAGTTTTGTGCTTGAAACCCAGGGCCCTGGTGGTACAGGCACCCAAGGGAATCTCCTGGTCTGTGGGTTGTGAAGACTGTGGGAAAAGAGTAGTATCTGGGCAAGATAGCACCGTCCTTCACAGCACAGTCCCTCACGGCTTCCTGTGGCTAGGGGAGGGAGTTTCCTGACCCCTTGCACTTCCCGGGTGAGGCAGTGCCCCACCTTGCTTCTGCTTGCCCTCCGTGAGCTGCATCCACTATCTAACCAGTCCCAGTGAGATGAACTGGGTATCTCAGTTGGAAATGCAGAAGTCACCCACCTTCTCTATTGGTCTTGCTGGGAGCTGTGGACTGCAGCTGTTTCTATTCAGCCATCTTTGATAAAGAGGGGGCTGCATTTAAATCTGTGTGTCTCATTCAGCAGCTATGTGGAGTGTGCTATGCATTATGACCTGTCTTCTTCTCATGAGCTGATAGGCTCTCCTCAATTGATTATTTTTCATCACAAGTAAACTAGTTATTTGAATATCTCAACTTACTATAAGCCTACCCTATAGTAGAAGGTGAAGCAACGTTTACAAACGAGGGGCTGGCCCTTGTTGAAGTACCATATGAAAACCCTCCTGCTCTGAGTTATCCTTCCTCTTTTCCAATCCTGGGAACAATGAAAGTTCAACCTGCTTTGGTTCTCAGTTCTTTAAGGTCAGAAGACCAGGCACCTTCAAGGGAATGAATGCCAATCTTCTTCCAAGGATTTATGCTGTTTTAGAACCAGAAACTCTTTTTCATAATCCGCAGTCTTATAATCTTCACCTTGAGGATCTCTGTTTGATCTCCAGGCTCTCCCAGAGTACACAGAAAAAAAAAAAAAAAAAAAAAAAAAAAAACCCTATATAAAGTTTCTCCTTTGAGTCCATGCAGTACAGTTTTGTCAGCATGAGAGTGTATCAATCAGCTCTAGTGATCTTGAAGCTCAGAAAGCAGACTAGACTGCGGTTGAAAGAAGAGGGAAAACAAGCTACATTCAAGTTACCAGTTTGCTAGAAACTTCCTAATATATTTTGTAGAAATTATTGAAATTGAGAGGACACAGTAAGAGAGTGATGGGCAATGTGACATAGTGGGGCACTCCATCCAATTATTGCCAAGTGGGAAAGAAGACCTTGTGTTGCTACATCTCTCCATTTTTTTTTCAAGAAAAATCATAAATCGAGAATTTTATTTAATATCTTTTCATTTCAAAATATTGAAGATTTGTAGAATTGTTTTTGTAAATACTGTATGAATGAAACCAAACATGTCTTTAGGTTGGATTCAGCCTACAGTGTCCTAGGTTAGGATCTCTGGAGTAGATGGTATTTTGGATAATAGATGGACATCTCTAACTTTTTAATTCTGTATTGATATGGTTTGGCTCTGTGTCCCCACCCAAATCTCATCCTGTAGCTCCCATAATTCCCAGGTGTTGTGGGCAGGACCTGATGGGAGATGATTGAATCATGGGGGTGGATCTTTCCCATGCTGTTCTCATGATAGTGAATGGATCTCACGAGATCTCATGGTTTTAAAAATGGGAGTTTCTCTGCACAAACTCTTTTTTGCCTGCTGCTATCTACATAAGATGTGACTTGCTCCTCCTTGCCTTCCACCATGATTGTGAGGCCTCCCCAGCCATATGGAACTGTAAATCCAATAAACCTTTTTTTTTTTTTTTTTTTTTTTTGTAAATTGCCCAGTCTTGAATAGGTCTTTATCAGCAGCATTAAAATGAGCTAATACACATATGATGGAAGACAACTATCATGCTTTCTCTTTAGGCAAGTTCCTTGGAAAGAGAGGCATGTCCTCTACTTAGTTTTTTATTGCCGAATGTTCCAAGTATAGCATAAGGTATACACAGGACATTTAGTAGGTGTTTATGGAATGAAGAAAGACAACCCTTGGTGCCAGTGTCAGAGACTAATAGGTGACTGGTCTGACTTTTGTGAATATAAACAGTACTGCAGTAAAGGAAGCTACTAATGTGGCAATTAAAAGTGTGAAGAGGGATGAGACATAGTGTCATGAACTAAAATATTCCCTGGAATTGATTTCCATAAAGGTGAGCAGAATATGCATGTATGTGCCTTCTGCAAAACCAGAATATTTTCAAAACTTTCAGCTGTCCAATTTACCTGTGGCATGGAGCTAGCTGAACAATGAATCCTGTTTAATGAGGAATACAAGAAGTTTTGTCCCAACCATGAGGATTTGAAGATTTTATAGTCTGACAACTACCTGGATGCAAAGCTTTGTCTCATGTGGCATAACCTGAAGATGAACTCAAAACCATGAATTTTCATTTTTTTTCCTATTTGCCATGTCTCTTTTGAAGAGAGTTCGAAGAGTCTCTTGTAGGGAAAGGAAAACAATGAAATCATTATCCTATATTTTGCAAGCACAGAGTCTGAATACTATAATAGTGAAGAAATGATTGCCTGAAATAACAACTCAAATGTGATTTCAAAATATGAGAGAGAAAGGCCAAAAACAGAATTTGAATTGCAAGCCTCCTTAATTGTTGATTGGGCTCTAATGGTCTGTTCACTGTACTACTGTCTGTATGAACATGAGCCCTATTCCTAATTACAACCTATTTTTATTGTTATCTAGATGACATCAAGATCTGTGGGATTAAACAGACAGTGCCATGCACACTGTGTAATGATTGTAGCCAAATACCATGTTTTCTCAAGACCATGGAGAGAGAGTGATTTCCTCAGTCAAAATATCAACGGCTAGATTTTCAAGGCTGCTACCATTATACTGTTGTCACTCTGAGAACAACAACAACAAAATGTCACTCTATTGAGTCAACAGACTGTCTTTAGCTTATCTTCAAACTCATATTATTTTACTCTTTAATTTCAAAATTTTTGTTTATTAAGTTTCTCTCTGGGAGAGTTTGAAACATGAGTTTTAAAACAGATTATTAACATCAAAGACTATTGAGTTCACTTATAAGTAATAGGAATATAGAGTAATAATACTACACATTTATATATAATCTGTCTACTTTCAAAGAAAGGATTTGAAGTAGGTTCTTCAGAGTAAATGAGCTAAATACGATCAGCTTTTTCTGTTGGGAAATTGAAGAATCTAATGAGTGCACCCAAAGAATGGCGAACACGGCAGTTTTCTTCAGGACTGTCACAGTGCCCTGCTTCCAAAGGATATGACACCCAAAGAGTTCACAGCTGTGCTGTCATCGCAAGCTTAAATTTAACACTGGTGATATCATAGCTATGGAATACAATTTTTTAAAAATATCACAACTGAATTTTTAGATTACGTAGTATCATTAAGAAGTGAGCTCCACCAGTTTTGATAGAGACTACTGACATTTGAGAGCATACAATGAAGGAAATTTATTTAAAAATCAACTGTGTCACATACTGCGTTAAGACTTTCATACCTATGATCTCAGCCTCAAAACAACCCCGTGAGCTAAGTAGCATTATCCTTATTCTGTACACTAGCAACTTAAGATTTGAAGAGGTTAAATACCTTCTCCAGGATCACACAGCTGGCAAACGACTGAACAAGGAGGCTCACCCACGTCTTCCTGATTCCAAAGCATGTGCTCTTTCCATTACACATGGAATGTTGGGAATTCAGATTGTATTTCGTTTTGGCCTAGGTTAAAAACCTGCTCTGGACATTTCTCAGGAGTCAAATAAAATAGAGGCTAATGAAAACAGCAAATTCATCTCCTAACAAAGCCTAACACACCTCGGTGGCAAGGGACAGGGTCTCACTATTGGAATAAAAATTATGACATGACCAAAAGCTCTGTTCTCAGCCATCCCCTCTCATAGATGTAGTGATCTCTTAAAGTCCACCACGAGTATTCCTTCCTATGTCCTTTTTAAAAAAATAAAATTATTTCTATGGGAGACAGGAAAGAATCATATATGAAATAAATTCACATTCAAGTGCTTAGTGACTAATCAGATATGCTTTCTTCTAAGAAGAAAGGCAGTCAACACGTTTTTGGTGTGTGAAGATGATGTGGCTGAAAAGCAGAATGGAAATCTGGAAAGGAAATGAAAGAACACTCTGTCTTTTTCACTTTCTGCTTAGGTCAAGTCCTAGACACAGTACTTGGAAAAGGAAGAGAAAATGAGATGCTGGTGGTGTTTTTTTTTTTTTTTTTTCCTTGAGTAGTCTGGAAACTTGCAATGGGTCAAATTTGTAGCCATGTTCTTGATTTGAAAGATGTCTACCTGAAGATAATCGTAGTTTTAAACATTTTATTTTAATGGTCACTGATGATTGGTATTATTTTAAAGGTTAAGCATTGGCATCAAGGTTTTTCTATATCCTTTGCTTTTACAATTTTAATAATACTCTACATGAAATAAACACTTTGAAAACTTAGGAGATTTCATCCTTTCTTACTTGTGAATTTGACTTTTGAACTGTTATTAAGTTTGAAGTCCAAATTATGGAGTTGACTAAGACTGATACTAGATTAAAAAGTGTGCAAAACCATGGGATTAAAAGACCTAATCAGTTTTTCTGTGTTACTGACTTTCCTGCTTAACTGAGTATTGTAGAGTATTACATAATTAATATAGGATGTAACACAGATCTTAAAAGTTAAAAGTCAATAACAAGATTCCAAGCACTGTCCATAGTTGGTAAAACACAAAATTCCACTTTAAAACAACATTTTTCAAAGCCTCTCAGAAATTAGTCTGCTCTCAGGAAGTCCTGCCGAAGGCTGTCATAATGAGACATGCCTATGGAGTTGGCAGCCATCTTGTGCAGTGAGAGACGGAGTGTCTGGCTCTGAGCCAAGGAAAGCCAAAGTGATCAATATTACATCCTGAAAGCACCAATGGACCCTTTGTCCCAGAACTAGCGCTTCTGGGAGATGTGCCAGAAGATTCACATGTGCACATATGTGCACACACAGTAACATGATGATTCAGGAAATTCAGTCATATGGGAAGATCAAAAGCACAGCAGGATATTCCTGTGACTCTGGCATTGGTCAGCAATACTTCAACCTCCACATCCAAATATGGAGGCAGCTTAAAGAGCCTACAGATGGAAGACAAACAGAAACTTGAAAAAATGTACTAAGACAGCTTATTTTTCTCCTGTTGTCCTTACACCTACCATGAACACTCTGGTGCCTTGCCAGTCACTCCTGCACCGCTTTGAAGTTTGACTCTGTCCCTGAATCCTACAGAGTGGATGCCAGCCTGGCCTGATCTCACCTCTTTAAGCCTCCTGCCTCCAGTGTGCTCACAAGTGTTTGGAACATGTATTGGGGATAGAGGAGAATATGATCCCAGACCCAGCTCCAGACGGCTACTAGAACACGTTATGTGTCTGGCATTGAACAAGATCACATTGCCAATTTAAAACCATCGAAGTGATCTCAATTTTCTTGGGAAAGAAAAAAAGAAAGACCATGTGCCTGATGAGAGAACAATGAAAAGATAACTCACACACACAAATGCCATCTGCCTAAAAATCCAGGCCATATTTGGGACCAGAAAAATATATTTTAAGTGGATAGCATTAACAGAAGGGCCTAATCAGGCACTCTTGCTACTGTTGTCTTTATGGATAAATTTTAAGGACAGGTGGAGCCAGGCAGGAAGTAAATATTCAATTTAGAACGTTTTCATGCGTTTAATATCTGCCTCTCTCATCATGTTTACAATTTTTACAGTCTTTGTTATGAATAGCTTCTCATCACATTTCTAAGAGGGAGATCATCATAATTACAACCTTATGTTATGGCAGAGCAGAAAGAAGTGACTTGGCAAAGGTCATGCGGCAATGCAGTGTCCTAGACAGGAAGGGAACTGATATATCTGGAAACCATTGTGAGTTGTGCATTCCAGTGTACATGGCAGAAAGCAAGGCTCAAGTTGCTGCAGCCAAAGCTTAGAGCTTTTTCTGAAGCATGAGTGCTTGGTATGGATATCACCAAAAAGAAAAAAGAAATTAAGCTTTAGTAGTATTGAGCAAAATCCGACTGGGAGAAATTTCCAAATTACTGTTACTTTTATGGGTATTAGGAGTAAGACAGAGAAAGGATAAACTGCCCTTTAATAATAGAGTATTTGATTTGGCATTTAAATGGTTACAAAATCTACTCTTAGGCAACAATTTACCCTGTGCGAAAGTGTTGTATTAATTCAGATAAGGATGGTACCTCCTTCATGAGACTCTCCAGGGGTTCTTTGTGTTCTTGTATGGTCCACATGGCTATATAATGAGCCAACACATATCCTGGGATGCTGCTTTGCAGTAGGAATTAGATGTTTAAATGATTTTAGAAATGGAATATCATGAAGTCTATAATTTCTACACAATGAATGAGTCATTTGCAGATCCTTACAGTTGGTCTTTTCCCAGCAAAAGTTTCAAGAATAAAAATCCCCTATCTCTCAACATAACATCAAAGAGAATAAGATTGAAAACTCAGAAGAGAGAAACAAAGAGACTCATAGTTAGTATTTTTTTCAGAAAATACATATTTCCCAGTAAGCAAATCTCCTTATAAATATAATTGTTTAAAAATGAAAAAAAAAACCCTCTGAATTTACCGTATGAACTTTGGAATATTTAAAATGGAGAAACCAAGAATTTTCTGTAATCAGTATTAAAATTTTGACATATAGAAGTGAAAATTTAAATCATAAGGTATAGGAGAAGACCTTTATTTGATACAGAAAAGGTCTTACTAGAGGAGAATATGACCCAAACTGGATAAGGGCAGACACATCTTCCTTGACCAGATCTGACAAGTGGCTTTACCCAGTTGTCTCACAAAAAAGAATTACATGTTTATAACCCATATGGTTTATGTTTCTAATATTTAAAAAAGAGGTGATTGTAAAATATTTCAGACAATAGAAAATAGTGTACCATCACCAGCCATATTTTACATGTTTCAGCATCTTACCATATTCGCTTTAGATCTAATTCTTTGTTGCCGGGCACGGTGGCTCACATCTGTAATCCCAGCACTTTGGGAGGCCAAGGAGGGCAGATCACTTGATGTCAGGAGTTGAGACCAGCCTGGCCAATACGTTGAAACCCCATCTCCACTAAAAACACAAAAGTTAGCCAGGCACGGTGGCGGGCGCCTGTAATACTAGCTACTTGCGGGGCTGAGGCAGGAGAATCACTTGAACCTGGAGTGTGGAGGTTGCAGTGAGCTGAGATTGAACCACTGCATTCCAGCCTGGGTGACAGAGTGAAACTCCGTCTAAAAAAAAAAAAAAAGAAAAAAGAAAAAAAAAGACCTTCTTTATACGAAAGAAGACATAGCAGATATATTAATATTTGAATGCTATAATAGAAGACTATCCTGTCTTGCAATTCCATTTCCTTTTTTCTCTCCATGGTAGTACCTGAAATTGGGGTGTATTTTATTGTTGTTTTTATACCTTACTACCTGTAGATGTATTAGCAATTATTATGTAGTGTCGTTTGCACATTTTTAAATTAGGTAATATTATGTTGTTTTACATTTTTCTATGTGATTTTTACCCTACCATAGTTTTTAACATTTATCCAAGCTTTTATATATATATATATATATCTTCTAATTATTATAACCACTAAAACTAGTCTACTTATGTGTGTGTGTGTGGGATGCCTTTTAATGATGGTTCACTATTATTACTTTTCATTGTTGTTGTACTTTTTAGTTTGTATTTCCTTGATTATAGTGAGATTGATTTCCTTTTCTGTGATTTCTCTTTTCATATCCTTTGCCCATTTTTCCCACTGGATTGTTTGATTTTGTGAAATTAATTTTTAGCAGTTTATAATATATTCTTAATGCCAATTCTTTGACAATTGCATGCCTTGCAAATAACTTCTCTCTACTATGTCTCTTTAATGATTTATAGACTGCTGTATATAATGGCACATCTCACCTCTATTCCTTACATCAGCCCCATCCATTATACATAGTTGATGCCAAAAAGGAAATATTACAGCAACTTCACTGTGCTTTTCTATCAACCTCATTCTTGTTGAACTTCAATTATACCTTGCTTCTAGCCCTTGGCTCTGTTTTTCTTTGACTTCAAATCCAATCTTTTGTATGACATTTGAACTTGCATATCCAACTTTTTATATTCTATGCTTCCTGAAAATGTTGTACAGCACTCAACCTTTGTCATCTCATCTTTTTCCTTCTTGTGTAGATTCTCTGGATCTTATATAATTTATATCCCATGCTTTCATGATTGTGGTAAGCTAGATCCTTTGGCCTAGCATTGAACTTTCTCTTAAATTCTAAATCTTTAATAAATGAATTTGTTTTCTTCAGACATATATTTCTAGCATAAATCATATTATTCATGTATTTTATGACTTCTTTATTATCTGTTTCCCTCCTCTGCATCCTCCTACAAGAATGTAAACTTTATGAGAGCAAGAACTTTATCTTTTCACCACAGTATTTTCAATAATTTCTGAAAGGAAGAAGGAATCCAGATAATGTTCTTTGCATGATTTCTGATTTTTGAAAACCCAGCGCAAGCCTTTTTAACTAAGGTTCTATATCATTCTCACACCATAATATGTAGCTAGTCAATCTTCATTTGTTATTTTTGTTGTACTTCCGTTCTCACAGCACCTTTGATAAGTATGGCAGTTTTAAAACATGGCTGTAAATTATTTGCCATTTCTCCCATAAAGAGGTCTGATTTGTGTACTCATTCTTGATTTAGGTGAGTTTGTGGTGCCACAGGATTTTTGAGACTGAGTCATAAAAAGTCATGCAATTTGCGCCTTGTTTTCTGGAACACTTGCTTATGGAATCCTGAGTCATCATGTGATGAGTCCAGCAACATATCCTGAGGCCACCATCCTGTGAGGAAACCCAAACCATATGGAGAGGTCACATGGCAACATACAGGTCACATAGTCACATGTAGGAGTTCTAGGTGACAGTCCCTGCTTAGCCCAGCCTTTGATTTATTCCTGACCAGTTCCCAGACATGGAAGAAGCCTCTAAATGATTCTGTCTCTCAATTGTTCAAGTCACTCCCAGTCATTTAAGTCTCTTCAGCTGAACCCACATATATTATGAAGCAAAGACAGAACATGTCCACTGCGCTCTGCCTGAATGCCAAATGCTACCTATACAAAAAGGATGCCAAATTAATTTTGAGGCCAAAATTCTATTATGGTAGAGTGAAAAGACCAGATAAACCACATTTTAAATTAAACTGTATAACCAAGCTGACAATAATCTGGATTTATTGCAAACTAAAACTCCACTTTAATAGATCAACTATCCAAAGAAAAAATCCTGTTTTCTATACTTTTTGGCATCCGCCACCACGCTCGGCTAATATTTTGTATTTTTAGTAGGAATGGGGTTTCACTGTGTTGGCCAGGCTGGTCTCGAACTCCTGACCTCGTGATCCACCCGCCTCGACCTTCCAAAGTGCTGGTATTACAGGAGTAAGCCACTGCACCCAGCCCTTCCTTTCTCTATGTAGATCCAAGTATCTATCACATCTATCACATCTCAAAGTTATAGAAGAAAAATAAAAAATTGAAGACTCCAGCAAATATGTTTCTAAGATTTCTGATTTGAACAAATCATCCTGGAAGAATACTTTATAAATGTAACCATCATTACAATACCCTCAAGCCCAAAAGCAGTCTAGAGCTTGTATAATGTAGGCCCAAGAGTTCATTATAATGATGGAATCTATTGCGTCAATACCAAATTCCCCAACAAAGACTTTTAATATATAAGTGGATGAAGAGTCAGTACAAATGAACCCATATTCAGGACATTGTCAGCTCATGCTTTACATATCACTCAGGGGCATTTTATTCTACTCATTACTGTCTTCTTAAAGCTCTCCTCTCCTTGGGAATCTGTGACACTACTCTAGTGATTTTCCTGCTCCATATCCAGGTTTTTCTTCTAAGTCTTCTATGGATACCTGTTCCTAATGCTACTCCAAGCACCGTCTTCAGCTGTCGGTTCTTATCAAAGTCATTCACATGAGTGATCTAATGTACTGTATACATGCTGACGACCTTCACATGTCTACCTCCAATTCAGATTTCTCTTGAAGCTAAACATATAATCTGCACCTTGGACATATTCCCTTAGAGATAAATCTTCTTTCTCCCAAGGCTGGCTTGGTGCAGGTGTACTTGTCAAAGCCCAGAAGCCACCCCACCTCTGGCTACATGTGTTGACTTTAGGTCAGAGTGAAGGTGCATGGAATCCAAGACACATTTCAGGGCCTGGGCCTGGACTGGACATGGCTGTGGGTCCAGGAAAAGGCTGGGTCTCTAGTAAATTTTAGGGAATCAACAGGAATTTTAAAAGCTATGTACAAAGCTTCTTGTAGAAATGCCTACCTTGATGACCTATAGAAGCTTTAATGTTTTCAGAAATTGACTTTGTGCTTAGACTGCAGGCTGTATGAGAATTTTGTCTAATTTGCTTAACATTGTATATCCAACACTTAACAGATTGCCTAATCCGGAGTAGGCAGACAATATTGACCGAATAGATGAATGTATGAATTGATGAGTGTATGAAATAGTCTCAGAACTGTTTTCTTCCCAATATTCCCTGTTTTTGGAATGATGACATCATCTCTTTCAATTTTCCCAAGCCAAGAACCTCAAAGTCATCTTAGATCTTCTTCTCCTAGCCCTCACACAACGATTTGGTCATCAATTCTGTCAATTCTACTTTCTGACTATCTGCTCCTCCTCCCCATCCCCATGACCATTGCCCGAGTTTATCACCAACCTCTTCATCTTCTACATGGCAATCAGAGAGATAATTCTAAACACAAGTGCCACTACATCACATCCTACCCAGCTCTGCCACTGAGCTTAATGACTTTGGACAAGTTACTTAACCATGCTGAGTCCTGCAACAGATTGTGAGGCTTAAATTAATAAATGTTAACTGTTTAGAACAGAGCCTAGGATAAGGTAACAGTCAATAAATGTTACCTAGTGCTTTTGTTATTGTAATCCACTATTCTTCAATATACCTGATTTGTTCATAGAGAAACAAAAACAAAGGCCAGGCGCGGTGGCTCACGACTGTAATCCCAGCACTTTGGGAGGCCTAGGCGAGCGGATCACCTGAGGTTGGGAGTTCGAGAGCAGCCTGGCCCACATAGTGAAACTCCATCTCTACTAAAAATACAAAAATTAACTGGGCATGTTGTCACATGCCTGTAATACCATCTCAGGAAGCTGAGATGGGAGAATCACTTGAACCTGTGACGCGGAGGTTGCAGTGAGCTCAGATCACACCACTGCACTCCAACCTGGGCTTCAGAGTGAGACTCCGTCTCAAAAAACAAAAACAAAAACAAATCAACGCAAGTCAATCCCTTTGCTGGGCATGTAAGACTTTTCTTACCTGACTTCCACTGGTCTAGCCTCATTCCCCACTCTCTTTCCCTAAATTTGAGAGATACCAAATCCCTTTGCTTTTTTTTTTTTTTTTTTTTTTCCACTCTGTCAACCAGGCTGGAGTGCAATGGCACGATCTTAGGTCACTGCAGCCTACGACTCACAAGTTCAGGAGACCCTCCCACCTCAGCCTCCTGAATAGTGGCAACTACAGGCCTGTGCCACCACACCTGGCCTTTTTTTTTTTTTTTTCCACTCTGTCAACCAGGCTGGAGTGCAATGGCACGATCTTAGGTCACTGCAGCCTACGACTCACAAGTTCAGGAGACCCTCCCACCTCAGCCTCCTGAATAGTGGCAACTACAGGCCTGTGCCACCACACCTGGCGCTAATGTTTTGTTTTTTTTGGTAGAGACAGGGTTGCACCATGCTGTTCAGGCTGGTCTGTAAATGATCTATCTGCCTTGGTCTCCCAAAGTGCTGGGATTACAGGTGTGACACCACCCCTGGCTACTTTGCATTTTTGATACATGACATGCTTCTTTATACCTTTGCATATACAGTTATCATCCCTTAACTCCTCTTACATTTAAATTTCAGTTTTAATGCTGTGTCCTCTAATGAACTTTGCCTGATGTCTTTAAAGTCAGATGCTTCCCTGAAAGTGACACTTAACTTGTGTATATGATACTCATGACTTTCAGCTCACTGTATTATTAAATTTTCAAGCAGTATTTCTCTAGCTTTATTAAATTGTATACTTCTTTTGGGGAGAAATAATTCTTTTATCTTTGTTCCATTTTTCTATGAATAGTAATAGAGTCTAACATTTAGCATACATTCAATAATTATTTGTTGAACAAATAAAGCACCTTATTATTAAATCATTAGAATGACCTAGATTATTGATAGGAAAATAATATATTGAGTAAATAAAATATCCTTTAGAATTTATGATTCTCTTCTGAGAAAAACTTCAGTTCTGTATATTTAATGATTTAAGTAAGTAAGCTCATCTTTTGAAGAAGATCCATAGTTTATGGTATTTTGCCATCATATTTTTCTTCTTTAACACTTTGCCTTTCTTTTTCTTTTTCCTTTTTTTTTTTTTTTTTTGTTTGAGACGGAGTCT
>NW_012102110.1:4951419-4955560 GCF_000951045.1 Mandrillus leucophaeus
CCATGTCCCTGCAAAGGACATGACCTCATTCCTTTTTATGGCTGCATGGTATTCCATGGTTTATATGTACCATATTTTCTTTATCCAGTATATCATTAATGGGCATTTGGGTTGGTTCCATGTCTTTACTATTGTAAATAGTGCTGCAGTAAATATACGTGTGCATGTGTCTTTATAGTAGAATGATTTATATTCTTTTGGGTATATACCAGTAATGGGATTGCTGGGTCAAATGGTATTTCTGGTCCTAGATCCTTGAGGAGTCACCATACTGTCATCCACAATGGTTGAACTAATTTACACTCCCACCAACAGTGTAAAAGCATTCCTATTTCTCTACAGCCTTGCCAGCGTCTATTTTATTGTTTTCTGACTTTTAAATAATTGCCATTCTGACTGGCGTGAGATGGTATCTCAGTGTGGTTTTGATTTGCATTTCTCTGATGATTAGTGATGTTGAGCTTTTCTTCAGATGTTTGTAGGCTGCATAAATGTCTTCTTTTGAGAAGTCTCTGTTCATATCCTTTGCCCACTTTTTGATTTTTTTTTTCTTGTAACTTTAAGTTCCTTGTAGATCCTGGATATTAGACCTTTGTCAGATGGGTAGATTGCAAAAATTTCTCCCATTCTGTAGGTTACCTGTTCACTCTGATGATAGCTTCTTTCACTTGCAGAAGTTCCTTAGTTTAATTAGATCCCATTTGTCAATTTTGACTTTTGTTGCAATTGCTTTTGACACTTTTTTCATGAAGTCTTTGCCCATGCCTATGTCCTGAATGGTATTGCCTAGATTTTCTTCTAGGGTTTTTATGGTTTCGGGTTTTACATTTCTTTAGTCTTTAGTCCATCTTGAGTTAATTTTTGTATAAGGTGTAAAGAAAGGGTCCAGTTTCTGTTTTCTGCATATGGCTAGCCAGTTTTCCCAGCACCATTTACTTAATAGGAGATCCTTTCCCCATTGCTTGTTTTTGGCAGCAGGTTTGTTGAAGATCAGATGGTTATAGATCTGTGGTGTTATTTCTGAGGTCTCTGTTCTCCTTAATTGGTCTGTATGTCTGCTTTGGTACCAGTACCATGCTGCTGTGGTTACTATAGCCTTGTAGTATAGTTTGAAGTCAGGTAGTGTGATGCCTCCAGCTTTGTTCTTTTTGCTTAGGATTGTCTTGGCTATATGGGGTCTTCTTTGATTCCATATGAAATTTAAATTTGCTTTTTCTAATTCCATGAAGAATGTCAATGGTAGTTTGATGGGATAACATTGAATCTATAAATTATTTTGGGCAGTGTGGCCATTTTCACGATATTGATTCTTCCTATCCATGAGCATGAAATGTTTTTCCATTTGTTTGTGTCCTCTCTTATTTTCTTGAGCAGTGAAGAAGTCCTTCACATCCCTTGTTAGCTTATTCACATTCCTTGTTAGCTGTATTCTTTTATTCTCTTTGTAGTGATTGTGAATGGTAGTTCATTCATGATTTGGCTCTCTGCTTGCCTATTGTTGGTGTAAAGAAATGTTTGTGATTTCTGCACATCGATTTTGTATACTGATTCTTTGCTGAAGTTGCTTATCAGTTCAAGAAGTTTTTGGGCTGAGATGATGGGGTTTTCTAAATATACAATCATGTCATCTGCAAACAGAGACAACTTGACTTCCTCTCTTCTTATTTGAATATGCTTTATTTATTTCTCTTGCCTAATTGCCCTGGCCAGAACTTCCAATACTATGTTGAATAGGAGTGGTGAGAGAGGTCATCCTTGTCTTGTGCCAATTTTCAAAGGGAATGGTTACAGATTTTGCCCATTCATTATGATATTGGCTGTGGGTTTGTCATAAATAGCTCTTATTATTTACATATATGATCCATCAATACCTAGTTTATTGGGGGTATTTTTTAGCATGAAGTGATGTTGAACTTTATCAAAAACCTTTTCTACATTTATTGACATAATCATGTGGTTTTTGTCTTTGGTTCTGTTTATGTGATTGATTACATTTATTGATTTGCATATGTTGAACCAGCCTTTCATTCTAGGTATGCAGCTGAGTTGATTGTGGTGCATAAGTTTTTAAATGTGCTGCTGGATTTGGTTTGCCAGTATTTTATTGAGGATTTTCACATCAGTGTTCATCAGGGATATTGGCCTGAAGTTTTTTTTTGTTGTTGTTTTGCCTCTTCCCAGTTTTGTATCAGGATGATGCTGGCTTCATAAAATGAATTAGGGAGTAGTCCCTCCTGTTCAATTCTTTGGAATAGTTTCAGAAGGAATGGTACCAGCTCATCTTTGTATTTTTGGTAGTATTCACTGGTGAATCTGTCTGGTCCTGTTTTTTGTTTGTTTGTTTGTTTGGGAGGCTATTAATTACTCCCTCAATTTCAGAGCTTGTTATTGTTCTATTCAGGGATTCAATTTCTTCCTGGTTTAGTCTTGGTAGAATGTATGCACCCAAGAATTTATCCATTTCTTCTAGATTTTCTGGTTTATTTGTGCAGAGGTGATTACAGTATTCTCTGATGCTAGTTTGTGTTTCTGTGGGGTCAGTAGCGATATCCCCTTTATTATTTTTTATTGTGTCTATTTGATTCTTCTCTCTCTTCTTCTTTATTAGTCTAGCTAGTGGTCAATCTATTTTGTTATTTTTTCCAGAAAACCACCTCCTGAATTCGTTGATTATTTGAAGGATTTTTTGTTTCTCTATCTCCTTCAATTTGTCTCTGATCTTAGTTATTTCTTGTTTTCTGCTAGCTTTTGAATTAGTTTGCTCTTGCCTCTCTAGCTCTTTTAATTGTGATGTTAGGGTGTTGATTTGAGATCTTTCTAGCTTTCTGATGTGGGCATTTAGTGCTATAAATTTCCCTCTTTTGGGTTTTCAACACTGTAGTGTTGATTCTTTCTCATCTTTGTGAGTTTGTCTCGTTTCGGTCTTTGAGGCTGCTGATCCTTGGATGGGGTTTTTGTGGGGGCTTTTTGTTGTTGATGATGATGCTGTTATTGTTGCTTTCTGCTTGTTTTCCTTTCAATGGTCAGGTCCCTCTTCTATAGGGCTGCTGAAGTTTCTGGGGGTTCACTTCAGGCCCTATCTATATGATTCACTCCCACGCCTAGAGATGTCACTCAAGGAGGCTGGAGAACAGCAAAGATGGGTGCCTGCTCCTTCCTCTGGAACTTACGACCTCGAGGGGCACCAACCTGTTGTCAGTAGGATTGCTCCTATATAGGGTGTCTGACAACCCCTGTTGGAGGGTCTCACCCAGTTGGGTGAACAGGGAACAGGACCTATTTAACAGAGCACTTTGTCCCTTAGTGGAGAGGGTGTGTTTCACTGGTGGGGGGGACCCACTCATCTGGGCTGTCTGAATTCCTCAGAACCACCAGGAGGAGAGGCTAAGTCGGCTGGTCCGTAGAGACTGCAGCTACCTCTCCTCCTAGGGGCTCTGGCCCAGGGAGATCCAAATTCTGTCCCTGAGGCTCTGGCTGGAGTTATTGGAGATCCCACCCGCTGAGGAAGGATGGGTCAGGGTTAGGCCTGAAGATGCACTCTGGCCGCAGGCTACCATAGCTGGTGTGTTGGGTTATGGGGACAAGTGTTGGGACTGAGCCGTCCAGCCTCCCTGGCTCCAGCAGAGTAAAAGAGCAGCCTGGAGCTATAGAAATGGGTGCCGCCCTTCTCCCACCCAAGGAGCTTAGTGTGTTAGGCAGTTGTGAGTCCCAGTGCTGGTTGCTGCCACTCCCCAAAGGAGTTCAAACAGCCACAGCCGGTGCTGGTTGCCCCTCCTCCTGGGAGTTCAATAGGCTTGAGCAGATTCTAGCTGAGAAGCTGTAAGAATCTGTGCATTCTGGGGTTGGGATGCTAGGCTCTGGTGGTGTAGGTTCACAAGTTGGATCTTCCAATCCGTGGGTTGCACAGTTCCATGGAAAAAGCAGTTTCCCCGGCTGGGTAGTGTGCTCACTCACTGCCTCCCTTGGCTGAGGGGAGGCAATTCCCCTTCCCCGTGTGGCTCTCAGGTGGGCCGCAGCACCACACTGTTCTTCCTTGTCTCCTTGGGTCATGCCAGCATTCGAATCCATTTCGATGACGGAACCTGGATACCTTGGTTGCAGGTGAAGCATTCACGAACTAAATATGTTTTTTTTTTTTTTT
>NW_012102110.1:4956095-4980508 GCF_000951045.1 Mandrillus leucophaeus
CCACCACGCCCGGCTAGTTTTTTTTGCATTTTTAGTAGAGACGGGGTTTCACCGTGTTAGCCAGGATGGTCTCGATTTCCTGACCTCGTGATCCACCCGCCTCGGCCTCCCAAAGTGCTGGGATTACAGGCGTAAGCCACTGTGCCTGGCCAAATATTTCTTCTGTTCTGTTTTGTCCTTATTGTCCTTCTAGTATTCCTATTATGTGTATGTTATACATTTTGTAGTTGTTCCACAATTCTTGGATATTCTGTTGTCTTTTTTTCTCTTTGCATTTCAGTTTTAGAAGTTTCTATTGACACTTCTTTAAGCTCACTGATTCTTTCTTCAGTTGTGTTCAGTTCATTGAAATGCCCCTTTAAGGTATTCTTCATTCTTGGTACAATGTTTTTGATTTTTAATATTTCCTCTTGATTCTTTTACAATTTTTTCTCCTTTATGCCTACATCACTTATCTGTTCTCATATGTTGCCCATTTTCTCCACTAGAGCTCTCAGCATATTAATCATAGTTGTTTTAAATTTCCGGTCTAATAATTCCAACGTCCCTGCCATGTCTGACTCTGGATCTGATACTTGTTCTATCCCTTCAAAATGTTTTTCTTTTTCTTTTTCTTTTTCTTTTTTCTTTTTTTTTGTCTTTTATTGTGCCTTATAATCTTATATTGAAAGTTAGACATGAAATACTGGGTAAATGGAACAGAGGTAGATAGGGTGTTTTTTGTGAGACTTTATGTTTATCTGACTAGGAGTTAGGCTGTAGCTGTAGGTGTCAGAGATTAACATTTCCTCTTGTGTTTTTCTATTTGTGTTTCTGGTTGTCTCTGAGTTTCCTTAGAGATTTCTTCTTAAATAAAGTCGGACACATCCAGTTCTTTTAGTTGTATTCTCCAATTATTATACAAGAGCCCTATTGGTGTGATGGTAAGGTGTGAGGCAAGAGTAAGTGTTCCATAGTCCTATGATGCAGTGTCAGGCTTTTAGTTAGCCTGTGCTCCTGAGCTGTGAGCTTCATGAGTGCTTCTCAATGTTTCCTCCTCTTTGGTAAGTAAGACTGGGTAGAAGTAGCTGAAGTTGGGTATTTCTCTTCTCTCAGGTCAGTTAGGTTCTGGTAAGACCTCCATTTGATTGAACTCTGGTAAAATAGTTTTTCATGAGAGTAGGCCTGTTTCAGAAGAACAAAATAATCTGGGCAAATTTTAGATGGAAACTTTCCTCATACCATTCTGGAAACAGAAGGGGATTTTTTTTTTTTTTTTAAACCAGATATTCACTGTGAAAACCTGGTAGAGCTTCTAGATGTAAAACTCACATAAGTATAGGGGCTCCCCTAAGATTGAGCCCCCTAGGGTTTTTAACTCTCAAATTTGTCCATACTGAGCCGCCAACAACTTGTCAATTACGGTTTAAATCTTCATATCTTGATACTGGTTCTTGCAGAAGATTTTTGCTTCTGGTCTGGTAATTGTGATTTTCTATATTAACCTGCTTCTCTAATTTGAGTTTGCCCTGTGACCTCAGTTTTCTGACGGATATAAGAAGAGTTGTTTGTTTTCAGTTTGTTCAGCTTTTTTTGTTGTTGTTTTATTTTGAGGCTGAGAATGACAACTTCCAAATAGCTTACATACTGAAACAGAGACTAGAATTCTAGTTTGTGATATAAAAATTTATAAATACATGTTGTTGCATTTGGCTAATTGCTCATCACCTAAGAAAAGAGTAAGCATTCATTTGTCTATCTGTGCTTAGATGACATTGATTTTAGTTTCCTTATTTTTTTCTTTCTTTCTTTTTTATTTTTGAGATGTGGTATGGCTCTTTCACCCAGGCTGAAGTACAGTAGTGGTCTCATGGCTCACTGCAACCTCAAACTTCTGGGCTCAAGTAATCCTCCCACCTCAGCCTCTTGAGTAACTGGAGCTATAGGCATGTGCCACCATGCTCAGCTAATTTGTTTTTATTTTGATTGTAGAGATGGGGTTTTGCTATGTTGCCCAGGCTGGTCTCAAACTCCTGGCCTTAAGAGATCCTCCTATTTCAGCCTCCCAAAGTGTGGGGATTACAGGAATTAGCCATGCCACCTGCCTAGATGACACTGTTTCTGAGAAGTGAATAATAATATTCTCATGTTTTCTATAATTTTGTGCTTAATTTCAATTTCACTGTGTCAGATGAGTGTTGGCTTTTAGCAATACTGCTTATATTCAGTGTAATGTCAGAACTGTTAAGTAGTCAGTAGCTGCTTAACAATCTAAAACGAGTTCTCATTCTGGTAAGCCAAATGCCATCAGATAACTTTTTCTGGTAGATGATAATGCCGCTCTGAAATGTCTACTTTTTGTGGAAAAAAAATATGAAATAAATTGAGTGGTCCTTAGAAAGCTGCATTTGTTGCTAAAAACAATTATTTTTGATTTGACACATCTTACATGGGTGACTACAATGTAGACTAAGGCATGCAGGCCCTGGGAAGACAACTGCTACTTCCAATTTACTTTTTCTCTTTTTACCACAAAATCTAATGCTTTGATAGAATGGAGAGTCTTTCATTGGGTCATTCTTTACTAATGTTATTAATGAGATGTCAGTGATATACAAGCTACATATGGACTCTAGAAAGCAGACTCTCAATGAAGCATTGGGAAATTCCAGAGGCATCATATTCTAAACTGAAGAGGTTTAAGTCATACTGTTTTCAGGAGATGAAAATACCTATTGATAAATTTTAATTAGGTAAAGTTTCACTGAGTCTTTTCCCCAGCAAGACAATAAAAAAGCCATTGGCTAACTCTGGTGGTCTCCCTTTATGCTATTAGCCATGATACTAGTCTGCACAATAAAAGAGTATTATAAACAACTTTATGCCAATACATTGAAAAGCTTAGATAAAATGGACAAGTATCTTGAGAGAAAAAACACCAAAGTCATGAAGATTATATGAATAGCCCTGTATCTATTAAAGTCATTAAATTTGAAGTTAAAAACTTTCCCACAAAGGAAACTCCAAATGACTTCACTGGTAAATTCTATCAAGTATATAATGAATATTAGTGGCACACAGTTGGCCAAAAAATTTGAGAGACTATTTCTGAACTCATTTTGTCAGAATATTACCCTGATCCCAAATCAGACAAAGACTTTACAAAAAACAGAACTACAGACAGATATCCCTCATGAACATATGTAGAATTTCTAAATAAAATATATTAACAATTAAACCCAACATATAAAAAGGATAATATATCATGTCTAAATGGAGTTTATCCCAGAAATACAAGATTAGTGTAACACTGGCCACTCAATGCAATTGACCATATTAACAATCTGAAAGAGAAAAATCATATGATCATCTCAACAGACTCTGAAAAAGCATGCATCAAAATCCACTATCCATTCTGAGAAAGGTTCAGGATGCCGCTACCCTATGGAAAAACAGCAGCAAAACAACACACACTCTTTACCCTTCACTTATCAGGAGAAGTAAACTGGATAGCCACCCCTTGGGCTTCAGAAATATTTTTGCTATATAACTATATATCTATTTAATAGTAATGATTAGGATTAATCTCTTTCAAACACATAACTCACTATTGCATTAACTCATAAGCATTGTCAAGGGTATTGTTCACCGTATCACCTACATATTTAAATAAAATCCCACATAAGAAACATCTCCTGAAATTCAGTGTTTCACAATTTGGTGGTATCTATAAAACTTTCAAATGTAATGATAATCTATGACCGAGCAATTCTACATGGCTCTTAGGGAGGCAAAAGCTTGGAGTGTTTGTGGAACATGAAAAAGGCCAGCCTTCATCTTTAGGTGCTTCAAGATATGGATCTTGGCCAGGCACTATAGCTCATGCCTGTAATTCCAGCACTTTGGGAGGCCGAAGTCGGTGGATTGCTTGAGCCTAGGAATTCAAGAACAGCCTGAGCAACATGGCAAAACCCCATCTCTACCAAAAAATACAAAAATTAGGCAGGCGTGATGGCACCTGCCTATAGTCCCAGCTACTGAAGGGGCGGGACACTGAGATGGGAGAATCACTTGAACTCAGGGTGGGGCGGTGAGCCCTGGTTGCACCACTGCACTCCAACCGGGATGATAGAGGAAGACGCTGTCTCAAAAAAAATAAAAATAAAAAAGATATTTCTGGAACAGTCTTTTCTTCATCTTAGTGAACAATCAAGGTTAGAGCAAAGTGAGAAATATTCCTAAAGCATAAAACGCATGCCTGTAATCCCAGCACTTTGGGAGGTTGAGGCGGGTGGATCACCTGAGGTCAAGAGTTTGAGACCAGCTTGGCCAGTATGGTGAAACCCCGTCTCTACTAAAACTACAAAAATTAGCCAGGCGCAGTGGTGGGCACCTGTAATCCCAGCTACTTGGGAGGCTGAGACAGGAGAATCGCTTGAGCCAGGGAGGTGGAGGTTGCAGTGGGCCAAGATCACGCCTTTGCACTCCAGCCTGGGTAACAGAGTGAAACTCCATCTCAAAACAAAACAAAACAAAAAACAAAACGTAAAATATTTTCTGTTTGGCCCTTTTGGCTCCTTGGAATTTACAATGTTTAAACTGAGGGTTTCAGTTTAATGTAGACCTCATCTATACCATTATAGGTGTGACCCTTCACGTTGTGGGTCTTCAAATATGAGATTAAGGCTAATGATGCTGATATGATCAAGTTAACAGAGCAGAGGCAACCATCAGGTGTGTCTTGTCAAGCAGTTCTATAGCATAGCTGAGATAGCCCTGACACCATATATATGGCCATGATGATGGGCTGCTTGTGAATTATTTTTTGTGTTGTCATTTTTTCAATTGACAAGTAAAGATTGTATACATTTATGGTGTAGAGCATGATGTTTTCATATATGTATACCTTGTGAGATGGCTAAATTGAACTATTTAATATATACATTACTTTACATACCTTTTTTTTTTTTTTTTTTTTGAAACAGAGTCTCACTCTGTCGCCCAGGCTGGAGTGCAGTGGCATGATCTCAGCTTACTGCAAACTCTATTTCCCGGGTTCACGCCATTCTCCTGCTTCAGTCTCCTGAGTAACTGGGACCACAGGCGCCTGCCACCACGCCCAGCTAATTTTTTGTATTTTTAGTAGAGACGGGGTTTCACCGTGTTAGCCAGGATGGTCTTGATCTGAACTGGTAATCCGCCCGCCTGGGCCTCCCAAAGTGCTGGGATTACAGGCGTGAGTCACGGCGCCCGGCCTACATACCATTTTTTTATGATGAGAACCTGTAAAATCTCTCCTAGAAATTTTTAAGTACAAAGTATATTGTTCTTAACTGTAGTCACCGTGATGTACAGTAGATCTCTTAAAGTTATCCCTCTTGTTTAACTGAAATTTTGTGTTATTTGACCAAAATCTCCCTGATTCTCCCACCTCCCTCCTCTGGTAACCATTATTTTACTCTCTGTTTCTAGGAGTTAGACTTTTTTTTTCTTTTTTTCTTTTTTTTTAGGTGGAGTTTCGCTGTGTCGCCAGGCTGGAGTACAGTGGCACAATCTTGGCTCACTGCAACCTCTGCCTCCCAGTGAGAGGTAAAGCTAGCTGGACTTCCTGGGTCCAGTGGGGACTTGGAGAACTTTTCTGTCTTACAAGAGGATTGTAAAATGCACCAATCAGCACTCTGTAGCTAGGATTGTAAAACACACCAATCAGCGCTCTGTAGCTAGCAAGAGGTTTGTAAAATGCACCAATCAGCGCTCTGTAAAATGGGCCAATCAGCAGGATTCTAAAAGTAACCAATCACAGGGAGGATTGAGAAAAGGGCATTCTGATAGAGCAGAAACAGGACATGGAGGGGGGACAATTAAGGGAATAAAAGCTGTCCACCCCAGTTAGCAGCAGTAACCTCTGGGGTCCCTTTCCATGCTGTGGAAGCTTTGTTCTTTCACTCTTCACAATAAATCTTGCTGCTGCTCACTATTTGGGTGCATGCCATCTTTAAGAGCTGTAACACTCACTGCGAAGGTCTGCAGCTGCATTCTTGAAGTCAATGAGACCACAAACCCACCGGAAGGAACCAACTCTGGACACACCAGGTTCAACTGATTCTCCTGCCTCAGCCTCCTGAGTAGCTGGGACTACAGGTACATGCCACCACACCCAGCTAATTTTTGTAGAGACAGGGTTTCACCATGTTGGCCAGGATTATCTCAATCTCTTGACCTTGTGATCCACCCGCCTTGGCCTCCCAAAGTGCTAGGATTACAGGCGTGAGCCACCATTCCCAGCAGGAGTTAGACATTTTTATACTCACATGTAAGTGAGGGCATTTGGTACTTGTCTTTCTGTGCTTGGCTTATTTCCGTTAACGTAATGTCCTCCAGATTATTCATGTTGTGGAAAATTATAGGATTTTCTTCCTTTTTAAAGGCTGAATGGTATATATTTTGATCTGTAACTGTATATATGTTTGATTTGTAACTGACTACATTATTGTGGATATATACTATATTTTCTTCATTCATCCACTGATGGTCACTTAGATCGATTCCACATCTTGGCTATTGTGAGCGGTGCTGCAATGAACAGAGGAATGCAGTTATCTCTTCAGAGTCTGATTTCATATATGTCCAGTAGTGGGATTGCTGTATCATATTGTACTTCTATTTTTAATTTTGAGGAACCTCCGTACTGTTTTCCATAATAGCTGTACTAATTTACATTGCTACCAACAGTGTTCCTTTTTCTCCAGTCCCACTGGAATAAGCTAGTCTCCTGAGGCTTGGTTCCACCGGGGCCAAGAGTACCTATAGTTCAGAGGGGGTGAGCAGAGATGAAGTTGGTGCAAGTTTTTAAAAATGAAATATAAATGATCAAATATGAATTATTGATATGAAAACTGATGCTTTATTTTACGCTAGAAGAAACAAACACTGTGCACCTGCTTCTGTAATCCTTATGTAAGTGAAGGAAGTGCTGTGCTTTAGACTTTATTGTGGTTTCTTTGGCTTCTATCTGCCCCCAAAGAAAACAAATACACACACAGCTGTTACAGCACTTGCTTTCTGCTCCAGAAAAGGGTAAGTGTGGACTAGAAATATTGGGTGCCTTCAGACATTGCCTAATAACTAAAAAGTGTCAAACAGCAGGACTCTCCTAGTTCTCAGTAAGGAGGCACTAATTCATTATAAAAACAACCCTGCACCTGCAGTGATAGCTGTTTTATGCTCATCTGTGTGCTGGAGGCTGTCCTTGCATAACTGTGAGTCTGAGGCTGAGGAAATAATATCACTACTGTGTAGAGTCTGGAGAAGGAATGCACAATGGTGATTCCAAAACCAAAGGACACAGATTTTCAGTCCCACTGGATAGACCAGTTTCCAAAGCTTGGTCCCATCCAAGTAAAAGTGCCTCCAGTTCAGAGGTGGTAAGCAGAGATAAAGTCAGTGTCAGTTTTTTTTTTTTTTTTTGAATGAAGTATAAACCAAAGACTTGAGAATTCTAGTACATGCCCATTTAAAATTATTTCAAAGGGCCAGGCAGCTGCAATACAATAGGTGCTTGGCTGATGTTGCCAAGGCCAGTGAATTTAACCTTTCTTTCAACTGTTATTTCTCATTGTAGTTATTGGTGGTTTTGATGAAAGATTAGGTGATATATGGAGGATATCTTGTGGGCTTTATTTTAACACATCCCATTGGTAACAGAGAGATGGACTGTCCTTTGAAGTTTCCTCTAAAAAGCTCTTGTCTTTTCTTCCTTCTATAAATCAAGTAATCTTGTAGTGATTTTAAATATGAATTATGTGGCACAAAATGAAGATACTAATTACAAATACTATGAAGCATTTCACAGAAACATATTTACTCATGCATCCAACCAGCTTTGATTGATCCCTGAGAGCCAACTACAGGTTGGCTGGGAGAACAGAGATAATAAAAACACTCCATACCCAGGAGAAACATACATTTTAACAGGGGAAAATAGACATGTGAACTAATAAAAGCAATAGAATGTGATATATTCTATGATAAGAGGGTAAACTATGATTCAACAGGGCCCAAAGATGAGAGTGATCAAATATATCAGAATTTCTAGAGGAAGTAAAGTTTGAGTCAATTTCCTGAAATAGGACCAAATACAGGTTTTTAGGAGAAGGACAAATTCTCCAAGCAGAGAAAACTAAAAATAAAGTAGAGTCTGAAATAGTCTGACACAGTTATACAGCTGAAGATAGATTCAATCAGAATAAGGGTGCAACCCTTTATTTATTACATAAGTTCCGTAGAGGAGTGAACAAGATATGTTCAGTCCATGCCCACAGGAAGACTACGTTATAGTAATGAAGGCAGATTTTAAAAATTACTATGTGAACAGATAAATAATATAATTACAAAGTATAAGTGCGTATAAAAAGAAAAGTGGGGGCTGAGATAGAGAATTGGGCAAAGAAGATGAGAAAGGGAAGAAGTATTCCTTAAAGTTCAGTGAGTGTTCTTGTGAGAGGTGCCTTTGAAATTGACACCTGAAGAATGAGCAAAAGCTAATCTTTAGCAAAGGAGGTGAGATAACCATTACAGACAAGTGAAGGGCACAAGCTAAGTCCCTGATACATGAAAAGGAAGGTAGGAGGTAATGCTAATCTAGTCAATGAAAGGAAGTGCATGCCATCACTATACTAAGATATTTATCCTCTCTTTTATTGGCAATAAGGAATCACTGGATAATATTAAAAGAGACAAATATGATAATATTCTTTTTAGATATCCACTTTGGTGGCATGGTGGAGAGATATTGATCATAATGAAACCAGTTAGCAAATTACTGCAGTAGTCCAGTCAGTGGAGACAGAATTGAGGCAAACAATATTAAGGAAAGAGAACTGAAAGGACTTAATTTCTTTTTGGATATAGGATTTTTTTTTTATTTTTTTATTTTTTTTGAGACAAGGTCTCATTCTGCCACCCAGGCTGAAGTGCAGTGGTGTGATCACAGCTCACTGCAGCCTCTACCTCCTGAGTTCAGGTGATCCTCCTACTTCAGCCTCCTGGATAGCTGTTAGTACAGGCATGCACCACTGTGCCTGGCTATTTTTGTTTGTTTGTTTGTAATTTTTGTAGAGATGAGATCTCACTATTTCCCCAGCCTGGTCTTGAACACCTAGGTTCAAGCAATCTGCCAATGTAGGCCACTCAAAGTGCTGAGATTACAGGTGTAAGCCACTGATGCCAGCCTTGGGTAATTCCTTTCTATTTGCTTTATTTTACTTTTATGTATTGCTTATAATACAAGAAATGAATGTAATTTTGGAAGAAATAAATAAGCACCAAACAAAAATTTATACAATTAAATCATGAAAAATTCCAACATGTACACTTTCTTCCAGTCTCATTTCTATGCAAATACATAGTTTATAAATATGCTTGCCTAATTTTTTTCACATAACACCTGTACTGTGAATATCTTTCCAAATCAGTAACTCCAATGACTTCATTATTTTGATAGCTACATAATATTTAATTGAATTTATAATTTATTTAATCACCCCACTATTAGACTATTTGGCTCTTTCCATATTTTCTATTATAAAAATGCTGTAAGGAATATTACTTTATATAGATCATTGTCTTCTTGTTTGATTATGTTCTAAGGATTTATTCCTAAAAGCTGTATTATTATGCCATAGCAATTTTTTAATGCTTTTAATACAATTTACCAAAATATGCTCCAGAAAATCAGACACTTTCCTTCTATCTGAACTCAAAAACCATTTTCTCACACTGCAAAAAAAAAGGAACTTTTTTTTTTTTTTTTTTTTTTTTGAGACAGGGTCTTGTTATGTTGCCCAGGCTGGTCTTGAACTACTGAGTTTAAGCAGTCCACCTGCCTAGGCCTACGAAAGTACTGGGATTACAGGTATGAACCACAGTGCCTGGCCAAAACAAGTAACTTTTATTGGGACTGCATTACATTTACTGATTAATTTGGATATAATTGACATTTTTAATATATTGAGTATTTTCATCCGGGTAGGAAATGCCCGTCCATGTCAAGGCATATCTTCTTTTATGTCCTTCAATAGTGCTTTCTTAGTCTTCTTTTGTATGCCTTACACATTTCTTTTTCATTTTGCACTTAGATATTTGACATTTTATTATCATTTTGATTGGGGTATTTTACTTAACATCATGTATTCTGACTGACTATATTTGATATCTAGAAAAACTTTGGAATTCTACATGTCTGATTTGTAACTGACTACATTACTGAATTCATTAGTTTTAAGGAACTTCTTTGTTGATTTTTTATTTTATGGTATTTGGTAAATTTACTTCTCTTTCCAGTATTATTACATTATTACATAGTTTTTCTATCTAATTGTGTTAGTTGGCATTTTCTGTATAGTCTTATATAATCATTGCAGTTATAGACTCCTGTCAGTAGTCTTGCCTTTAATGAGAATTTCTGTAGGATTACATCATGATGAATGATATTGTTCAATCATTTTAAGGTGTGCCTTTTTATTATGTTAAAAAACCGCCTTCTAATTCTATTTTTTAAAATTTTATTGAGAATATATGCTCAATTTTATTAAATGCCTTCCATGTATCACTTCTGATACTTTTTATTTGATGAATAATGGTAATACATATTTTAATATCAAACCATCCATTTCTTTTACTTAGTCATTGTGGCTTGTCATTTTAATAAATAGCTTAGGTTGTTTAGTTAATATTTTATTTAGGAAATTGGTGAGTCTTTTGATTTTTTGTGCTCTAAGATTTTGGTATCCAGATTGTGCTAGCTATATTTTTAAAAATTAGAAGCACAGCCAATTCTAGCAATTTAATTAATTCTTTCTCTAGTTTTCTATACAGTTATATGTTCCTTCTTGATGTTTCCATTGTAATTTATACATTTAAAATGGGATAATATATTTCAAAATAATATATAATAGCACATAGTATATTATAAAACTATAGAAGTGTAATATATTTAATGTCATAAGATATAAATATATCACAATATATAATGCATATTAAAATGTATACCTTTCTCTTATTTTCCATACATGTAACTTTCTAGTTATTCAGAAATATTAATCTACCTGAAGGTGGTAAATAGGAATGAAAAAGAAAAAAGCAAGAAAATAGTTGACATTCAACTTCTGACTACCAAAAATGGGACTTTTTAGTCATTTTTGTGACAGTATTCTCAGAAGGCCAGCATTGTGGAGAGAGTAAATAAATTTCTGTTTTTAAACTTTCTTTATAATATCAAGAATTAGGACAGGCTGACCTCAATATCAAGCTCTCAAGGGTAGAGAGAATTCATAGGCATAATTCCTTTCCATACAGGGAAGGGAGAATAATATGGCTTAATATGGGTCTAATAGATTATGAGAAGGAAAAGAAAAAAAGAGGTAGGAGGAGGTAAAGGTCAGACCTTGTCCCTCAGATGTTCTCCCCACAGGAGCCCCATCTTTCCCATCTTTCACTAACTCCAAGAGCTTGTCTCCCTACTTCCCAAAGACCAGAAGTTTGGAACTCTGGAAAGAGATGGCCTCACAGGGTACAATCCTGTATCAAAATAAAATGGTGGAGAGACTTGACTTGCTTGTAAGACCTGAGTTAGCCATTAAAAGACTGCTTCATCTCCTCTAGTGTATGTAAGAGATCCGGAAGTCTTCATGCCTCATGGTGTGGAGCGGGGCAGGAGTGAGAAAGGTAATTGAGTTGAGCCATTGGATCTGTAAGAGACTGCTGCGGTAAACAGTGAGGGGACCTACTCAGTATACTAGTGCTGGGAAGCTGAACCCAGCCAGTTCAGATTGAGAGGGATGTGCAGTCCTGGAGAGACTTCAACTGGAGCTTAGTGAGTCAGGGAAGACTAATATGAACTGATCAGGTAAATGAAAAAACACCTTTATTAATAATAACTGCAAAATGGAGCCCAAGGATTGATCCTCCCCACCAAACACTTTGTCACAGATAAATTAAAAGTCAACATAGAATTTTTATTCATGGAACTTAGACTCTCTCTCCCCAGCTTCTTGTAGACTTCAGACCCCTCCTTGATATACAGTAAGTTCTCACTTAATGTTGTCCATAGGTTCTTGAAAACTGTGACTTAAGCAAAACAGCATATAACAAAATCATTTTACCATAGGCTAATTGATATAAACAAGATTAAATTCCTATGGCATACTTCTGGTCATGCACACGAAAAAATCACTAAGCTTTTTTTTAAAAAAAGAAGACCAAATATTTCTAATATTAAACATTGAAATAACAGTGAGCTCTACATACATTAAAGAAAGATTAATAAAAGCAAGTAAGACATGTATTTGTCCAAGTTTTGGCCAGTCATTGAGTGACAATGGTCATAGTGGTGGTGGGTTAAATCAAAGAATGTTTGCAAAGCAAGAACTGTAATGAGCTCTTCCTATCCACATGCCATTAGAAAATATAACAAATGTGGTGGGCTTGCCAAGTGCTTTTGTACTGCATCATTTATTGCTGTGCACTGTATGATTATTGTACACTTTACTGATTTTTATTTGACAATAATTTCTGTCTATTCATTCATTTCCCAAACCATTTATTCCAGTTCAGAGTCATGGATGGCCTCCCATGACCCTATCCCAGCAGCTCAGGATGCAAGGTGAGAACCAACCCTGAACAGGACACCATTCCGTCTCAGGGCCATTCATCCCCCACCACACTCACTTAGACTGGGACCAGTGAGATACAACAATTCACCTAATGTGCACAGCTTTGGGATATGGGAGGAAACTGGAGTATCCAAGAAACCCCATGAAGGCATGGGGAGAACATGCAAATTTCACACAGACAGTGGCTCTGGTCAGAAATCGAATTTTTTCTTCATCAATTTTATAGCAAAACGATATTGAGTAAAATGACGTTATTTGAAGACCTGCTGTGCTAAGATGCCATTGTAGAAGAAAGTCAGAGGAAGGGGAAGCAAACTGAAAGACAGCACTGACATCTCAAAAAAGATGAAATTACTTTTGAGAGACGATTACACACTCCCAGGGGTCTGAGATGCTGTTAATTACTTAATTTAGGCTTTTCCTTGGCCCTGATGGATGAAGGGCTAGGATAATAGCTGTTATAGAAATTTAAAACAATACTTCTTTTAAGATTTGAGAAATAGAGTAAATTTAGTCCCCCAGATCCCTCTGTTTTCCTCCTTTAGCCTCTACTTCACCCTCACTTGATCCCCTTGAGTTACTTTGCACTACACTGGCAATTCAAAACATAAAAATATCACAAGGAAGAGGAAAACATTGATACCTATGCTTATCTTATTAAAGGGTTCATATCCCAAAATAGGGTTAACACAGATTGTTTTAGAATCTGTCTAGTTCTTGAATTCTTTTCCTGAAGATGGAGTAAAGAGGGAAGATATATAGTCAGCATGCAGACTTGCTGTTTTTCTTGGTAAAACAATGGAAAAGAGGGAATTACAAGATGAATACTTACCCTATAAATCAGAGAATACCTGCACTTAGATTATTTTTTCTCTTTATCTTTACACCTACCCTATTTTTGAAAGGTATTCATTCTTTGCAATGAAAAACTCATTTGCCATGTCAATATAATGGTATTTCATATCTGAAATACCATTCAGACCCTTGAATTGGTATTTCTTTACATCATTAATGCATTCCGGCATGCTACACCATCTAGCAAGGTACTTAATTAAGAGTGCAAGCCTTGTCATAAGAGGGAACCAGATTCTAATCATGCCTGGATGACCCCCTGGGAAAACTACTTAAGTTTGATTTTCTTATCTGTAAAAGACAATAGTAAAACTTACCTTATGGTGTTATTGTGAAGATTAAATGAGATAAAGGATATATACTTAGCACAATGTTTATCATATAGCGAATACTCATTAAGCCATTATTACTACTATTACAGTTCCTTGGTTATAAAATTGAGGTCAGTGTGAACAACTGGATAGCTGGGAGAGAATTATCATGGTCTTATATATTTCAGATGCCTGTGTGCAATGCTATATACTTAGTATATAATTTCATCAGACACAAAAAACATAGTTAAAATCCTGCTAAATATTAGAAGACAATTTGTGAAAATACTTTGCTTTTTGGAGCAATTGATATTCTGTTTTAAGCATTTTATTCACATTTCTTACTCATTCTTACAGAAATCCTCTGTGGTAGATAAATACCAAAAACTGAGCCTCTGATTTCTTGCTTGAACTATAGTTTCTGTGAGAAATGTAATCATATGAGATGTTTTCAGCTTGAGAAGTAGAATATGGAGAAAACCAAATTTTTTTCTTAAATAAATGAAATGTACAAACTGTACTCTGTGCCTGACATTTTTAAATCAACATTATCTTTGTGAGATTTAACCATGTTGCTGCATGTAGCAGCAGACAGTTTTCAACTATATAAATGTACCAATTTTTTTTACCCATAATACTGACATTTGAGTTATTTGCAGTTTGGATCTATTACAAATAGTGCATTACTGTTTGTGTGTGTGTGTTTCTATGTGTGTGTGTATTTCTTTGGGTACACGTATGAAAGCATTTCTGTTGGATTGTTACCTATGACCCAGAATAAAATGTCTGGGTCATGGCATATATTTGACTTTAGTAGGTGCCGCCCGTTTTCAAAAGTTGTGTCAATTTATATTCCCTGAAGCAGTGTATGGGAGTTTCAGTTGGTTGTACCAAGTTACCAGCAGTATATGAGTATTTCAGTGTATGAGAGTGGTGGTGTAACTATTCTAAATTCTTAAAAGCACTGTCTATTTCGTTTAACTATTTTGGTGATTGTATGATGTTATCTTAATGTGGCTTTAGATTAGATATATCACTATGTCATTTTCACATAAAAAGAGCTTTATTTCTTTCTTTCCAATTTTTTTAAAATTATTTTTTCTTCTTTTTTATTGTACTGCCTAGGGCCTTAAAAGAATGTAAATAGAAATGATATTAGTAGGCATCTTTGTCCCATTCTAAATCTCAAGGGGAAAGCTTTGAATATTTTACCAGCAAGTATTATTTTTTCAGTATACTTTTCCTAAGTGTTATTTACCAGATTGAGGGACTTGTTTTGTATCCCCAGTTTGTTAAGGTTTTTAAAAATGATTATGAATGTGTAATTTTATCAAATACTATTTCTTCATGAGTTTAGATAAACATCTAATTTTTCTTTTCTATTCTCTTAAAGTGGTGAATGACATTGATTGACTTTTTAATATTAAACCAGCTTTGCATTCCTGGAATAAACTCAACTTGATTGTGAAGTATTATGATTTTTGTATATTACTCAATTTGATTTGTCAGTATTTCACATAATAGTTTTGTTTGTTTACTTATAGAGATTGGCCTGTAATTTTCCTTCCTTGTGATTTTCTTTTCTTATAATGTCCCATTTTGGTTTTGTTTTCAGAATTATGCTGGCCTCATAAAACAAGTTGAGACTTGTGTCCTCTTTATTCATTCTTCAGAAGAATATTTATAATACTGCTATTATTGCGTTTTTTAAATTAGTGAAAAAATTTATCCTTCATGCCATCGGAGTCTGTCTGAAGATCTCTGAGTGGAAAAGATTAATTCAATTTCTTTAAAATGCGTAAGATTACTCATATTTTCTAATTATTCTTGTGTTAATCTTCTTAAATTCTATTCTGTTTTGTTTGTTTGAGATGGAGTCTCACCCTGTCCACAGGCTGGAGTGCGGTGGCGCGATCTTGGCTTACTGCAACCTCTGACTCCCTGGTTCAAGCGATTCTCCTGCCTCAGCCTCCGGAGTAGCTGGGACTACAGGCGCACCACCATGCCCAGCTAATTTTTGTATTTTTAGTAGAGACTGGTTTTCACCATGTTAGCCAGGATGGTCTCGATCTTCTGACCTTGTGATCCACCCGCCTTGGCCTCGGCCCCCCAAAGTGCTGGGATGACAGGCGTGATCCAGCGCGCCCAGTTTTTTGTTGTTGTTGTTGTTGAGAATCAGTCTCACTCTGTCACCCAGGCTGGAGTTCAATGGCGTGATCTCAGCTCACTGCAACCTCTACCTCCTAGGTTCAAGAGATTCTCCTGCCTCAGCCTCCCACGTAACTGGGATTACAGGTGCCTGCCACCACATCTGGCTGGTTTTTTTTTTTTTTTTGTATTTTTAGTAGAGACAGGGTTTCACCATTTTGGCCAGGGTGGTCTCCAACTCCTGACCTCAGGTGATCCATCTGCTTCGGCTTCCCAAAGTGCTGGGATTACAGGTGTGAGCTACCTTGCCTGGCCGTTAAATTCTGTTTTTAAAGAATCTGTACATTTCTTCTGAATTTACAAATTTATTTGAATGAAAACATAATTACTCTCTTAAGATGTATTTAATATATAGAGATCTATGTTGATTCCCCTTTTTTTACCCCAATATTGATAATTCACTTTTTTTCTCTTTTGTTCTTTCTTAGACTTACAATGAACTTACTGATTTTCTTGGTCTCTTCAAAGTATCTGCTTTTAGCTTTGTGGACTTTCTCCATTGCACCTCCTTTTTTTCTCTCTGATTAGTTTCAATTCATCTTTATTGCTTCTTTTATTCTACTTTATTAGTGTTTAATCTTCAGTTTTTTATGTTTTTGAGATAGATACTTGAATCACAGGAAAAAAGACTGAAAACCTTTTTTCCCTAACATATCTTAAGACTGTAAGACTATAAAATCACCATTACAAATATTATCAGGTGCATTCTATATGTTGGACATGTAGGATTTTCACTGTGTAGTCCAAAATGTTTCTAGCTTCCATTTAAATTTCTTCTTTGATAAATAGTTAATAGAATAAAATAGCTTAATTTCCAAGCATATTGGAATCTTCTGGTTATCTCTTCTGATTATGTCTTTATTTTACACTTGAATTCTAGCTTGAGCATTTAATTGACTAGTTTCAATGTCTTGAATACTTTTGAAACTCATTTAATGGCTCTGCATATATTTTTCTGCCTTAGTCATTTTTCTGTTGCTACAACTGAATACCTGAGAGTGGGTAATTTATAACGAAAATGCATTTATTTTTCATAGTTCTGGTTGCTGGGAAGTCCAAGGTCTTGGAGCCACATCTGGTAACAGCCCTATTACTGATAGAGACTTTCTTTAGAGCCCCCAGGGTGCTGCAGGGCATCACATGGCAAGGGAGCTTATTAGAGATAGCCAAACTGGCTTTAATAACAGATCCACTCTCATGATAACTAACCCACTCCTGCAAACCTATTAATCCATTGATGAGGTCAGAGCCCTAAAACCCTTTTGAAGGCTCCATCACATTTGAAAGTTCTCATCTCTTAATGCTGTTACACCGGGGACTGAGTTTCCATATGAGTTTTGAAAGAGACAAACATTCAAACCACAGTGCATATAGTCATTAATATTTTGGTCAATGTTATATATGCACTTGGAAAAAATATACATAGTTTGTCATAGTTGACTTCAGTGTTCCATATGTGTCAACTAAGGCCAAGTATTTTTCAGACCTCCCCTCTTTTTAATTTGTTTTTTTTGTTTGTTTGTTTGTTTTCTGTTATGGAGAAAGAGATATTAAATATTCTCTATAATTATGGTTTTGTGTATTTCTCCTCTTGGTTCATCTAATTTGTAATATGTATTTTTGGAAGCCACACTAATAGATGCATACAAAGTTTAATTGTAATGTTTTCATATAACTTTATTTGTTGTTATTAAATATCTTTTTTCATTTCTAAAATTGTTTCTTCCTTTTAAGCTTATCGTTTCTGGTACTCATATTCTTTGTTTTGCTAATCTTTTCACAAAATGTTCTTCTCATTCTTTTGCTTTTTACTTTTCTTTGCCTTTATATTTAAGGAGTAACTCTTGTAGCAATCTGTAGCAGCATGATGTTTCTCGTCTTTTAATTTGTGTATTTAGACCATAAGACATTGTTGTTATTATTATTTTTACAGTCAATAGTCATTCAGATTTATTGACATATTTGCCTTTATTTTGCACTTTATTTCTTCCTGAATTTCTATGTTTCTAAGTAAAATCATTTTAGAATGATGTGTTTAGTGTGAGTTTGCTGTTAGCAAATTATCTCAAGTTTTACTTTGTCTGAAACTATCTTCATTTTGTTTTAACAAAGATATTTTCACTAGGCATAGAACTTCAGGAGGGCAGTTATTTGTTTTCAGTACTTAAACAATGTCATCCCATTGTCTCTGGCTTTCATTGTTTCCGTTGAGCAGTCAGCCTAAAGTCTTGCTTTTGCTACTTTGGGGTCAAAATATCTTTATTTCTCTGGTCCTTTAAAATTTTTTCCTTTTTGTTGTTTGTGTTTTGTTTGTATCTCACCAGTCTTATTACGATATATGTAGGTATCATTTTCTTTTATTTGCATTTATTCATCTTGTTTAAAGAACTTCTTGAATGAGTGACTTGATGTCTTCCATCAACTTTGGACAAATTTCAGTCAGATCCAATTTCTTTAAATTCGCCCCTATCCTCTCTTTATCCTTCTTCTGAAATTCAACTACATGGATGTTAGATATTATCCATATGTCTATATCTTATCATATATATCTTTTCTTTTTTTCTATACTTCTCATTATTTTTGCTCTCTGCTTCAGTCTTTTCTTCTGACCTATTTATTTTCCAGCTCACTAATTCTCTCTTGAGCTGTGTCACATATCCTGATAAACTCATCTATTGAGTTCTTAAGTTCAGTTTTTGCGTTTTTTAGTTCTAGAAGTTTCATTCAATTCTTACAGTTGCATGTTTTCTGGTGAAATTCTCATCTTATCATTTATTACTTTGATTATGTTAATTACAGCTATTTTTTAGTCCATGTCTGCTACTTCCAAAACCTGGGCCATCTTTTTCTGTTGTGTATTATTTCTCTTGGACTTACTTTTTAATATACTAGATTTTTTGGTGCTTTTTTGGTTATTTTTATCAATTGGACATTTTGTATAAACACTAAAATGATTCTAGGCTGGATGTGGTGGCTCACGCCTGTAATCCCAGCGCTTCAGCACTTTGGGAGGCTGAGGTGGGTGGATCACTTGAGGTCAGGAGTTTACGAGCAGCCTGGCCAACAGAGCGAAACAAGTCTGACTTACCTCAGAGCATCCTTGTCTGGAATATAGGTTTGCTCAAGTCTTGAATGCCTTGGCAGGTGTCTGATATTTGAAGTGAGGAAGATATAAATATTTTTAGGTTCTTAAGTTGCTTTTGGAGGGAGCACTACTCTTCTGCTATAAGCTACTACATCATTGCCAAATGAATTTCTGAACTAACTTTTATTGAGTATTTATTACCTGCCAGGCACTATGTTAGGTCTTACTTATTATCTTACTTTTTTTTCAGATGTACTTTGAGTTTCTGAGACTCAAAGTGTGAGACTCAGAGGAACTAAGTTACTTGCTCAGAATTTCTTTAAAGCGGTAGAAGCAAAGAATAAACTTTCAAAGCCGCTACAGCCTCTAGTCTTTACACCACGTTAGGGACAAAGTAGGATGTAATACAGTGTCTGGTAATGGTTAAAGATTAATGGTGAACTACTACTTTATGTCATTTGGTCCAAAATAGAATATAAATGTTGATATCTTTGATCCTGTGTAACAATTTTTGATGGAGACTGAGACACACAATAGTAACGAATGTTAGAGAGGTCACTAAATCTCTTTTCATATTTTGAAGGAAATAATTCTAACTTTTGGCTTAAAGGAACAGAAGATGCTCAAAAGAACAAATCAGGAAAGAGGAAAGAATAAAAGGGTAAGTAGCAAAAGGAATTCCTTTTTTTTTTCCAGTATGTATTCTGGAGATAGGTAGTTGTGGTGCTTTAAATGCAGAGCTGGGTACCAGGCTCATGAAAGACAAAGGTATATATTGCATGAAGAGGTGAATGGTGACTTAACAAAATATAGAAATAATAGGTTTGTGATCTGCAAAGTGCTGATATAACACATTATTTTAGACTTTTTAATAAAAGTTAGTTTTCTTATTTCCACTGTATAAATCCTTACTTCTTTTCTGTAGTGATAAAGGCAAGAAAAGAATGTCAGGAAAGAATGACAACTGGAGGTAATGACAAATGTAACTGGTCCTATATACAGTCATACCTTTTACATTGAGTTCCTCACATATACATTATCTCAAAGCATCACTTTGAGGCAGGAAAGAAAAAAATAGTCTCTGAAATTTTGTGAAATTACTGTGGAGAAAAACTTGAAATAAGGCAGATCCAGGTGTTTTTAACAATATAAAAACAAGAAAAATTAGGGTAAAATTTATATACCTAACCTAACAGGTATAAAGTGACAAAAGAAGTTGTGACCAGCTTGGATGTTTACCTATGAGCTAGTATTATAGGAAAAGTGGAGATCTGGGAGATAAGAGAGAGACACGTTTAGAAACTTAGAGATTCATAGAAGGGGAGGAAAGCACATAGAGAAGTGGGCTGTACTTGGTTCCAGATTTACGGGAGCAGCAAGCCAAGGAATGTTATCCAAAGTGGCACACCCACTATGTATGCTGTAAATAAGCACCAAAGTCAGCTGAAGGACTTTATGCATTTCAAATCAGCCTAACTTACCCAGGTCCAGAGAATTTTGTATTTGTACTGTTAGATTCCATCTTATGTCTGCCTGGCCTGGAAACAGAGCTTCAGGGCCCAAAAGTTGAAGAGCTTGCAGAGTCACCAACCTAGCCTGGGATCTCAGCTTGGATGTCTTGTTCAGGGCCAATAATCTGGTGAGTATCAGGTTCTCAAATTCTCAGAGTGAGACACAAGAAAACCTACCAGGCATGAGTTCTTCCTGCAAAAGAATGAGGGGTTGGCACTGGTTTCTCTTACAGCTCTGTGTGCTGCTGCTTGCCTAGAGCCATTCCCAGTTTTAAGCATCTAAGTTACATGCCTATGCCCATCCTTAAAGGATTTTTTCTAAAATAGAAAGATAGCAAGAATTAAGCCTCCTATTACCCTGTGCAGCCCAGAAGAATCTGAGCATAAGGTAAAGAGTGGAGAAAGGAGACTAACATTTGTTGAATATTGACTATGATAAGGCATTTTTCCTTTATTCTCTTTCTTAATCCTCTCAATAGCCATTTGTGGTACATCTGAATCTGCCTGGTGAGTAAGATTTGGGTTCGTCAAGACAGAGAAGGTATGGCACCTGTATACTCATATTTCCTCTGAGAGCATCTGGCAAGACACCTGGACTACTAACTGTTATGTTTATATAATATGAACACACTATAAATATAATACCTACATATTCATATATAGTGTTGCCTATTCACCTCCTCCAGTATTACTTTATTTTCAGTTCCAATTCCACAAGGATTTATTGGCTATTTTGTACCAGGATTGATGCTAGCTAGATAATTTAGGCAGACCTGGAGGTGGCATCAAAGAGGAAGGAATTTGGGATAATTCCTAGGTTTACTACTGGGGCAAGAGTTTAAGTTTATGTTTCCTCAATAAATGTGCAGATCCAGCAAGGAGATAGCTATCTTTTTTTTTTCTTCAGAGCTTACTATATGCTAAGCACTGTGATAAATTGATTGCCTGCATTCTTATTTAATTTTCACAAATATATATGGTAGGTGCCATAATTAGCATTATTTGAGTGATGAGTAAGCTGAGGCTTGGAGTGGTAACTTGCCCAGTTTGCAGCAGATGACAGTAAGTAGGTGGACAAGCTTAAGGTTTACATTTTGGACTCACTGACAAACAGGTGGTAGTTAACTGCTATGGTTTGGGTATGGTTTATTTGTTACCACCAAAGCTCATGTTGAAATTTGATCCCTAGTGAGGGCGGGTTGGGGGTGGGGCCTAGTAGGGGGTGTTTGGGTTATGGCAGTGGATCCCTCATGAATGGTTCAGTGCTCTTCCAACATTAGTAAGTACATTCTTGTTCTCACAAGAGTGAATTAGTTCTCAGGAGAATGGATTCTCATTGGAGTGAGTAGTTATAAGCTGGGATGCCCCTAAGGTTTCCCTCTCTTCATACATGTACACTTCCCCTTTTACCCTGTCTGCTATATTGTGATGCAGCAGATTAGGTCTTACCAGAAGCCAGAACTTGAACTTGAACTTCTTATCCTTGAACTTCTCAGCCTGCGGAACCATGAGCTAAACAAACCTCTTTTCTTTATATGTAACCCAGTCTCAGGTATTCTTTTTATTTATTTATTTATTTATTTGAAACAGAGTCTCGCTCTGTCACCCAGACTGGAGTGCAGTGGTGCGATCTTGGCTCACTGCAATCTCCGCCTCCCGGGTTCACGCCATTCTCCTGCCTCAGCCTCCCAAGTAGCTGGGACTACAGGTAGCCGCCACCACGCCCGACTAATATTTTGTATTTTTAGTAGAGAGAAGGTTTCACCGTGTTAGCCGGGATGGTCTCGATCTCCTGACCTTGCGATCTGCCCACCTCGGCCTCCCAATCAGGTATTCTTTTATAGCAACGTAAAACAGACCAAGACATAACCCATAAAAAGTAAGATATCTTCTAAGAACAACCTATTTATGTTGAAAGACAGTAAAATGAAGACCAGAATTCTGGAGAATATAAATATTTAAGGAGTGAGCAGAGAAAAAGTAATACACTATGAAAACCAAAATAAGTGGTCAGAGAAACAGAGGACCAGAAGAAAAATACTCAAAAAAAAAAAAAAAAAAAAAAAAAAGATGCTCAACACTATCAATTATAGCAGAAGCATTTAGCAAAATAAGGCCTGAGGAATACTTACTGCATTTGTAAATGTGCAGGTCACTAATGTCTTTAGCTAAAGCTGCCTCAGTGGTATATGCAAAGTCAGTGTCCAGCCAGTGATTTGAGGAGCAGATGGGCTTAATGAAACTATTCTAGGTCCCACCTGAATATATTGGGCTTCCCAGCCTATAACAGAGTAGATCCATTAGCAGCTCATTACTTGGAAATGTATTTTTAGTCTGACTTCCTTTAATTATTATAAAATTTCAAAATAACTCATTGAGGCTATTGGATAAAGAATAGAGCATAGGAGAAATGCTCCTGAAATAACACTTTTATTACAAGAATCAGAATTGGAAGGATAAAGGAGAGTTCCTTTCAGGCCTGACATAAAGACTCCTTCTAAAAACATTAAAATATGGGAACCCTGCAGAATCCATTTTGCATTTGTCTTTTCCCCTGTATCATTGCTAATGAATATGTCCTAGATTGTCAACCATGAGAAAGAAAGCATTTTCATTCCCACAGCATGTCATTCTCCTGAGAGTGGTGGTGTCTTCTTTATGTGTCATGGAACCTGTGACCTGTCACCTGATTGTCATGTTAGTTTATTAACATGTCAGGGCGTGCCACCCCTGGTTTCCACCTCAGAAAGGAAATTGCTTAGGGTGGGAGACATTCTGCTAGCCAGATAAGGCAGAGTTCTGCCAACTTTCAGTGCCAGGGAAACCCTAGACAGTAATCAGTACCAAACCTGACTATTAATAGGACCACCCAAAGGCACGTGGCTGGGAACCAAACCTCTCTCCTACCTTGGTCTGATCTATTGGCAAGTTTCCCTGCTAGATCCAGCTTTGCTCCCACATACATGGGGAGGAATTCAAAAACAGAAATTGTAAAGGAGGTAGGGCAGAAGGAATGGTTGGAAAGTGGGTCTCAGATGCTGGAAGGGTCGTAAGGGAGAAGTTTCTGATTAGTTACATCATGCAGGGCTTCAAACTTCAAAAAATAATAATTGATGGATGGAAGTCAAAGCTAAAGCCAAAGAAAGGCCTACACATGTTCAGAGATTTTGAGTTAGAAATTCTCTTTTTCCAGCTCTCTCTTCCACCCCCAAAAATCACTTGGGGAAAGCAAAGTAGTGATTAAGGAAATACAGGGGCAACAGCAGGCTATTCTCTGGGGCCTTCTAAATGCCAAGCCAAGCCTACCGCCTGCTTGGGAGATGAGTATGTGCTCTCCTCCAAAACTTCCTCAAGTCTCCTCTCCTGACATCTTTCTGCCAGATGGTAGTTCGAATTCTCAAGGTGCTTGGCCCTCCTGGTTCCTACAACGTGAGCCAAGCCCAGAGAACTTTGGTCCATCAGTTTCCCCCTTGCTCCACCCCTCTTGCGAGCAGGACCTGGAACCTGGAGGTCAAGGAGAGGCTAGGAGTGCCGACCTATGGCGCTCTGGGAAGGAGCTCCCAGCTTGTCCATGGGTGCCTTTGGGAGAGCATCAGCTCTGGCTAGGAGGGTTTCCGGAGCGCCTTCTACAGCTGAAGCACGCCTTTTGTCCTTTATGAGGTGAACGCATTATCAGCTCTGACTTGAATTTCCCTGTAGGGTTATCCCAATATTTTAAAATTACAATCCAGACTCTTAACAAATTACGAATGTGTGTAAACATAATCAGAGTGTGGATGCAATCCACTTGTAATTG
>NW_012102110.1:4980577-5074965 GCF_000951045.1 Mandrillus leucophaeus
GATCAGTTCTGCAGGGTGTTTGCCTTTGTGATTTGCTTCCTAGGGGACTCTCCCAACGCGTCCCGCAGCCCACCCTGCCTCCCGACTCCCTGCGGTGATGTAGGGACTAGAGGAATCCAGGGCTTGGTCCCTGCAGCTGAGGCCTACGGGATATCCCCGGAAAGAGCAGCCTCTCACGGTGCTGAAGAGTCCCTCAAGCCTTCGCGCTCTGGTGGCCTCCCTCCGCCGAATTCTGAGAAAAGCACTGCGGAACGGCGGAAGAGGGCCCTGCTGCTTGCCTCGCGCTCCCCGGGGACCGCGACTAAGTCCCCGACGCCAATCTTCCCTTTCCCTGAGGACCCTGGGACTCTGCTCCCGAGTTCCAGCTCCAAGGACTCAAGGACACTCTCCGTTCCTCACTCTTCAAAGGCCACCTCCTTTTCTAGAGGTGGGCTCCCCGACCTTGTGCTTCTAGAGTTGCAGGAGCGGCGCTGCACAGGTCTAACAAGCCCGGCACATTGGCGGGTGTTCGAGCTCTCAGTTCGAAAGACATTTGGGGAAAATACTGCACATAGAAATTTATATTATACATTACGTATATTATATAATATTATGTGTATAGTCGATAAATTAGCAAATGTGTGCAGTGTTTTTCTTGAAACCGTTAGCATCCTAGTTGGTATTAGTGATATTGGTTGATATTAACACGAATGACAAGTGGGTGATTTTCAAGAAGCGCCCAGTCCCTCCGAGTATCATCGGAGACGTCTGCGTATGCCTCCGGATGCCCATCTATAAACTCTCTTGCTTGTGGCTATTCCTCACTCACCAACCATATTGACCATTCACCCGGATAAGGCAACTTCCTCGGAAGGGCGATCTGAGGACGTTGACTCCCTAAATAACTGAGGACGCTGGATCTTCAGGGCGAACATCGTGTCTTGGGGATGCCAAAAGTCCCCAGCCCTTACCCAGACCTTTATTACGAGGGGCAATTCGGTCTGTGTAGGCGACAAACAGCAACGTTAAAACGCAAGTGTGTAAATGAGGATGGAGAATGCGAAAGGAGGGAGAGGCAAGGAGCTGCTCCAATTCTAGGGAGGTTTTGGGGAGGCTGATCCGCTCCAAGGACAAACCGCTGGGAAGGGAGAAACGGCCCACATCGAACTGCCCGGTGGAAACCTCTCTGCGCTATTAAATTGCGTCCAGTACAGCAGATGGCACGAGCACGTGCGGCGCTCAGCTTAGGCTCTCGGAGGCAGCTGAGTTGGAAATTCCGACGGAAGGCACCCACACACTCCCACTCTGCCCTGGCCCACCCGCGTGCACGCCCACCCCCCACGCGCGTCGGTTTCACCCTAGCTCAGAAGCGCACAGATGTTTACAGCTTAGAGCCGGTACCGCTGGGGAGATCGAGCGACGTGCGCGGCGCACAGTGCGGCGCTGGCAGGGCTCTGGGCTCCCGGTCGGGGGTTCGAGCGGCCCAGGGATGGGAGTGGGGGTGGGGTGATTGGGGGGAGGGAGAAGGACTGCAGAAAGGAGGGGGGAGTGGGTGGACTAATGATGAAAAAGTCTCCTCCATCCCTGCTCCTTAATTAAATGCATGGAAAGAACCGAGGCGAGCACATCTGGTTTCAATCTGCAGCCCTTTGATGGCATCAAATGTTCTTTTCCCAGATCAGGGCTGGAAGTTCTGGGCTAACTATGGCCGTTTGGAGCCCAGAAACCATTTACACACACTCGTACCCTTCTTTCTCTCCAGTCAAGCCTCTTGGCTATAGGACGAAAAAAAAAAAAAGTCTAGCAATCAAGGGAGTGCGGGAGTACGGATGTATGTGTGTGTGTGCGCGCGCGTTTAAAGAACATAAAACGCCACAAATAAGCACTTAATATTTTACTTAGTCGTCATATAGTAACTCATTTCTAATGAGACTGTTAAAGCTGTTACCAAATTCCAACAGGTCATGAAAAAACTGCTCAGCACCTCTCTGTCTTCTGTCAAGTTAGGGCTCCGCAGACGGAGGACAGAGGATTATCCGTAAACTTAAATGGGGGTTCCTCCGCCCCTCTCTGTCCTCCCGCCACCACAGCCAGGCCGGACGCAGAACCGCACGGAAGCCTCCTCCACTCCCGCCTATGTGAGTGCTCCTGCCTGCTCCAAAGAATCTGGGCAGCGGGACCCTCTAGGTTTAGCGTCCTCGCCTGGGGAAGCAACCTTGGCCGTACCATAGAAGTTACAAAATTGGCAGGGGGTAGGGAGAAATATTATAATATATTTTTGGAGTCCTTTCCTCCAGCTTAATAAACACGTACATTTCTCATTGCCCTAGCCCTGGTATTCCTAATGGCTGGGAAAGCCTCAAATAAACTCGGTGCCCTCTAGATCTCCCCAACCTGCCTTCAGTCCTTGCGAGAGGCGTAAGAGAGCTTCCCATTAGCATCCCTCTTGTTATTTTATTACATTATTTAATAGGCTCCCTCTACGGAACCAAAAATAGCCTTAATATGCTTACTTTCTCCCTGTACTCCCCCCCCCCCCACGAAAACTGTTAGAACAGCAGAAAATGTGTGTGTGTGTGTGTGTGTGTGTGTGTGTTTTAAAGGTGGTGGGGGAAGGCAGAAGGAGAAGAAAATTTGATTGTGATGGTGGTGGATTTTTTCCAAATTTCCCCACAGCTGTTATCAAAACATGCAAATGAGATTTTCCAACAGGATCTTAAACAAATCTGGAGGAGTTAATGCCGAAGCAAAATAATCCGCAAGTTTGAAGTGACTGTGAGTTTCAGTTTGTCTTTTCTCCCGTGATATTATTGCAGGGGAATGATAATTAGACCTTTAGAAATCCAAAGGGGCTCTCTTGCTCTCTTCCCTCTCTCATTTCTCTTCTCTCGTTCTCTCTCTCTCTCTCCTTCCCTCTCTCTCTCCCTCCCTCCCTTCCTCTCTCCCTCCCTCTCTCTTGTTCCCTCCCTCTCCCTTTCTCTCTAACTCTGATGTTGGCAAAGGGGGTTTTCTTAATCAGACTGTTTTTTGGTCCCAGGGAAAGGAGGAAGAAGGAGATTGTGATGGAGAAAGGGGGTCTGTGAAACGTCAGGCACCGCACAAAGGCTTTGCCACGTAATTACAGGCTCCTATTAAGTCGAGATCTGCCCTCCCAGGGGTCTCCAATTTTCTTGTATTCCCTACAAAGCCTCCTCTGCATGCCAGTTTGTGCCTTTTGAAGTGCCAGAGAGCTTCTTGATCCAACTGAGAAGGAAAAAGGAGCCCAGCAAGAAGAGGGGGAGAGAGAGAAGGGAAAGGGGGGAACCCAACAGCACCCTCCTTCGGACTCTTGAAGCCTTTTTTTTTTTTAATTCTTAATTTTTTTTTTTTTTTTTTTTTTTTTTACTCCTTACAAAAAGTAAAGTGAGAATCCTGCTCTCTAATACATCTGCAAGACATCACCCTCTCCTCCTGAAACTTTAGTCACTCCTGAGAATCCACAGGAGTGCAGAGAGGGGGGAACACGTTTTCTTGAAGATGTTTTAAAGCTGGAACAAGCCTTCTTCTGTTGGTGCTTGAACTCTTGCCTGGGAATAACTTTTTTAACCTTTGAAAAAAACCCTTCACTTTGATTCTTCTCTCCCACCCCTTCTTCTCTCTTCTTCTGTTTGCCTAACTCCCCCGCCCTGCTGGCCTCCGCTTTCCTTTCTCCCCCTTATTATTATTTTTAGTCTGTGCGTGTGGACACTTTTGGAGAGTTGGAAGGGATTTTTTTCTCCTGACTTGAACATAGAGTGACTTTTTAATATTGTATTTTAGTGTGGATTATCTCTTTGGACCGCCCCGGACTTGGCCTCAGGAAAGCAACCAAGGCTGTGGAAGGCGGCTGGTGCAGAACGCTCTGCTCTACAGAAGGGGGTCCCCCGCCCTCTTTTCCACTTTTTTTTTTTTTGGCCTTCCTCTCCTTCCCTCCCTCTTCCTCTCCTCTCCTCTCTCTCTCTCTCTCTCTCTCTCTCTCTCTCTCCACTACCCCCCTCTTTCTTCCCCACTCGGCTCCTCTCCCCCCTTGCGCCCACAGCGTTTGGTGTTGATTCGAGCGGGAAGAGAGGGGGGTGGGTGGGATCGGTGGGGGAGACCATGACCTCCAGCTACGGGCACGTTCTGGAGCGGCAACCGGCGCTGGGCGGCCGCTTGGACAGCCCGGGCAACCTCGACACTCTGCAGGCGAAAAAGAACTTCTCCGTCAGTCACCTGCTAGACCTGGAGGAAGCCGGGGACATGGTGGCGGCACAGGCGGACGAGAACGTGGGTGAGGCTGGCCGGAGCCTGCTGGAGTCGCCGGGACTCACCAGCGGCAGCGACACCCCGCAGCAGGACAGTGAGTGAGGGGCGCATGCCCACGGGGGTGTGTGCCCGGGACAGAGGGCGGGGACCGGTGTAGGGCAGCGAGAGCTCCTCCGCGGCCAGAAAGACTAGGTCCTGGGACCAGGATAGGTGGTGGCAGACTTCAAAGGAAGGGCCAGTTACAGGGGAAACCAGATGAGAAAAGCGGGTCTCGGTCGAGGGCATAGCCAAGGAGGACGCTGGAGAGAGGCTCCAAGGTCCGGGGACACTCCGAGGCCCTGCGGTCTTAGGCAGGGACTCTGTCCGCCGCGGACTCTCTTTACTTTGGTCAGGCACCGGCTCGGTTCATCCCGCACGCGGGGCGGCGGGACTGGGATGGGAAAAGGTCTTAGCGGGGTGCAAACTCAGAGAGCCAGCGCTGTTTGGGAAAGCAGCGGGTTAAAGATGCTGAGTCGGGTTCGAAGGGCTTCTCTCAGGCAGCGTATGACGGCTTGTGGGAGGGCACCAGGCACAGGGAGCAGGACTTGACACTCCACGCGGGCACCGTAAGGCCGGGCGCGACTTGGAGGCCGCGAGAGAACGCCCGGCCCGAGACACTGGAGCTGCTCTCTGCCCCCTGCTGTTGCCTCTACAGCAAATGGGTTTGAGACTGGCAGAGTCAAAAACCCGGCTGCCTCTGAAAAAATCAGGCCAAGCAAAGGGAATGTCCTTTACGGGTGAAACCTGAAATCCAGCCCTGCATGATCCCGCACAGGCGAGCTGCATCTGGGAGGCGCGGGCTTCAGTGCGGAGGTCAGAGTCACTTTAAAGGAGCTCTCCCTATTGGCTCTTAAACGTCCAAAAAAGTCTAGTTTCCCTTCCCCATACTCACTGACCAACCTCGCGCCCCATGAAAATCTCGCTTCGCTAGTGCCTTAAAAAGAGACTGCAAATGTATCCCCATGTCCCTAAGCCTGTAACAGACAGGTCACCCTGTTCATCCCAGGTGACATGTGGCCAGATATGTACAGATACTCCCTCTCCTCCTCGAGGTTGCAAGAGTCTGAACTTGGCTGTAAGTCCTCAAATGAGGCTGTTCACTTTCTATGTAAGTAGTTGCTGGTTACCATTTTGTCTTCAAATTTGGAAACCTGGGAACCAGGGGACCCGCCAGCATTCTATGATTTTCACAAAACATTGTCTATTTCAGACTCTCAAAGAATAGACATACAAGTCAAACTGGACATAGAAACAACTGGAAACAGGGCCCGGGCACAGTGGTGGCCCAGCGGGCCACGCTAAAGCAAGCGGCAGAGAGAGCCTCTGGTGTGCTGAGGGCGCGCGGCCTTTACCCTGCTTCCTTAATTCCGGCCTGGGCGCCCCTGGGTTTTTTTAGCCAAAATAGGCCTAGGGCCGATCCACCTAATGTACTAACAGACTGCTACAGGAACTGAATGAGGAAGTCTGGCCTGGACACCAGAGAAAGGTGGCCAACTCTGAGGAATGAAGAACCAGGTGTCCCCAAGTTGCGCATAAAGAGCTAGGCGCAGACAGAGACGTTCTATGTAGGGTTTGGGTTCTTAAGAGGCTGCTTCTGCTGCCGGCACCCGCAGCCTTACTTCAGTGTTTGCATAGGCACTCTTAGTTCTAACAAAATGCACTGAGAAATACTATGATTGTTTTTAAACGTTTTACTAGGGAAAATGAAAAATGAAAAAAGTAGGGAGAGTCCAGGCGCGGTAGCTCACACCTGTAATCCCAGCACTTTGGGACCCCGAGGTGGGCAGATCACAAGGTCAGGAGTTTGAGACCAGTCTGATCAACGTGGTGAAGCCCCCTCTCCTAAAAATAAAAAATTAGGCGGGTGTAGTGCCGCGCTCCTGTAATCCCAGTTACTCAGCAGGTAGAGGCAGGAAAATCGCTTGAACCCGGGAAGCGGAGGTTGCAGTGAGCTGAGATAGTGCCACTGCACTCCAGCCTGGATGAAAGAGTGAGACTCAGTCTCAAAAAAAAAAAAAAAAAAAAAAAAAAAAAAAAAAAAAAAAACAACGTAGGGAGAACAGCATTCGGTGTAGACCCCAGCTTCACCAATTCTGCACGTCTGGTCGTTTCTGTTTTGCCAGGACGACTTATTAATTGCAACATTTACCACTGTTCCGATACTAGAGGCTGGACCCACAACAGAAAACAGGAACACGAAGAAAATTCTGCTTAGAAGACCAGAGTGGAGCAGGAGAGACTAGATGCTGCTTTGCCCTATGAGGAGGCTGGAGGATGAGAAAACCATGGCCAAGGCCAGCAGCCTTGGCCAGCCTGGGGAACAAGCCAGCTGTGGTGGCCCTCAGATACTGCAGGGGAAGAGGGATGCAAATTGTACAGGTTGTTTGGCTCTGAGTGGACGCCACTCCTGAGAAGGGAACACGGGATTCATCGTGGCCTTAGAGTGGGTATGGAGAGGGGCTGGCCTGGCCCGGGGAAGCCAGCTATGGAGCGCCATCCAGCAGATTAGGGAGGCGACGCGCTGTGGCTGGGAGGCCACCCTGGACTGGGGACTGGCTTCTGTGAGACCTGAGCCTGGCGCCTCAGAGGCCCTGTGGAGCACGTGGGCGTCCTCAGGGGCGCTCGAGGACAAGCTCAGCATCGCGGGTGGAGTTGGGGACTGTATGTTCCGGGAGAAGGGAAGAAGTCTCTAGAAACTCGCCCACGTGATACTCGGGAGCATCTCAGAGTTACAATGACTAGAGAGGTCTTGTTGGGAGAAGACCCCGAAAGGAAACTGAGGTTCAGAAAGAGGATGCTCTGCGGAAGGGTGATCAAGAGACAGCTTCGGGAGGAGGCCGCAGAAGGCAGAGGGAGGTGATGGGGACGAAGTGACAGGCACCTGGAGCTAGGAAAGTAGCTGAGAACCCCCCCCACACACACACAAACACACACACACACAAACACACACACACACACATACACCCCAGGCCTTGCTTCCTAGAGAGATGAGGGTAGTGTTCTAACGAATAGTTTGTTGCTTTTATAAGCACTTTTCTCAACCTCTTTTTTCTCCGCTGGGATGAGAATGGGAGGGCCTGATGAGTCTTATGGCTTCCAGGGGAACCCGCATCCCTAGTTCTTGGGCTCCCATCAAGAGTTGCCAAGAAGGCTGTTGTGAGCTACTTGGAAATCAGGACCGCTGGGCCTCCAGCCTGCAGTGACAATGAGACTCAGACTGTGAATCAGGGAAGAGGGGAGTGTCAGGGGAAAGGATGGCTAGAGCAGACTCTCCCCCACCCCCAAAGGGACTCAGGGATGGAACCGGGAGTCTAGCGCTCTTTGTATCCCGCTGAAAGTCTACTCCAGTGGGAAACGATTGTCTCCTTCGGAGAGATGGGGAACATTAAAAAGAAGCCTTTGACTCTTTTAGCTATATAGAAACAGTCCTTGTCCTTTTCTAAATTTTCTCTTCAGCTGAAATTAGCAAAACAAACTCCACTTACACCTTCAATATTAGGTTCTTAATTTTGCAAAATTCCTAACTACAACGAGGGCCGAATATAGTTAGAAGGAGTAGGTATTGTCTAAAGTCAGGGCTTCTCCCAGACCCTCCCCACCCCATCACCATCAGCAATTCTGTCCCCACCCCCACCTTGGTGGACATTCACTACACTGTCCTCTCTGTAGAGTGCTTTCTTTCCCTTTTTACTGAGTCTCTTACTAGTAAATTCTCAACTTCTGGGCTCAAATACACTAAGTGTCCAAAGAAATAGTTCTTTAACATTGTTTGGAATCCAGTGGCTATTGGGAGAGTGTGGAGTGTGAATGGGGGTGGTGGCAGAACTTGGGTAATCAGGGAGAGGAAAGAGGAACAGGTCATTAAAATAAGCAGACATACTCCAATGAAGACAGTGAATCCCGCTGTCATTTCTTAATCTGAACTTCTGCAAACTCTTTTAAAAAAATGCGCCTGCCTTCCACGTTTCCAACCTCTAAATTAGTGAAACCAGATTGTCCTAATAAGACCTTTTGTTGGAAACACATGTAGTCATAAAAAGGTAGACGGAAAGTCAATTAGACACGCGCGCACACACGCACACATTCACAAGCCGGTGCTAAGTGTGCACCCGGCGCAGCTGGTTCCCGGGCCGCGGCGGGATGCAAATGCAAAACAGCGACGCGGGAAATCGATTTGTCACAAAGGGAGAGGTGTAAACGCAGCGCAAAGGAATTGCCTGCCCAATCTACCAGCCGCACTCTCCCAGGACCTTGCCCCGCCAACTTCTCTTCGCCAGAGAAACTCCCAGGAGAGCGGGAACATTTTCTAGGGCGCTCCCAAGTTGGAATTCGCATCACAGTAATATCAACTTCTAGAGTCTCAGCGTTTGCAACAACCCTGGCGCCAGAAATTTTCTTATGCAGCACCATCCTGGGACTCGGGAGCCAGTGCTGGCAGTCTAAATTTGGGCTTCAGTTATCTCGTTGAAGAGGGGAGCCAATGAAATATATCGTTTTAAGGTTAGCCTGGAAACTTTTCTCTTTAGAGGAGGAGAAATACAGGATTAAGGTGCCTCACTGAGTTCCCAAAGTCGAATGTCAAGGCCGGTCAATAGGTGGTGATTTCGGTTTATTTTACACGCAAACGTAGGGGCCCGGGTGACCTTCTTCTCTTAGAATTTTGGGGAAATTGATAGTCCAGGGACTCCTTACCCACTTTTGGGTGAAGGACGACTTGGAATTTGAAGTGTGGGGAGATAGGCCTGTAAAGTCCGAAGCCTTAGGCTTCCAGTCCTCTCTGGGGCTCCGGATCCCCCAACTCTGGAATGCAGTGAATTCCCACCCCCACGCTTCAGAGCACCTCTCCCGTGCGTTAGGACGTCGTGCAGTCCTGCATTTTGGCTGAGAGACCTAACTTCGGTGCGCGCTCAGTTCAGAGCGCCAGGGAGTTAGGCAAACAGGAATGGGTCACACGGGTCCCTATAGTTCCTTCCTCTTCCCAGGAGTGTCATTTTAGATTTTACAACACGAACGAATAAGTCATCTCCAAACCAACAAGATGTCACCTTCAAGCTCCCAGTTGAAAAAAAAAAAAAAAAAGTCCATTCAGAAGCAGTGATGATGCCTTTCTATTCCACCGACCCAGCTTTGAATGCCTCTCCCAGCCAGGACCCTTTTCCACGAAATAACAATTGTAGATTTTCAACCACGACGATCCCTAGACCAATTTGATTTTTTATTTTAAGAGGCATGTTTCTTTTACAATCCCTCTCCTACACACTGGTTCCCGCTCCATCCAACAGCCTACCACACCATCATCGCAGACCCCTAACTCCTGGAAAACCCTCCTCCTTAGCGGAAGCACTAGGGCCGCAGGTAAGGAGTTGTTGCAAAGATCTGCGCGCGCCAGTGCCTGCATTGCGACCCCCAGCGCCCCTCCAGTTCCAGGGCCGAGCCCACTTTCAACCGCTCTGAAAATATGCATGTATTTCCTCCACCCCCCCAGCCCCCGCTTTAGAACGAGCTATACGAGGAACAACTTTTTGAAATCGGGAGTGTGTTTGTAGAGACGGAGCTGAGGATTGCATTTTGCTTATTTTTCTACAGGTGGTGGAAGTGTTTTGGGGGTCAGAGTATCGTCTCAAAGAAAAAGTAAAACGTGGGGGTTCGCTTTCTCTAGCCAAGCCTTTGGAAGTTTAATTAACAGGACCCTTAAAGTATTCCTTAGAACTACAGATAAAAAATTACAGGCAATATTTGGATAAGGGGCCAACTCTCCCTGTCCAAACATTTAGAGAACTGCCTGTGAGTGTAATTGTAATTGTGAGTGCCATTGTAATTTGATTGGGCGCCCTTTGTCGAATTCTGTGTTTTACTTTGATGCCTTTTGAATACCACTTCCATTGTTTGGGTGTCCTTTAACTCCGTTTACAACAATATATTAATAAAGAGGATGCATATGTCAGCGTTATGTATCCACAAGAATTTGGATTCCTTTAAAATCAAATGGCTTGGTGAGCAGGCTAACACTCAAAACCCAACAGTCTCAAACAGTAATAATAATACCAACAAATGGTTGCAATGCCCCCCCTTTCTCCAAATGCTGTTTATTCTAAAATCAGTATATTCGGAGTTACATTGCAGAGAAACAGTCATCAGTGGTTCAGGGTCGGCAGGTTTGTTTTTCAGGTGTAGATGTTCTTGAGTAATACCGCTCCACTGTGGACTAAATATTAGTAGATTGTCATTGACATTTTTCTAATTTAGTGTGGCAGCCTCAGGGAAGTACTCATCCAGACAATTATGGGTTATCGATTTTAACTTTAAGCCTAAAAAAATACCATATTTCGCTTGCCTTGGGACTACTTTTCTTGATGAAAAAATATCTGGGAAGACGATTTTAGGGCCATGTTAGCGTAGGGGAGGGGAATAAAGGCACAAATGGTGGTTGGTTAAGGAAATTTTATGAAAGAAAATAAAGAAAACATGTCAGAATAAATCAATCAGATGCACAAATGTGTTAGAGGAATCTGAGGACAACCAGCATCTTGGGGATTCTTCTGTTCCCGAGGTTCGCAGATACAGGAATAAGCGTCTGAGTTATGCCCAGAATACATTCGTCGGGTACTGCATGTCCCAGTCCCTTAGCTGTGCCACGTAATGAAGAAGCTCTAATTCCCCAGAACGTTGGGGCTTATTTTTTACCATTATTGAGTCCGCCCAGGCTCAGCTCTCTTAAAAAGGGATAAATCTGAAATTCGTGTATTAATTTGAATCCCCAAGATCCGAGTTATGAGAAAGGGCAAGGGCAGGTTTTATTCCTATTTTGTTTACTTTCACCGAGTTACTGTGAAGTGATTGGAAACGTTCTCAACGGGCAGGGAGAGAATACACTGAAACTCAGATGCAGCAGTAAAGTTGATATAGGGGTCGGAACAGGGGGCTCTTTTTGGATCTCACCTTTACTGGGGATTGAGGTTGTGGAATGGGTGGAAGAGTAATTAACTCTATGAAGAATTTTAACGTTGAAAACAGAGCCCACAGTATTTTTGGTTCTAATGGTGTGGTCTCTGCCTCGGCAAAGAAACAAACACCGCCACCGCATCGCCGCAGTTCTCCTCTCTGCTGCACCGACGCCGGACGCTGCTTAAAAGAGCTGCGAGCCTCGCCAGACGCATTCCTCCTTCCCTTCTTTCGCCGAAAGGGGGCGCGCTCCTCCCAGGCGGCGCTGGTACCTATCCTGCCTTCAAAAATCTTTGGGCTCCTGCAGGAGAGAGAGTCTCTTGAACACGAGTAACAAAACGTGGGAAATAATAGCTTGAAGACACTTCAGGGACTATATGAATATAAGCTGCACACACATGCATCTTATTGGAAACATGTAGACAGCTGGCAGGAACACTGGCTGCCTGCCTCTCCTCCTTTCAAATGAGGGTGGTCGGGGTTGCAGGGTGGCAGGAGGGGAGTGGGGCCAGATGACCGTGGATGGAATTGGTGGGTGCTAGGACTGGTGCCTGGGTTCCATGCTGGAGGAGAGGGTTTGTCCCCATGGAGCTGTGTGGACTTTTCTGCATATGTACTTGAGGTCTTTAAAGAAAGAAGGGCAGATCTAAGAAATGGAGAACTGGCTGGTATTAGTGAGATGTTGAAAAACTGTCAGAGGAGCCCTCACAGTGCCTGGAGTGTTAAGACAGAAGAGAAAACCTGGCACCATAGAGTTTTAGGCCCTTGGATCAGGGTAACCTTTTGTCCCCACAAAAGAACAGTAACTGCGCTAAATCTTGTGTGAGCCTGCAACTTGGGTACCTAAAGCCATTTCCAATCTACAAATCTGACTCCTGGCCTCCACTGATCCTCCATTTTTGGGCAAGAGTTTCAAGAGACTCACAGGACAGATGAGGATAAATTTTTAACCCCTTCTGTAAATTTAGGGATTTTCGACTTCTTAGCACACCCTGACAATGGGGGTCAACAAATCAAGGCAAGAGTGAGAGTGACAAACTGGAAGAATGAATGGTTTGTCTTCATAGCATAGATGATGGTTAATACATACCTTCCAAGATAATCTGAGCTGGAGTGTTCACTAGAAACAGGAGCACAAGGCCAGAACTGTAAGGGAAATTGCTTTCCCACAAACGTTTGTCTGAGAATAAGAACATTCACCCCATTCACTTAGTTTCTCATCATCAGTCATGTCATTATATTTTCAAGGACCTCACAGTGCTGGAAAGTGGTATAGTTATAAATAAGCATAAAAACAGATGGGTGATCCCAGTCCTCTAAATATGTACGGGAAGGCCAAATCTTTTCAAAGAGAATTCAGATATACAACTTAAAGGCCAACGAGCCCAACTCAATCAAAATTTGAGCCAGGATGTGCTAAGTTCAATCAGCTTGACTATGGGCAAAGTGTTAGACCTAGCCAGCTCTTCAGATACCTACAGAGAACCACATTTTCTCAAGTTTCCATTGTTATTTTCCACACAAATTTAGTGTTAGTCTTCAAAGGGATTGTTAGATTTGGAGGGTGGTGAGAGTCAGTGCCCCAGGCTCCTGTCCTTGTCTACTCCCCCTTTTTTTTTGGTACTCTCTCTGCTTCAACAGTTTGCCGAAAATCTGTGTTGCAGAGAAAACTGACACCTAGAGGCCACAGAGGTCTCCTAAATGCTGTTTTCTAGGATCCTCAGAAAACAAGAGGACTGTTGAGTTCAATTATATGTAATATACCTCTTTATGTATTTTTCTTCTCTGCTAATTCATTTTATAATAGTCAAGTTAGAGACTTATTGGGACTTAGGTTTTGGGGACTGGATATCATTCTGTTTTATTTTCAGCTAACTCGTAAATATATGAAGCTGAAAGTTCCCATGGAAGTAGGTATTGAATGTAAACCTTTATACCTGGGCATTTTCACGTATCACCATTAATTCAAACTGGAAGGTAACGTTAAATAATTATGTACATTGTCACTTTCCATTTTCTACCAGTGCTGCTTTGCTAAATACTGGTCTAGATTCCAGCAGTAGTATACTACTGGGACAGTTGCTAAATTGTCGCCTGTGTTCAGTTAATGCTTACCAAGTGAGAGAATGAGCTCTCCATCCTAGGTGGAACACCCTTCTAATCTAGCCTAAGTTCTAGCCACTTTACCCTCCCCTTCCCATTTTATACCTTTTGCCTAGGAGGTATCTTCTAGGCCCACCATTTTAATAACCATCTATATACTAACCACTCCCAGTTGACAGCTTCAAGACCCTCCATTGGAGCTGCAATCCATAACCACAGTCACTTATTTGACATTTCCATTTGAATATCACAAATGTGCTTCGATCTCAAAAATCAACAAAACATGGAACTAATGAACTTTCTTTCCCGAGTCTGATCCTCCTACAACTTTCCCTGTTTTCCTATATGGTAACATGTGGGTGCAAGACTCAGGCACTTCAGACTCATCCTTGACTCTCCTTCCTTTATGATTCTGTTCCATCCATCCCCAAATCCTAGCAAGTTTACCTTCTAAAATCATTTGAATTCATCTACTATTTAAATCTCTATCCTGGCTCACCTGCACTGCTGTACCACCCTCCTAGCCTGTGGAAACTCTCTGAGTCCATACTTGTCCTTGATGTGTTGGTGACAAAGACTGGATATAATAGATCCCTAAAGAATATTTATTGAATGTCCGAATGACAAATGCTAGTGTATTTTTCTACAAATACATTTAAAAAATCATGTCATGTTCTTTCTTTAGATCTCATACTTTTCATCCTTTACATCAAAATTGAATTGTTTATCTGTTTTTTAAAAAAATCACTTGATAGTCTACCTCTCTGTCTCTCTCTCCCTCACACACACACACACACACGCATACACACAGATTGTAACTGTTTTCCTATTGTTCCCTAGTATGCTAGCTAGGCTAGTATAGTAACTCCATGTGCTCTAGTCTCCTTTCATGGGCTCTGGTCTCATTTTGGCTTCTCTGACTTCTGATGTGAAGTGTCCTTGCTCTGTGCCTCGTTTCTGCAAATCTTCCCATGCTATCTTCCAAGATTCTGCTCCCATCACACCCCCTTGCAAAACCTTCTCTGACTACTTTATCTAGACCACACAAATCTCTTTTCTCAAGACTTACTATGAAAATAACAGTCAGTGGCTCCACAAGTAGTAGTGCTCAGTTATTTTCTAAATATTTTATGATTATCTAGATTTTTTTAAGATTTAGAGACTTCTGGGGAAAAGGTGTATTCCGCAGTGTACAACACTGCTGCAGTAAGCAAATAGATTTTTCTTTTTTTGTACATAGTACTTCTACTGTTTTTGTAATCCTTTTTTTCCTCCCCTCTTCCCCATCTCTGTTTTTGTAATCTTTAGCTGCAAGTAGTTTTTTAAATTATAGGAGTAATACCAAAGTGTAATATATGTTCATTTTTGAAAATGTATTGTTGTACATTTAAAAATTGAAATGGGAATATCAAGACACCAATTTTTTCACAAGTCTGAGGTAGATACAGTTAATATTTTGGTGTTAAAATATTTTCTTTTAAACTTTTTACACAATTGGCATCATATTGCATTAACATTCTTCTTTATTGATTTTTCTTTATTCAATGGAAAAATTTTTAACCCCATTTTCAAAGACTGTGTTTCTCTAAAATTGAAAAACTGCCTAAACATTTAACCCACTTGCTCTGATCAGAAAAATTAAACAAACACGCACCACACTAACAACGGTTCTACAAGGATTGTGAAAGCTGTGTTATCAGTTAATTCCCAGCTTTCTCAAGTTCCAGTGGGGACGTTTTCAGCAGTGAAGTCCTTCAGAGTTAACAGCTTCTTTTTCTTTGCTGCTGGTTCTAGCTGGGAACCTTCCCTAGACATGAGCACATGTCTTCTTTTGAAATTGGAAAAGCCTGCATAATACCGAAAGGACGTTCCTAGACCACAGTTAGAGAACTACTGCTCCAAAAATTAATTTTTACATGATTTGGTAAGGAAGAGCTCACAAAATTAGTGGGGGAAAATTTTGTAGCAAACTAGACATTTTCTATTACTCTTGGTCCCTGAATCTTGAATTTTTAAAATGAAATGTCTTAAGGCTCATACATGCTTTTTGAAAGAGAAAAGGAGGAAAATGACATTTATTTCTTTATACCTTTTAGAGGTAAGATAGTGACATCTTCCAGGACATAATAGTGTGGTTTGACAGAGGAAGAAGCAATTATAAAAAACTAAAGATAGTGCATTTACCCAGACATGAGCATCTACAGCATCTCAGCTTTTTCAAATGTGATTTTTCAGGGAAACAATGTATTTTATTATTATGAAGTCTATTTAAAAATTGTTCCCAACCAAATGGACATTAAAACATTTGTCTGATGCATGCAAATATTTTATTTAGGGGAAGTATTAACAAGTGATATAAAATCTGATAGAACAGAAATTTTAAATTATGAATTACATGTATGTTAATAATTAATCTTTCTCCTCATGAGAAAGGGAGAACAGAGAGAGTAAACACCATTTTTGAAAACTAAAAACCACACTTGTCTAATAAAAGTTTCTGAAGTTCCCCCACATTGCCTATTTCTGAGAGAGGAAAGAAAGAGAACCACCCAGAGAGCTCTTTGCCTATAACCAGATGTGCTGTTCAACAGCTCTAATCCTCCAGATCAGGGGAAGACCACAGGATGAATCCTCAACACATTTAAGAAATAAAATGTAATTTAGTTCATTAATCATGGAACCAAAATCTGCAGTTTTGCTAGACATATTTCAAGACTGAATCCCTTCTGACAAGAGAAATAGAAAATAATATCACTCCACATTTGACTGTTACAGTCTGTTCTTAGCTTCCCTCAGGGAAGAAATTTTTCCTGGTATGATCGTTTTTACTCAGAATATACGGACTGCTATTTTAAATTTATATCTCCCTTCTCTCTCTCTCTTTTTTTTTTTCTTTACCTCAACATTCTTTTTTTCTGGGTGGTGAGAATATTTGTTTTCTGAACTGTTTTGGGCTTTTTGATTTGGAGATTCAGAGCTACCTTGAAGGTCAGGAAATCTAATCTATGTAGGCCTTGAAATATAACCATTTCAGCTGAATTAATATCCTCAGACTGCTGGTTTATTTAGATGACTTACTTTGTCATAAAGAATTAATAAAATTCTTAATATGAGAGATAAGGTGGGATAAAACATAAAACTGCTTCACAAACTTTAAGAACATATGCAAATGCTACTATGTTCTATAAAAACAATTTTAAGAAGTAAGATAGGGCTAATGTAATTATTTCATTTTACAGATAGGAAAACTGTGGCTTGGAGCTGCTCTGATCCCATGTTATTTATTTTTCATTATATTCCATGATCTTTGATGTCAACCAAATTCCTCCAGATGCATTATTATCTGGTGAAATCATACTGAGTTAGGAAGGAAGAGTCTAGCATGCCATTTCATAACATATTGCCATGCTGCACAGACCTTTTTAAATTCCTCTGGTTCGTGTTCTTCATTATAAAATTGGCATGTGACTGCTGCACCTATCTTCTTCATGCTAACATAGCAGGTCGGAAAGAAATTGTGTTTGTGAAAATATTTGAGAAATAAAGGGCTAAATGTATGTCCGTTATCATACTATAAGGGAGTGAATGGAGAATTTTCTAAATTAAGTTGTCAAGTAACAATAAAAAAAAAGAATGCATTTTGTTGGATTTACAGCAAGGTCTCAAAATGTGAAACATTTTAAATTTAGATTTAGATACATTAGAAGTCTTCATGTGTTTTACGTTGGATTCAGCAAATTATGCGTTAAATTATGGTTCCACCATTTATTAATACTTGCCAACTGATTTTAGACAAATCTCTGTGTCTCAATTTACTCATCTATAAAACTGGCACAATAATATTTATCACACAGGTTTGTTATTTGGGATAATAAAACGATGTAAGCAAAATGCCTAGTACCCTACTCAAATAAATGCTTATTATAAATTGTTATAAATGCCCTTTAGGGCAAGCATTTATTTGAGTGCCTTCAGTGGGAATGGTAGTAGGGTACTGGGCATTTTGCTTACATTATTTCCACCCCACAGCATCTCTGACTAGTATGACTTTTTTCAGGCATGGATATATGTCCACTGTGGCTTCCCAATCAATGTTGGAGGCCATTTAGTGCCACTGAAATGAGGAATATTTGCATATTCCAAAAGCCATACTCTTACAGCATGTCACTGATTGAGTCTATTTGTTTTCTATCTACAGTTAGAAACTGATGCTTCGTAACTTTTAGCGATACTTATAAGGCCACATCATGAGTATCTGGCAGAACCAGGAGTTTGGCTCAGAAGTTCCTGACTATGGTTATCACCTTTAGGCCACCCTTCCTCTCTCAGCATGAAACAATAACACAGATCATTTTATATTTTTGGATGGCACCAATATTAAAGATTTTATAGGGACTGAAGACGTTACAGGGATTGAAGAAGACAAATTCCTTTCCTCTATTTAGCTTCTGAATTTTATAGAAACTCTATGACATATGCTTGGGATACAGGGTGTTAAGGGTTCTTATTCCAGACCTGACATAGCTAGTAAATTTCTGGAGGCCAACCACATTAAATTCTCTCTGTCATATAGTGCCTCTAACATAGCACTACCTTACTACTCCACTGAGATTTCTGTGGGTTTACTTAATTTTTTGTACATGAATAATGCTCACCATGTTAACTATAATTATACATAAAGTTGCCATTCTTTTGCCAACTTAGATTTCCTAAACCAGTTGAGTAAGATAAACATTCTGTCCTCCGTTTGATATGTGACCTGTCTGCATACATATTTTCCTTTGAAATCTGAGAAGCCTGGAAGACATACGGATGGCACTTCTATATCATGAAGCATCCAGGACTCTATTTTCTTTTTTTTTTTTTTGCCAAGCAATCAACAATTAAATCTCTCTGGCATTCTCGAGCAATAGATCAGCGTGGCTAGCAGTTGTGGTACATGTGGAGAAAACTGGTCACCATGGGTGAGGCACTTTGACAAGTTTATTGCAAGGCTAGTGTGCTTGTGGTCGAAGAAAGTAGCTTAACATGTGCCTTATGCAAGAGAGAAGGGGCAGGTCAGCCTCAACATGCTAAGTGAGTGTTAGGCAAAGATTAGGAGCACAGTTCTCTTGGCAATAGCGTTCTGATATATAGAAAAGCGTTTGTGTGTGTGTTTGCTAAAAATGTTGTCAATATTTTATCATATTGTGTAGGGTCTCTAATTGGGGTTGTAGATAACTCTGGGTCTCTGTTCTTTGGAGTGCATGCAGCCCTTCCTCATCTAGGAAGATTTTCCTTTGGTCATTGTATTTCTTCTTCCTGTCTGTGTCTCTCCCATATGTGCAGTTCATGTCTAATAATTTAGAGAATAGGGATAAGAGAAATAAATGACAGATTATGGGATTCTTTCTCTAGTGTCCTTATACTCTAATCCTCCATATCTTCAATGTGATGCCTGGTTCACTTGCATCAGAATGATCCGAGGTTTCTCAAAATGCAGATTTCAGGGCTCCACTCATACCCAGTGAATCAGAATCTCCAAAGCATATGCATATTAAATATCCCAGATGATTTTTATATCCCACAAAGTCTGAAAACACTGACCTAGACCACTTTCTCCCATAGCAATTGGTATTGAATAATATCTTCCTTGTGACATCCACTGTATCCTGTGTGTTCCATTGTTATTTAACTCTCCATGTCAGTCTCATCTCTTCAAAGGAGTGCATACAGCTTTAAAGACAAGGGCAGAGGCAAACAGTTTAAGCCTCAGAGCACTTATCATGGTGCTTTTTATATTATAGGAGGCTTAACAAACAGTTACTGAATAAACAAATATGTGAACAAACAAGTGAGAAATAAAGAGCACACACATAGCAATTATTAGGCATCTGGCATTCTGTTAAGCACTCCACATAAAATCAAGAAAAACAATGTGAGGCAACTATCAGGGGATGTAAAAATTCTAAGTAAGACTAACTGTTTTATTTTATTTTATTTTTTTTTGAGATGGAGTCTTGCTTTATCACCCAGGCTGGAGTGCAGTGGCACAATCTCCGCTCACTGCAAGCCCCGCCTCCCGAGTTCACGCTATTCTCCTGCCTCAGCCTCCCGAGTAGCTGGGACTACAGGCGCCCGCCACCACGCTGGGCCAATTTTTTGTATTTTTAGTAGAGACGGTGTTTCACCGTGTTAGCCAGGATGGTCTCGATCTCCTGACCTCGTGATCTGCCCACCTCGGCCTCCCAAAGTGCTGGGATTACAGGCATTTTATTTTATTTTTTGTCATATATTGACAAATTGTGGTTGTACATATTAAAACTAGTTTTAGGTGGTTGTTAGCACTTATTCTTGAAGAAAAAACATGTGTCAAAGAAGTGGCAACCTACCCCATGGATAATGTTTGCAATTTAATTTTAGTTTTAAGTATGTTTTTAAATGAAAGTTTATCTTTATCTTTTGTTCTTACAAAGTCCTTCCTTACTTTCAGACCGTTGATAAAGCACAATTTTTCTATTTTGAAATTTTGTTTATTTATCTTTTTTATGGTCTGATAAAGCCAAGTTTTAATTTTCCCTTTTTTCAGATGCTGATTTTTGAAAAGACTATGTATGAAATTTCAAATTTCAACATAACCTTTCCAAATGTATCATTTAAAGACAACTGCATTTATTACACTAGTAGGTTTTGGCACATGCTAAAGTTATATCTCAAATATCCCCTTTTAAGGTATGTTTTAGGGCTCCTGTCCTAAATGGATTTTCTATTAAATACCAGGCTTTGTTTTTTTTTTTTCTAATGAAGTATATGTAATCATGAATTGCTGTCCAAAGGATGTATTTGTTGGTCTGTCTTGAATGACAGACCAATGAATGAATGAAAAGGAACTACATTTAGAAAAGCAGGGTAAGTATGATTTTAGAAAACCTAAAGGAAGAAAACAAGAAAGAACGGCTCTTGTAGAGACATGAAGGGGCAGAAAACAGAGGTGAAAGGGTTTCCTGGACCCATGTCTGTAGTAGAGACCACTACCGAGTTACAGTTCTCTAAGCCCATCTGGGATCCTTTGGTGACATGAACTTTGCTCTAGTGGTTTATGACATCAATGGAACCCCGTTGGTGGAATTACGACTTCATAATTCACAGTTAGCTCTTGTTTATTTTATATTTAATCATTAGCGGAGCATACTGGCAGCATACTCAGGGGAACTATGTGGTTATGCTCCTGCAAATCTTGTTGTTGCATAATTAAGTACGTCAGAAGTAATTCACCAAGTGTCATAACATCCCATATTTCAGGCCTTGCAGATGCTGGTGTTGGTTATGAATGTCCTGAAAGTTATCCCGGCTGCATCACCTCCTCAATGAGTTTTCGTTTTGGAGGAACAGTTACCAAAGACAGCTAGGCTTTCTGGTTTAAATAAAATACAATTTTCTGAGTAGCAAGCATGATGCTTCCATAGAAAGACAACTCCAGCACCATGCAGGAGGGACTTCTATAATGTGACTGTAAAATGTGGTTCTATTCCTGTTAACCCATGGGTATGTAAAATGTATCAATGAAACAACAAAGGCAGTTTCAAGGTGAGTGAGGAGACTTTGGATTTGTCTCCATATTTATTTGTGTTTAGCCTTGAGACTCAGAAATGATTCCACCTGGCCGGGCGTGGTGGCTCAAGCCTGTAATCCCAGCACTTTGGGAGGCCGAGACGGGCGGATCACGAGGTCGGGAGATCGAGACCATCCTGGCTAACACGGTGAAACCCCGTCTCTACTAAAAAATACAAAAAAAAAAAAAAACTAGCCAGACGAGGTGGCGGGCGCCTGTAGTCCCAGCTACTCGGGAGGCTGAGGCAGGAGAATGGCGGGAACCCGGGAGGCGGAGTTTGCAGTGAGCTGAGATCCGGCCACAGCACTCCAGCCTGGGTAACAGAGCGAGACTCCGTCTCAAAAAAAAAAAAAAAAAAAAAAAAAAAAAATGATTCCACTTAACTTGTGCCTTTGGGTCTCTTAATGGAAGAAGGGAGCTAAAGGGAAGAAATTAAGATGTATTGAATACCATAATGGGTCAGGTACTTGCTGGGTAATTTTTGCTAATTATGTTGTTTCAATTTTCACAATAATGCTGAGTGATAGATATTGCCATCCCTACCTTACAAATAGGGCTTTGAGACTCAGAGGAGTCGGAGCAATGTGCCTGAAGCGTCAAAGTTAGTGATTGACAAATCAGAACTTGTCTTGACCACTCTCTTCCACAGTGTTCCAGTATCTTCTAACTTTTTCTCCAGTGGCTAGAAAATTGGAAGGAAGTGGTTGAGTTGAATGGTTTTTCAGTGGCATTTATTCAGTGGAACATAGAACTCTTGTAACTGTAGTACCTGACTGTTAGAATTACAAATTAAAACATGCAAATAATCCTTCAGAAAATATTATTGTTGCAAAAAAAAAAAAACCCTCTTGATAGCACTAGACATTTAGATGTCAGATAAGCAGCAAAATTGAGGTCAATTACAGGGCTCAGTGAACATAAATGAAGAAGTGAGTTGGAAGATAGTACTAGAGAAGAAACAGGTGAGCCAGAGAGCTTTCCTGAAGGTGAGGAGTTGATTTTGACCACAGTCCTTCCAACAGTGTGGCCTTGCACATGCCACCCAGCCCTTCTGAGCTCTAATCACGGGAATAATAGAAATATCTTCTTGACAAGTCTATTAAATATTAAATCAGATATTTATGTATCAACTTTACCTCACAGGTGGAACCAAGCTCCTAATTTGTATCATCTAATATTGAACTGTAAAACACTGAGAAAAAGGTGACAGGTTCAACATTTCTTATTATGTTCTCTGTTGCTATGGAAATGAATTTTTATAACCAAGAATAGAATTGTATTTAAAAGATTCAGACAGTTGTTTCTAATTTGGCTGTTTGGAACTGGAAATTCATTTGTCCAAATGCAATGTTTTAATGTGTTATTAGGTTCCTAGGAAACCTCCAAAAGATTAGTCGATGGGTGATACAGTTGAACTGTAGTGTAAATGGAAGCAGCTAGTGTGTTGCATCCTGGAAGAAATAGATTTGTGGTTCAGAATGAGGAAGAAAGGGATGGCCCTTCTCTCTTTACTGGTATAGGATCAAAATTTAGGCAAAATTTAGAGCTAGATGAATTTAATCTCTAGGCAGCCTTCTCCAAAACCCTTCTCCCCGACCCCTAATGTCTGAATTCAGTGTTCTTTCTGTGTGCTCCCATGTTCTTAGTCACCCTTAACAGTATTATCACACTGTGTGGCTTAAGAATGCCAGTGAGGTTTTGGTGCCTCAGTTACATCCTACTCACTCCTCTTCTCTAGAGTTCCCCATAAGGAAGATAAACACATAGAACAGTAGCTGAAGAGGAAATAAGGTACTGAATTATCATCATCTAGCAAACACTCCATAAACTCTTGGCACCCCATGCCCCATCTCCTGGGATTTATTAGTATAACAAAGTTGGAGGCCTAGGTTTAAATCTGTTATGTTCGTAGAACAGACTTCCATGCCCATCTCTTTTTCTTTCTCTCACTTATTTTTTTTCATACATATTGCACAAATATGTCTTGAGTACCTACTATGTGCCAGTTATTATGCCAGGTTCAGGGATGCAGCAGTGAATAAAATAGACACGTTGCTTTTTCTCATGAACCTTACATTCTCCTGGGAAAAAGAGGCAATAAACAAATAAATGAACACACACCTAGATAAGTAATTCAATTGAGATTAATAAGTTTTATAAAAGAAATGACACAGGCTATTTGAGCAGGAATACGAAAGAAAAGAAGGAGAGCTAACTATGTAGAGAGCAGGGTGAAAAGCCTTCCAGGCAGAGGAAGTGAACAGTAAGTGCAAAGGCCCTGAGACAGGAACAAGCTTGAGATGGCCAAGGAACAGAAAGAAGGTCAATGTGACTGGAAGATAGTAAGCGATTGGACTTTGAGAGATGACAAAGTCAGAGAGGTATGTAGGGGCTAGGTGACAGGGACTTGTACGTTGCACTGAGGAACTGGGCTTATATTCTAAGTGTGATGACAATGGGAAGCCAGGGGAGAAATTAAAACTGGAGAGTTTTGTAATGTGATTTATGTCTTTAAAAGAACAACCCGACTGCTTTATGGAGAATGGATATTAGAGGAGGAAGGAGAAGCAGTTAGGAGGTTATTGCAAGAGGCCAGATGAGAGATTATGGTGTCTTGAACTGGCTGTATGAGTGAGGATGCAGCAGCAGTGGTAGGCACCCAGAGTGTGCCTCCTACAGGGGCTCAGGAGGCTGACGGACCCAGCGGAGTTTAGCAAATGAAAGAGGAAAAGAAGGGAGAATGTCAATGAAGCTGTGCAGCCTGGCCTGGAGGACTGACCGAGGACATTCATCTTTCTTAGTCTCATCTTTTCTGTTTCTGTACCTGGGTTTTCTCTCAAATTTCCAAGCCTTACCATGGTGGGCTCCTTGGAAGCAGCTGCATGGGAGAAGGAGTGGTTGGTTGTGTGCAGTGGGGTATGAAATAGGAGTAATTTATTTTGATTTTGTTATTTGAAAGGTTAGAGTCTATAATTCAGGTACTGCCTGTAATTTTCCCAGAAAGGAAGGGTTCTGCTTTAAATTCTGCAAAAGCGGCCTCTTTGTAATTTAGCAAAACATCAGAAGGCAACATTGCTAAAGACTGCAATTCAGATATGTGAAGACTTGTGTAACTGAAATGTCTTCAGAAGTTATTAGTGTTTCCTGGGTCTGAGTCTCTTCTTTTCAGTATGTATGCATTAATGGAGCCAAAGGTCAGAAATCCATCAGGTCTTTCCTGCAAGCAAACAATGAAATAGTAACCAAAATTCAGGGGAGCCAAAATCAGAAAATTATACCTACCACCAGTTTGTCGATTAACAAGTATGCATTGTATTCAGCATCACGCCAAGCACTTTGGAGGATATTAAAGAAGTGAATGGCATGGCCTCTTGCCAATCATCCAGCTGGTGAGATGGATCTAAAATTGTGCCTCACATAGTTGATATTCAGCATGATTTTAACATGTCTGCTCCTGGGGTCAGAGATCCTGTTCCTCCTCTTTTCCCTATCACTCAGTGGTCCCTCATGCTCTCAGGTGGCACCTGCTCAAAATGTTAATAGCAACCTCAACTCCTTCCTGTCTTTTATGCGTATTTCTCAGGCTTATCCTCTCTTTTCCAAGACAGACATTTTATCAGAAACTTAATCAGATCTTTTCTTGTAGTTTCTTACAGATGGAACTTTCTATGACCCTGAAGTGATTCCAGGCTATGAGAATTTTAAACCCATAAGAAACAACTAGTTGGAAAACTATCAGAATAAACTATTTGTATAGATACATGTTGCTTTTAAAGATTTGGAGTTGACCGGGTGTAATGGCTCATGCCTGTAATCCTAGCACTTTGGGAGGCCGAGGCAAGTAGATTACTACAGGTTAGGAGTTCAAGACTAGCCTGGCCAACATGGTGAAACCTCATCTCTACTAAAAATACAAAAATTAGCTGGATGTGGTGGTGCACACCTGTAATCCCAGCTACTGGGGAGGCTGAGGCAGGAGAATCACTTGAACCCGGGAGGCGGAGGATGGAGTGAGCCAAGATCATGCCACTCACTGCATTCCAGCCTGGGCAACAGAGTGAGACTCCATCTCACACACACACACACACACACACACACACGAGCGCGTGTGCGCAATTTGGAGTCTCAGATACTTTAAGCATTCTGCAGTTTGTAGCACCATAAAGAGATTTAAGAAATGCCTCACTATCTCATTTTTCTTAGCATCTTGAGCTTTCCAACAGTTTTCATGATTTTAAAAATAATTTGGCAAAGGATAAGTTATAATCAGCATAAACCTAGAGTTATGCCATTGATTAGGTAGACCATGCAGAGAAGTCTAGTATTTGAAAAGAAAAACTGGACTTCATGTAAACTGAGACTTGGAACAGGAAAGATAGTCATCTGACTTCCAAATTGCAATTTAGAATCTACCAGTTTTTTAATTTCTTGGCACAGGAAATTTAATCAATATTTTTTCCTGATGTTGAAATATTGGTTTTGGACCAGGACTTATTTGAAATTTATCTCTTCTTTTGAGCTTTCACTATTGTCTTTATTAATGATCTGAAATAAGGAATGGAGAAGAAAATTGGGTCAGAATAAGCCAGTTGACACCATTTGTGGCTGGACCCATGCAGGAGGACACCAAGAACTGTGTGAGGTGGGTGAGGCCACAGCCTGGGAAGTCTTGTCAAAGGGTGATTCAAGTGTGGGCTAGCAGCTGACTCAGGAACAAATCGGCAGTACTCTGAGGGTTGACTCAAGCTAGAGGATTTGTTAGGCCATCTGCAAGACACATTTAGAGGGAAAATGATCTGGGAATGAAAGTGCTGTCATCCAAACTTGAAAGTTTAAAAGGTATTCATTTTGATAGATGGAGACTAAAAGATTTTGGAATTTGGAGTCAGAAAATCTAGATTTCAATCCTGTCTCTATTTCTGCCACTCTTGGCTTCTATTACCTACCTGTAAAATGAAAATGGTAATGCCTGCTTGATTTCTTTCCTTTTTTTTTTTATCATGGAGTCTCAAGAGAGCACAATGTGGTGGAAAAGTTATATATGGTTTGAAGTCTAATGAATACCTCTATGAAGCTCTAATATAATAAGAGGGTAACAAGCTGCTAGGGATTTGGAGGGTAGATTTTTCATCCCCAGCAAGGACATATAAGGACAGGCCTTGAGAGCACAAGGCAGCATGTGAATGTAACTTGAGTGTAATTGATTTTTTTTTTTACAAGTCAGACTATTGAGAGTTAAGAACAATATAAACACTAAACAAGCAAATTCAATTGGACATATACCTGTTCATTCCCACAAGAGATTGAACTGAAGGGTGAGGCCTGTGAATTTCATTGGCAGTAGTCAATATTGCTTCACTCTGTTATAGTTAAAATATAGACCGTCTGCCTCCAAAGCTGTCAATCCGGCACCTTTCACCAGCACTGAGCTCACTTAAAAATGATTTGAAACATTACATTAAAAAAAAGCCTGGTAGATCCTTAGTTAAGGGTACAAAAAAAAAAACAAGTTGTTGTTTGCGTTTCAGATATTTTTTAAAAATACTGTCTGGTGAGTGGAAAATGGCAGCTTGGAAAAATGCCGGCGTAGAGGGCCAAAAACCTAAGAGGGCAAGAGCAGGCAGCTCTGCGCTTCATAAGCAAGCTTTTCTTTAAAACGAGCTACAGCAGCACTGGGCTGTGGGGGAAGCAGAAGGGAAGGAAGAGACGTGGGGAATAGAATTTCTTGTTCCAATAATCCCATAGTTTTCAGCAAGGTCAAAAGTCTGAGAGTTGTGTAGAGCCTTGGGGAGTGGGTCTAAGGAAAATGTGACCTGCCAAGGTCAGCAATTCTGACACTGATTCAAATTCTAGCCCTAGGGGGTAGCTGTTTGATGAGAACAGAGAAGGAGGTGGCATGAGTAGATGACATTTAGCATTGGTAGGAGACGGGCGGCTGCAGCGGCTTGTGCAGTCAATTCCATGAGAGATATTTCCAGAACAAACAGAGTCACCTCCTAATTGCCTGCATATGGATTTACCACTTGGTGCATTCTTTTAAAATCTGTAGTTGACACCTCTCTCTAACTTGCACACTCCAGAGTTTGTTTATTTCATTATCAAAGAATCTACACTTTGAGAATTCAAAATCATTTGGAAATGAAACGAAAATGAGGCAACTGTGTAATGTGGGAGATGGAACTATAATAACATTGGTTGAGTGCCTTATAAATGGTTATGGCTTGCCTCTCTCCATTAGTTAGAATAAACAAGAATTGACCGGATGCTTCTCCACCCCCATCCCAAATGCACGTCATTTAAGTTTCTTACTAATTAAGTATCCTCTCCCCCCCGCTCCCACCCTCAGAGTACCACAACGTTAAACAAAAGTCCAATTTCTATGATAAGAAGAGCTTTTTACAAAAAGGTCACCTTGACCATTTAGGATTTCTCTCTCTGTCTCTCTCTCTTTTTTTTTTTTTTTTTTTAATTTTATAAGTCAGAATGTTGTGAGTGAAGAACAAAATAAACACTAAACAGGCAATTTCCAAAACCCCATTTGTGAAGGCTGGTTTTTAAACTATGAGAAAATGTCTGCACTGCACATTTACAGTCTGTTGAAAGCATATTTGGTGAACAAGCCCGTTGGAGGCATTTATTGAAACTAAACAAGAGCTCTTGGTCTACAAGTCTCCTTCTCTGGCCTCTTAAAGGCAGTCTCTTTGGATGCTCAGGGATGCTCCCCAACTTTTGTGAATTCTGTCTTTTCTTTCCTGCTGTAAGCTAACAGTAGATGAGCTTTGCTTTGACACAGCAGCAGTTCACAAGGGCTAAGAACGTGTACTTGGTATAGCACCCTTCTCCCGTCACTTAATTGTTCTATGAAGTCACTCTCTGAGCCTTACTTTCCTTTTCTCTAAAATGAGGATTATAATATGTCCTTTATGGGGTTTTTGTGAGCATTAAGTAAAATAAGGTATAGGATGTGGTTAGCATTATGCCTTGCATATAGCAAGTCCCTGCTTAATGAAAGTTATTTTATAGCATGTACTTAATTCTTATTTTACAATTGAACAGACATTGTGGAGTCCGTTATCACTCATCCATAAAAACTGTGTGGATATATCCTTGAAATATTTGTAAACATCTGGAAACAATTTAGTCTGAGGACACTTTAGGTAACTAAAGGGACTCATTCTTAAAATGAATATATAGTCTCAGGAGACACCAGGGTCAAAGAGCAAGTGACCAAATACTTCTACTCAATTCAAAAAGCTCTGTGGTGAGAAAAAGGGGAAAAAGAAAGGAGAAAGAGAAGGACCAAGAAAGAGAAATAGCTAATCATCAAGAACATTTTGATTGAGAAGCAATGTGTTGCTTACTCTATAATTTAGAAGTCAAGCATGTAGGCTATACATTCATTCATTTGCTATGTGACCTCTAAATTCATTGTCATACTTCTCAAAAATTGCTATTATTATTATTTTCCTATTACCCTAAAGATCTTGAGAGATGAAATAAATCCTGGAGCTCCTTGTTGACTTTGGACCCAGAAAGCAGTATAAAATAAGAATGTAAGGAAAACTAACACTCCAAGTACAAAGTTGGTCCAAAAAATGTAATGTTATATAGTGTTAATATATATTTCTGAAACTGGACTGTGCTGAGGCAGAAAATTAAGATATCTATTTTTTTCTATTTTTCTTAAAAATTGCTTTTATTTAACCAACCCATTTGAAAAAGTAATAGGAGTTCTAAAAATTTACTCTTAAAGATAGCTTTATCCATTATGTTTCAACAGTTTCTAACTTTTAATATCCTTGAAAATTAATTTCAGGTGAATGCTCAGGGTTATACAGATTTATGAAATTTATTTACCAATAAAATTTTATGTTTAAAAGGTATGAATATTACTTAAATAAAGACATTTAAATAAACCTCCTATAGTCTGCTGACTATATCATTTCATAGACGAAAGAACATTATAAGACCAAAATAATAAAATGGCTACTAATTACTACTAATTGCACTTGCAAAGTAAAATAATAAAAGGGCATATTTAACATATAAAACTTTACTATGTTGTACTGATTGTTGTACCCATTTAATTATGAAACTTGAAGAGTTTGTCTTTGTTCTGGGAACTGTTTACAGGAAATTTCTAATTGACATCTTTTTTTCTTCCCATTTCTTAACTATATACTTGCTAAGTTCAGTATTGAAACTTAATTGATAATTTTGTGCTGACTCAAGTTCAAGTAAAATTCATATTATTCTTTAGCTTTGCATCTTTTGGTTTTTAGTTCTGTGACAATATAATTATTATCAATATACATTAGCAATTGATAGCACATTTATGAGAAGAAAGATAATACGAGCTAAATGTAGAGATTTGAGGCTTTTTCTTCAGGAATTATTGATTTGAAGTTGTATGTAATCTATCAGCATATGCTCTTTTCTAACCCATTGGTTCCCAATCTTAGATTACCCAACTTCTTGAGGCAGTAAGAGAGGACCTTTATTTTTTTCCTGTTATTTCAAAAATATTAATAAAAATGTATGTTTACTCTCTATAAGCAAAAAAAGAACTTTAAGATTTTTGGCGGGATTGATAATAATTTAGTGAGACTCTGTGGAGCTGTGTACTGTTCTTAGAACAAAGTAGGGACTCATTAAAGAGCTGAATAAATCAATGAATGAACAATCTTCCTGGCTATCACAGGCTAAATGATATCATAGTCTGACAATTTTGAATTTACTTAATGCAAATGACAAAATATAGTTGATTTAGTAGAAAAGGTTTTAAATCATGGAATCTATGTGGGAAGGCAGTCCATGGGGCTGAACAATTGAGAACATTCATAAAGATGTGAGTGGAAACAAGGGTGAGTTTTGAGGAAGATTTGTGTATTTAATCTTTATATGCCTGTGACCAGATGTCTATGCCAAGAAGCACATGTTTTTGTTTTTGTTTTAAACTTTCAGTTTATGGTTCCGAGGTCCTGATACTAATCAGCTTTAAAAAAATCGTTTTCATTTCTTAGGTATTTTTCTTGCTTTTGGGCACCAGGTGGCAATACGGAGTGAGGTGGGGAGTGCATGGGGCACAGAGGTTGGATTGTCATAAAGACCAAGCATCTGTAGAGTGAACTGATGAGATTTAATATCACATCTGTGTGTGTGTGTGTGTGTGTGTGTGTGTGTGTGTGTGTGTGTGAGTGATAGAGAGAGAGAGAGAGAGAGAGATCAAAAAAGAGAAAACTTTGTAAAGATTTGGTTCCATTTTGTCTGAGAAAGACTGGATTGGCATTCCTCATCTGTATGAAACACTTTTCTCAACAGATTCCATACAATATATCACTTGGAAAATTCAAGAGCTGCCAGGTCTCTAGCTCTTGCTAGCATTTGGTTAGAATTTAACTGTATATAAGATCCTTACTCCTCCCCTCCTCCCCATTTATTCAACATTTACTGAGCACCTATAATGTCCCATGCACTGTAATAAGTATTAGAAATGTTGTATCAGATAAGATCTTGTTCTTGCCCCCTACAAGCTTATAGTTTAGCAGGGACAGACATGTGAACCCTAAATCAGCTGCATGTTATGGCTTCTACGGTGGAGTCAGGATCAAGGCAGGATATGGAAGGATCACAAAGATGAAATTGTCAGTCCAATGGGTAAAGAAAAACGTCATGGGAAATATGAACTATAAGCTGAATAGTGGTAGATGAACAGATATCCATCACTTAGACTTGGAGAGAGAAGTTATAATAATCGATTTTACTCCTTTGAACCCTTCAAGTGTGTGTGGTGCATATAAGGAAGTTGGTTGAATCTTAGCATTTATTTATAGTAATACTCATAAGCACAATCTGCAGTTAACATTACCAGCCTAGTTTTTGAATTTGAAAATGTGAGAAAATACGTGTTTGGTAAAATTCAACTTCCCCACTTTCTCCCACATATGAGATTTTATGTGATAAGAATAATTATAATATAAATTAGACTTTAAGTATTCAAATGTTTTTATTGGGTCAGGGCAGATTAAATAGGTGCCACCTGAATTATGTACCATAGAGGCCTTGGAACTGTGACTCTGGGAAAGGTATAAATAAAATTAAATTTAGAAGATATTCAGAGAGATGGATATTTCAGAAAATGTAAGATATTACAGAGAGAACAGTAAGTTAGCTCGATGCAGTCTTTGCTGTGAGCATCAAAACAAGGAAATGCATGAACTGGTCAGATATAGTCCATCAGAAAATGCTTGATTCCAAAGAGAAGGTACTCATGGTTTTATCTAGACAGACAAAAAGAGGCTTGAGAGGATAATGTAATGAAAAGATGCTTGACAAAATTTAGGGATGGATAATACACTAATTCGGGTTTTAGAAAGCTATTGAGAGAGCAAAGTAATGTAGCCTTTCAAGTGAGGGCCATATTTTATTCACCACTGTTTTTTCAGTGCCAGTCACAGACCTGGAAAATGGTTGTGCATAAGGTATTTGTTGCATGAATAAATGAAAGAAATAAAGCAGATGGGTTGCATGTTTGCAACCAAACAAAGATTGGATTAAAAAATGTTTATTAACCAACCAGAGAGTGAAATGTAAAGTGATGTCTTTCAGAAACTATTGATGGATTTAATCAGATCACACTTACATAACAGCTTGCTTTTATGGAGTTGCCACTCAAATGAAGTCTGACATCCCTAAGAAAAAATTTATTCCCTCCTTCCCTTCCTTTTGCCCTTCCCCTTCCCCTTTCCCTTTCCCTTCCCTTTCCTTACCTCCCCTTTCCTTCCCTCTCCTTCCCTTCCCTTCCCTTCCCTTCCCTTTCCTTCCTCCCTCCCTCTCTTCCTTCCTTCCTCCCTCTTTGCCTGCCTCTCTTCCTCCCTCTCTCCATTTTTTAGTTCTTTTTAATATTTTTGTTTTTATTTCAGATATATTGTTACATCAATTGCTTTCTTTAATTTTATTCTTTCCTCTTCTCCCTTCCTTTCTTTTCCCTTCTCTTTTCACCTTTTCTCCCCTCCTCTCCTTCCCTCTTTCTCTTCTACTCTTGTGTGTTGTGACAAAGATAGTATTGAAAATAAACAAAATGAAGCATAGTCCAAATGGTTTAATGTAGAGTATGAAAATATTAACCCTGTGCCCTGGGTCGTGATCAACAGAATTCCAGCAGCAGGTTTCAGAGCACTATGGGGCCTTCTGTTAGGGCGAGGGGAAGCAGTGTTCTCTAAGCCTGCCTTATTAGCACATTTATTCAAGAAATATTTAGTGCACAGTTATTGTGTGCTTGGTACTGTGTTAAGTGCTATGAGGAATACAAAGATCTCTGTCCTTAAGAGGTCATATATGGGTCTAGAATCTAGACTCTAGATATACACATAAATATAATATCAAATGGAAAGTGGTGCCATGAGAGAGGAGCCAATTCCATAATAAAGTTGTTTTTATCTTGGCAGACCAAAATTGAAGTTGGATCTATTCAGGTTTACATTTCCAGGAAAAATGTACATTTGTATTATTATTAACAATTGTCCAGGATCAGGAAGCCCTTTCTAATAACTGACATAAATCCTTATAGGGTAAGAACCCAATTTATTTTCCATTGTTTCAATACTTTTGATTAAATTCTTAATTTAAAGGGTTTAACTAAAAATAAAAGTGTACAAACTTCCAAGAAATAGAATTGATGAACCTCTTGGGATATCTTTCCTTAATTAATGCTTGACATATTTTAGAATGTAGCTAACTTTCTAGAATGTAGTTAAGGGATCACCTTACATTATTTTTAAGTTGTTGCGTGTATTTGATGAAAAATTAAAGTTTTTTTTTTTTTTTTTTTTTTTAATTCAGGCCACTAGAGTTCCACTATTTTTTAAGAACCAGGTCTGTCCTAGTTGAATCTGTTTTTTTTTTTTTTTTTCAAGATAGGAAGTAATAATCTACAACAAGTATTGGGGATTAAAATGGGTCCAATAGATAATCTTCATGGAAATAAGTGGAAAAAACCCCTTAGCTAACAACTAATCCTCTCTCTCTCTCTCTCTCTCACACACACACACACACACACAGACACACACGCACACTCACATGCATCTGTCACATTTTTCTGCAACTGAGACTTCTAGAATTTTTATATCATCAAAAGACTTACCTTTTGCAGAAAGCCCTTGACCTTGAGGTGCCTTGGGAAATTTTAGGACTTGGCCTAATCCTATATATATTCCAGACAAATTTTGACAGCCTTATTGCTTTTCATCATTAAGTGATCCTGGAACTTTTCCTAAATATTCAGGCATGTTAACACCAGCATCTTGATTCACTTCCAACCCAACCTTCAATTTATTCCACTTAGGCTAGTCACAACATTTTTCCCCAGTCCTTCTGTGACCTAAGCAATTCTGGGAGACTGCAATGTGTGCTGTTAATATTTGTAGAGTTCTCAGGAGACAAAAGCTATAGAAAAGCTAAATACCATGGTTTTGTTATTACTACTAATTACAAGGCTCTACCTCAAAGGAATCAGGGTGAGAAGAGATGAATTAGCATTGATAAATGACTTGCAAAATAGAATATGCTGTAGAAAGGTTCTAAATATACTATAAAGAGTGGAGACAGCATGCAAATGTGATTAGGGAGGTGGGGTCAAAGGGCAAACACTGGAATACGGGTGTACTTAGGGTCAGTATGACCAAATTCTAGTATGATGTAATTTCCTGCACATACCAATCTCAGAGGCAGGCTCTCAGGAAACAGGATATTTGATATGGCAGTACAACCTTTCTTATGAAGGGTACTAGGAAAGAACAACAGTTGACTTTTTTGCTGGGCTGTGATCTTCCACTTTCCCTATCTGCCAGCCCCCACTAAAATCAATAATCACTGTTGTAAATAATTTGGAAATGTATGTTGTTAAGATAAAACTTACTCAGCTAGACTCTTAAAAGAAAAACTATTAGAAACAAGAAATTTGATAGTGTGGCTAGTATGATGGAAACTGGCAATTTGCTATTTAAAATTTCTTTGGAGGTTGGATCAAAAAGATGAGAAGCTCAGACCTTGAATCAGACTAAATTTACAAGAGGAGACAGAAGATCGAGGGACATTTATTCTCTAAGAAATCTGACCCGAATGGGGAAAATGAGATGTAGTGGCAAGGCAATGGGTCTGCATAGTATACAACTCAGGCAAGGTTTGTGCCCACAAAGAAAAATGGTTGGGAGCAATAATTCCATCTTATTTATACATATTTTATTACTAGGTTTTTTTTTTTTTTCATGTGTTCACCACACAGAGATTCCATGAAGCAGAGACAGGCTTAGTTTTGTAAAGAACTTTGCAATTTTCCTGGAGGAAAGTTGTCGCCGTGAAGGACTTTATTACCACATACTTTGGTTTCCAGGTGCGGGTGCGTCCAAACCCCAGGTGCAAATATCTCCACATTTCAGCACCATAAGCTTTCAGTTTCTCACTTGTGTTTTGTATAGTACCTGCCAACACATGAAACACGGTAGAAAGGTTTGATTAATTTTTAAAATGAATTTAGGAAAAAACAGTAACTTACAGAAACTTTGAATTCAGAGTTGAAAGAGAGCTTATAAATGATCAAACCAAACCTATTCTGGGAGCCGAAATTCCTTCTCTGGTATTCCTGGCAGACAGCATCCGGCCTTGCTTAAAGATTTTCACACAAAACAGCTGTTTTTGTTGCAGAGTGGAAATGGTTCTTATGAAATTTATATGAAAATTCTGTGAATGTCTATGTGTGTATGCATGCGTCATTTATATTTCCATCTAGGAGAGGCATATTCCCTATATAATTGCATTTGCTTATTCAAAAGCTAGTCGCACTGGTTGAGAAGTATGAGGGTACTTATGGGGAAAATAAGACAGAATTAGGATAGTACTTTAAATCTGGGAAATGTGCCCACGGTATTTACTGCTGTTTTAAGAAAGCATATTTATGCTTTTAATACCAAGCAGATCTTCTTGTTGATTCAGGACTTCTGCTATTTTACAATAAAAGCAGATTGTAAATGAAACTTTACTGATTTTCCTTTTTCCTTTTCCTGTAGTAATCAAATGCTCTCAGCCACTGGATCTAATGAGTAACAGCTGTGCTTGAAGTGTCCTTATAGATAAAAATTAAAAGTATGGTAACATCTAAGGATTTCGTTGTTGTTAGAATAACAGTAGACTTAGGAATTAAGAGGAGGCTAAAGGCATCAATGCTTCTAGTATGTCAGTCAGCCTCTTCATGTAGTAAGTTGGAGAAACTGACATAGTCTAATGAGCCGATGCATTGGGAGATATGCTGTGGTGATCTGACCTTACTTGGAGTTGCAAAGACTTGCACTGGAAGAGTCTATCTCCCTAGTGATGGTGGGGATGGTTTGCTAAATGTCCTTGAAGGCCTGATTTGCAAGATATCTGATGTTGTTATGATTAAATGCAATAACCGTACCCCATGAACCATTAGAGATAGAAGGAGCTAGAGAAGGTGCCCTTCCAAATCTCTTACTGACCAAATGAGGAAGCTGAAGTGATTGCACAAGATCAGCCAGCTAGCTGCACAACTGTGACTGGAAACTGAGCCCCTATGTAATGCTCATTATGTCCCACCAATGGCTTTCCCGTACCTGCATTATGGTTGTAGCCACTCTAAACAAGATGCTATTTTAATACTACATACCTAAAGGTTCAATCAGTTGGACGTTTTTCTCTTTTTACCAAAACCTTTTTAGAACATATTTGATATGAGTGTCATTTGTCTGTTGACATACGCTTGGTGGAAGGAGTAAGTGTCCTGGGATAGAAAGGCTGTTCTTCTGTGCTGCGGATGTGTGGGATCCTCAGCCACAGTTGGATAGAAGAGAGTATTTTCTTCTTCAGAATCAAGACCACAGGTTTTTTTTATGTGGCCAGTCTTGAGTTTTGTCAACTTAACTAAACATATCAATTCCAATCAATTATATTTCCTATGAGTTCAAACACTTCTGCAGTCAACAAGAAATCTGTAAAGAGTCCCTGAGTCCCTGCCCTCACTCTCACACACATTTCTTTGTGTGATCAGTATGAACGTGCATCTTTTCCTTCAAATATCATGACCCCATCCTTATTTTCTCTTTTCCCGTATTTTCCTGGGTATGCTTTTTTCCCCCTCTCTATTCTCTGAGGCCTTTGCTGGAACCTTTATTGAATGCATAGCACATGCTTGGAGCAATTTAGGATGACTTTTCTAGGATCATCCAGATGTCCAGTGTGGAGAAATAAAATAAAACATGCTTTTCTCTACATTTCAACATAAAGGCTTTGGTTGGCATTTTAGTTTTCTCTGTCTTTAGCAGTAGACATGTCCAAAGACCAGTACAAAAAAAGAGACAGAAGAGATCAGCATGTGCTTCACACCTGCACTGGTCACTCATTCAAGGTGCAAGGTAGGCAGGAGCAAAGGAGAGAGTGACACATGAAAAGTTTCCAGGCCAGATGGCAGTAGGACAATCCAGGCATGCTTGTCTAGGTCTATTTGTAAACCCTGTGGGTGTTATCCCCACACTGCAAGAACAGTGATAAATACGCCATTAACCATGACCAGCAGTGACATGTCTGTATTAGAGAAAAAAAGGCAACCGTGAATCTTAATATATTTTACGTCTTACATTGCTTATTCTCTAGTGTGCAGTTCTCAGAGAGGAATGCACCACAGTATTCCAATAGTGATGAAAAGATAACATAAGGTGCAGCCAGCAGTCCAGAAGAGATGTGGTTAAGATTTGTGAAACTATTTGAAATCGTTTATAAGTAAAAATACCTCACTCAATGATTCTTATGAATTCAATTTTCCAGTTAAAAAAGGGCAAAGAACACATTTTGCCATTTGTGCTAGGGATTAATATCCCTTTATTTACATGCAAATTACTTTAAAAGGTAGGAAAACCTATAAAATTTTAAAGGTTCCACACTGGGGGCTTACACTAAGAGTCTTTGTCAAATAAAATGAATTCTCGCAGATCTGCTTTGAGCTACTTTCTTTGCCTCTAAGCACAGCCTCTCTCAGAGGAAGGAAACAGTAAAGTTCTCACAGAGAAAGAAAACGTTTACCACTCAGTAAAAATCCCTGGGCCTCACTGTATGAAAGCTTTAATTTAGCTCGGCTCATTCCTCCATGAGTTAATTTAGAACACCAATAAAAGGAGATTATTTTTGGACTGAGAATCTGCCTGGCACATTTTTTGAACTTAATAGAGCTAAATAAAACTATCCAAACTCTTGTGATTTTTGGAGGAGGTCATCTACAAGCGATAGCCCTGTGATAGTTTTCATGAACATAGCAGACCAAACGTGAAGGAACATTCTCTAATCTGGAGAGATTAGGGGCCTCATACATGAATAGACTCACTTCTTAAATACACATTAACAGGAAGAGATATGGAATGTGAACATGCATGCACACGCTCTCCAGGCAGCAGACAGCCAGGAGAAATGGAAAGTGCAGAGGCCTAGGAATAAGATAAGCCATGTCTTAGTTTTGGCTGTGCTGGGGAACTAATTTCCATTGGGAAAACAGCTTCATCTTTTTGAACATTAGTTCCTTTTGTAAAATGGGAACAATGGTCTCCCTTGAAGGGTTATAATATTGCATGTGTACAAATGCATAATCTTCCAAGTGTGATATTTTTGTTTTGATTTATTTACTTTCCTGTATTGACCTTTTCTATTTTCTTCTAATAATAAATGTAAGACAAGCTTATCTTAAAGAATTAGAGAAATATATAGAAAGGAAGATAAGGGAAAAAGTCTTCATTATTGCATCATTCAGAGGTTTTTCTTCCAATCTTTACATTATTCAGAGGCACTTTCTTCCAATCTTTTGCTGAACATTTTCTTTTATAGTTAAGAATACACCACATTTGTAGCTGGAATCCTTAAAAAAAATACATATTTTTTGCATGTCTATAAAAACACATATATATTTATATCTGTGTCTATAGATATACAAATACAGATATCCATATACATATATAGATACATAAATATGTATATATAAATATGTAGAAATATATGTCTATATAAATACATACATATACAAATATGTATATCTATATACACATATACAAATATGTATATCTATATATACATATATAAATATGTATATACATATATAAATATATCCAGATCTAGATCTAGGTCTGGATATATTTATATGTATCTAGATCTAGATCTATATATAAATCACCATGTTCTTTTGTATTATTAAAAGGCCTTTATATAACACAACTTTTAATACTGCATATTCCACCTTCCCATCATCATCATCTTTGTCTTTATTAGTATCATCTCCAAGATCATTATCATCACCGTTTGTTAAACACTATGAACCAAACCATATGTAAGTAATTTACACATATTACACTATTTTACTTTATTCTCAATAATTATTCACATTTATAAATGGAGACAAATATAGCCAATAAAAACAAAAATATTGAAGAGAATAATAATCATCTGTAAGCTTTGTGCTTCTAAGAGAAACTCCAGGACCATTTCAAACTAACTTAACTGGCAACAAGGTGACTGAAACACTGATTATTACCTTGTACTTTTTTGGAAAGTTAAAGCTAAATAAGGCTATATACTTATATCTGTTTCTTGAAAGAGAGTTCTTACCATTATATAACCACCTGAGAAAAACACTTTTTAAAAAAATTAAAAACTGAGAAACAAAGCGTCTCTTTATTTTTCTGTTCCCAAAGAATGGAATCATTTAAAGATGGGGAAATGTTTCAGCTCAATGCAAAAAGGCTTCTTCCAAGAATACATAGGCACTATTCAGGGTTTAGAAAGTTGTTTTAGAATCACAGTAGAGGCCTTTGCTTATTAAAATAGACCATTTTTTTTCCTGACCATTTAGCCTTGCAAAGCAGCTGAGAGGAGTAACACCATATTATTTCTTCAGCTTTCAGATATCTATCTAGTAATTTCCATTTTCATCCACAGAACACATTCAGAGCAGAATTGGAGTAAAGTTGTTGCTGACTTGATTTGGCCAACGATTCTTAAGAAATGACGGTGGCACAACTGTCACATCTTTCTGCCAAAACCTTGTCAGTCCAGCAGTCTCCACTGGATGAGGTGAAGGGAGACGAGGGCTAGAGATGGGAGAGTCAGTCCTGAGAGGGGAGGAGGGTGGCTGAGGAAGTGTCAAGGGGGTGTCTGGAGAAGAGGCCCCGGGCTATTAGCTAGCTGTCTAATCCTCCCCTCAGCAAGGGCTTTGGACTGCCAAGACTGTTATCCTGTGTGCAGTGTTGATGGTCTGTAATCCTTTGTCAGAGTAATTGACGGTGAAGTCTGCACTTTTGCAGCTAATGATAAATAGAGCCTTTAAAGGTTGTAATTTCTTGTTTAACTGATGCCAGTTGCAAATACTTTGTGCTGAGGAATAATTCCTCTCTGCCAAATAAAATACAGTGGAAGTCTGTGGTGTGTTTTTCAGCTTATTGTTAGTCACAGCTTTCCTGACAGAGCACTTTCTATGCAGGAGATAAATGCTCAGGCCCTCCGCCTGCCAATTTCAGCACAGAAAGGACTTTTCTGTGGAGAAGACTTTTCTGTTTCTCTAGTGAACATTAATAAGGATTTTTATTTATTTTACTTTTTTATTTTATTATTTTACAAAACCCTTTCAGAGGGGCAAATGTTTGCTTCCTTGCAATGAGAATTGTTTGAGTTTTTAAAATGGCTCTCATTTCTTTCTCTGTCCCATTCAGGAGCTCTGGTTTGCACACAGCTCCTCTAGATAAATGGCAAGAGGATGGCTCTCTAGTCCGTTCACAGAAAACTGTATTATGGCCAAAGGGAGTGGGGAAAGGCTTCCCCAAGGGTCTGCGCACCACAAGACTGAAGGGAAAATTATAGTAAAATGGGCCAGAGGATGGCAAAAAGGAGAGAAATCAGGTTCCTAGGAGCTCGAAGGAAGACTGGCCTGCTTGGATATAAATTGAGATTCATACCTTTCACAGCGAAACAAAGCAACACAAAAATGCACCGAGAAATACCAGGGTGCCTCAAAAGTACAAGTGAATGGATTTGAGAAGGAGTCTCGCTCTGTCGCCCAGGTTGGAGTGCGGTGGCATGATCAAGGCTCATTGAAACCTCTCCCTTCTGGGTTCAAGCGATTCTCCTGCCTCAGTCTGCCAAGTAGCTGGGATCACAGGCTCCTGCCACCACACTCGGGTAATTTTTGTATTTTTAGTAGGGATGGGGCGAGGCTGGTCTTGAACTCCTGACCTCAGGTGATCTGCCAGCCTCAACCTCTCAAAGTTCTGGAATTACAGGTGTGAGCCACTGAGCCCAGCCAAGTGGGTGGATTTCAAGGGTTTTCATATATATGACTATAATCACATTTAAATGTATTGATGGGGTTACAAACTTGAAAACATTCTATGGCCTCCTATGGCCATTTTTTAAGCAAATGAAACACCATACTCAATTTGATGCATTTGGAAATTATTTTTTGTGAATGAGTTGGTTCAAGCCAACCTCCTTCATAGGAAATAATTTCTGAGCCCAGGAAGTCCAGTAGGTCTCAGGTGAAATGTTGGCAGGTGGAGGTACTTCTAGCTAGTATAGAACTGCTGATGAGTGTGTTACTGCAGGGTCTATTATAGGGTGGGAGAACCTTTAGGATATATATTCAGACCATTTGGAAAGTCCTTCAGGGCTCTTCCATACATTAAAAAATGGCATGTCCTCGTGTCCTGAATTCCTGCTTTACTTATCTAGTCATTTAGATATACATATATGTCATAGATTGAAAGAAAGATGACCAGGAGAATTAAAAACAGACCTAGACAGGGGAGAAAGTGGGAGATGATGGACAGAGACACTATAGGGAAAATTTAGCTATCAGAGAGGCCTTAAGCATCCTATTCATTAAAAGTAGCAGACAGTCGGCCGGGCGCGGTGGCTCAGGCCTGTAATCGCAGCACTTTGGGAGGCCGAGGCGGGCGGATCACGAGGTCAGGAGATCGAGACCATCCTGACGAACACGGTGAAACCCCGTCTCTACTAAAAATACAAAAAAATTAGCCGGGCGTGGTGGCGGGCGCCTGTAGCCCCAGCTACTGTGAAGCCTGAGGCAGGAGAATGGCGTGAACCCGGGAGGTGGAGCTTGCAGTGAGCCGAGATCGCGCCACTGCACTCCAGCCTGGGCGACAGAGTGAAACTCCGTCTCAAAAAAAAAAAAAAAAAAAAAAAGTAGCAGACAGGCCGTATTATTAGTGCTGTCCTTCTGAATCTGTAAAGCATTAATATTTGTCTCATGCTCAGCAAAAACCAAGCTCCATGTTACCAGGTTGCTACCTGGAGACAAAACTGCCCCTATCACCCACTTTGCTGCTGAAAACCCGTTACTGACTGCCCTACCCTGGAGGATGCAGTTCAAGAGTCTTAGCGTGTTGGGAAAGGTCCTCTACCATCTGGCCCTACTTTCCCACTACAGCTTCATCTTCTCAAGGCTCTCAAATGCTGGCCTGAGACAACACAGGGAAATCATGATCATATCACTTATCAGCGCGGCATTCCTGAGAAGTCTACTTTTCTGAATCCCTGAAATTAGGACAGTGACATAGTTTTTCATAGGGCTGTTATGAGGAATAAATGAGGTAAAAATCCACTTTTAGGAATGAGTAATACTGCCTTTATCATCCTGATCTGTCCATTACAAACAGTATTTTTCCACTGGTCAAAATGTGTATTTTTCCATCAAAATCTAGTGCAATTAGTTCCTCTTCTTTATGACTTATCTGTTATCTCATCTATTAAGGTACAGTTGATCCTTCCTTTGCATCACAACTTTACTATATATATCCTCCATTATTTTGCATAATTCAAGTTTGAAGTTACTTGCTTACATATCTGGTTTTCCTCACTAAATTTTGAGCTCTTTGTGGGAACCACTGACCTTTCATACTTATCAGCCAGTGCTCATCACCAGTAGTAAACATATATTACACTAAATAGAAAGAAAACACAACATAGGAACTCTGAACTGTGGTTTGTCATTGCAACTTGATTTGAATTCCATGGTTTAAAGGCTCATATAATCCCTGGGCATGAAATCAGTTTAACTTGTGGGCATCTGATCATTCTATTTCTACTCAGGCCAAATGTTTTGCTTGTTTTGTTCGAGAATTACAAATTTAGAGTTTAAGAAATTTTCTTTCCAAAAACTATTAAGAAGTAGAAGAATTTTTTTTTTAAGGGAAGATTTTATTCAAAAGGGTTATTGCAATAGGGAGAATGCTTCAACTACAAGTTTTACAAATGCCCTAAAGTCAGACCAAAAATACATTTTCTTTATTGTTATTTTTAATTGACATGTTACATGTTTATTCAGTACAGTATGATATTCCGATACATGTATGCAATGTGTCATGATCAAATCAGGGCAATTATTAATATCATATCCATCATCTGAAATGTTTATCTTTTTTTGTGTTGAGAACACTCAAAATCCTCTTTTCTATTTGAAGATACACGTGAATTATTTTATAGTCACCCGATAGCAGTATAGAACAATAGTCCCCAACTTTTTGACACCAGGGACCGGTTTCATGGAAATCAATTTTTCCATGGATGGGGGAAGGTGGGGGTAGGGAGCGAGAATGGTTTTGGGATGAAACTTCCACCTCAGCTCATCAGGCACTAATTTAGATTATCATAAGGAACCTGCACCCTAGATCCCGCGCATGCGCAGTTCACAATAGGTGCGGGTTTCTGCTCCTCTGAGAATCTAATGCTACCGCTGATTTGACAGGAGGCGGAGCTCAGGCAGTAATGCTCACTCACCTGCCGCTCAACTCCTGCTGTGTGACCCTGTTCCTATCAGGCAACGGACTGTTACTGTAATTTTTTATCTGTTATTAACCAACCTCTTCCTATTCTCCCCTCCCCTCCCACTTTCAAGCCTCTAGTAACCACAAGTGTACTCTCTACTTGGAAGAACTTTTAAGAAGTGGATTTGTCGGACTCCTCCCTGTGGAGTTGGCAGTGCTATACAGTGGGTGTGTGTGCAGGCAAAGCAGATCCACATTTCTGTTAACAAATGTAATTTAAAACAAGTAAAAAGAGAACTCCTCAGCCGAATTTCCTAAGAGCGAGGGTAACCAGTTCCCAGGATTGAGACTTTTGCCCGTGTTCGTAGAAGAAGGTATCACATGTTTTCCGTTGTTCTATGAGCACCCTGTAAAGGGTAAACGCTCAAATTTAAAATTTTATTTTTATGGTACTTAAAGCAAAAAGACAATATAATGTGGGTCTCCCATAACTGGCAATAGCAGAGTGTTTTTTAAAAACTTGGAGATTCCAGAAAGCTAGGTTGCAGCATTTCAATAATTTACGATGTTCGGTGAAATGGATGGGTAGATCTATGCAGTTATCTTGCTCTCATTGGCTTCGTGCATAATCAGATTAATGCTCCCACTTTTCTAAGAGGGATTTATAACCATTTGATCAAGAGAAGAACAGAAATATCTTGCAGGCTGGAACTTCAGTTTGCAAAGCCAACCAAATGTTCAGAGGCATTTCTTTGAAGAAAACATCTCTTATGAAGATCATAGAATTGCAATCCAATCATGTCAAGAAGTTTATCTGTTTATCTAATTTAATTTCTAGGTTAAAATTATACCCGATACACTGCCACGAATTTCTATCCACTTCTTAAAAGTTCTTCCACTTCTTAATAGTTTATAGGAAGAAAATTTTCTAACCTCTGAATTCTTTCAGGATCATTGGTTCTATGAATGTCAAGTGATTCAGAACTTGGGCTCTGTAGCCAAACTACCAGACATCGTCCATTGTGTGCCCTGGGCCTGGATGATCAGCTCCCTAAGCCTTGGTCTCCTCATCTGCAAGACCTCCTAGTGTAGTGAAATATGAAATGGTCCATGTAGCGCACTTAACAGAGGTTCTTAGCAAGTAGTTAGTACTTAATAATTGTTTGTTATTCAGAAATATTTATTAAGTGTTTACTTGGTAAATCATATTGACTTGACATTACATTAGTTCCTGGAAAGTATATAGGAAAAGTACAAATTACTGCCTCTGTCTTCACAGAGTTTATAATAATAATACATTACATAATAGTGTGGTTTTTTTTAAGTCATCTTACTTGAACCTCACAACAACACTTGAAAACATTTAGGACACTTTACATTTGTATTTTACATTTTATTTCAGAACTCGGTCTCTGTAGCCAAACTACCAGATATCAGCTGCATGCCCTGGGCTCAGGCAAGATGAGTGAGTTTGCTGAAAGACAGTGAATGACAGGACTGGCTCTCAAGGCTCTATCTTCTAATTAATGTCATTTCCAGTCCATGTCAGCTCTTCCCCCTGAGTATGTAGTTGAGACCAAAATACATAGAAAACAAAGAAGACATCATGAAAATATAGCCATGTGCTAAATTGTGTGAATCAAGTACTAGCTCAGAGTCAAGGAAGGAGAATAATCAATGTGACCTAGAGTACTGGGAAAAGCAAAGCAAAAATAAAAATTTTAATTAAAGGTTAAACTAATCAACTTACCCACTGACCATTTTTATTCTGAAATATAACTAAACATTGATTTCCCCAAATGTTAAATTAGATAAATGTAACTTTGCTTAGTTTTGTTAAAATGTATTAAATTAACACTCTTTAAAATTAAAATTGTATTCTGTCCTTTTGTTATGTTATAAACACATTTGGAATATAAATGAAATAACATACGTGAGGTGTTTTACGATCTTTGAAAGAAAGGCCTATATAAATGCAACCTCTCAACGCTCAGAAGTTATGAACACAATTGAGTTTCTCTCTCGTGGAATTCTGTTCTTTCCAACTGCACTGAGAATAAAGTAGGGGACATAGATTTCTACTTATTTTTCTGAAGTTCAAGAATCTCTAAGCTGTGGTTAACTTTTGGCATGAGACCACAAAAAACACACTCCAAATATTAATCATATTCATAGGTTAAGTAGGGTACACAAGATGTAATTGATTTATTGGCCATTGGTCACTGCAGTCATTGTATAGGCCTGAATGCAAACTTGCCTTCTCAGCTGTACTGTGTTCTTAAAGGAACCTTGAGAAGCAAGACAGACTTTGGAAAGCTGGTGTCATACATCTTTCCTGTTTCCTGTCCTTAGCCTCCACAAATGATGATCTTGGAGAAACTCAACTTCATGAGAGTCTTTGCTGGAACAAATAAAATGGTAAATGGATTTTCCCCAACAGATCTGCACCCGGTGTGTAATAGACTATACCCAAAACATTTCCAAACCTTAAATATTAGTCTTTCACACTCAGTCTGGAGAATACATTGTTTTTCTGGATTCTCTCCTTTTGGAAGAGGCATCATCTTGGGATCAAACTAACAGGCCTAGATTCTGTTGTTACTGGATGCTTTGTGCCATTATTTTTCCAGCCCTGACAAGAAACTGCTCTTCTAGAGGGACCCATAAAACTTACCTAGTGGCTTTGGTCTGAACTTTGAAACATATACTGCAAATAGTTTCAAAGGCACATATGTTATTTGGGTCCTGGTGGAATGGTCTCAATATATAAATGCTCACAATTAAATGGAAAAACATCCTTAGTGATTCATCTTAAATGTACCCCATTCCTTTTTTTGTCACCACTTTGCCACTTTCCTACTCCATGTTTGCATTATGTAGCAATTTAAGACCTCATTTATATAGTTCATGGTTGTGCCAACCAGCATAATCTGACAATTTACTTCACTTGGAAACTTATATCCTCTGACTTGGTTTATTTAAATTTTAGACTATATACACAATATATATGTAAAATATACATAATGTAATATATATATATATATATATATAGCCTCACTCTGTTGCTCAGGCTGTAGTGCAGTGGCACAATCATGGGCTCAGTGCAGCCTCGACCACCTGGGCTCAGGTGATCCTCCCACCTCAGTCTCCCAGGTAGCTGGGACTACAGGAGCACGCTACCACACCCAGCTAATTTTTGTTATTTTTGTAGAGACAGGGTTTTGCAATGTTGCTCAGGCTGGTCTCAAACTCCCGGGCTCAAGTGATTCACCCGCCCTGGCATCCCAAAGTGCTGGAATTACAGGTGTGAGCCACCTCTCCTGGCCATGAAATATCTATTTAAAATGTATATATATTTTGTTTACAGCTGAGTTCAGCAGGCAGTGATATCATGTTAGCTATTGTCTGGGAGCTCCTACCAGAAACTACTATGTCAAAGTGAGCTACCAGATACAGTCAGTACTAGGTAATGACAGTAGGTCTCAGCAGTTTAGTGGGCTATGCAGAGAACTCAAACAAGTAAAACTGTCGCATTGCAAGAGGTTGTTCCTTCCCACTGTGAGCAACTGAATCTGCTTCTAGTTTTCATGTTTCTAGCACTGTTGTTACCAGTTCAACTTCGGGTTCTCTGAGCTAAGTCACATATATACCCGCATAGACACAGACACAGACACAGACACAGACACACACACACACACACACACACACACACACACACAAACATTTTATAAGAAATTATGCCCCTCCACCCATAAATGTTAGATTGTTTTAAAACTCTAGAACTTTATACATGGTTTTTCAATAGTTTTCTTTGGTTTCTTGTTAAGTATTTGAATACCTGCTAAATCTGAACATTATCTTTAAAAATTATCTGAAAGAAAATAAGCATTCATGCAATGTTGAAATAACCCTAATTTCTGCAAATATCATTACTAGCGTTATTTAAAAACAATCAAAGACATTGCAGATTTGACTACGGCAATGTATATCCATGGAATTACACAATATCTAATTAATCCATTGTTAAATTCATAGATTCCAAAAATCGGGATAATTAGTAATTAAGTATATTATTCTTTACTATATACCTCTTTGAAGGCACAGAATTATCTATTGGTCAAGTACTTGAAGAGGAGTTTGTAATTTAAAATTAGAAAGAGTTATTAAAAATAATTTAATACTATGCCCTTTTCCAACAGCAACAGTAATAGAAATCTAGATTGGCAAAGTTACATTCTCAAGATCACATGACATTTTTGGGCCAGAGACAGAGAACCCAGGTTGTCTGGCTTCTGATCCACTGACATTCCTCCATGCCCCATTATACAAAGTTGACTTCTCATAAATTTCTATGAAAAAGCTTTTACTAACATTGAATTGCTGAAAATGTGGGAAAGAATATAATATTATTGTTGTATAATTTGGTCTGGGGCTATGATTAATTAGAGATAAGTTTTGATATAAAAAATGGGCTCTCTCAGGTCAAGAAGTTACCTACATTGGTATCATTTGGTGACCACCTACACTTAATGGCCAGAAAAGCTCAGTGTCATTTGGTCTTGGGAAGACCTGAGACTGGTGCTCAAACCGGAAGTCTCAGCCGGGCTCAGTGGCTCACACCTGTAATCTCAACACTTTGGGAGGATGAGGTGGGAGGATTGCATGAGACCAGGAGTTCAAGACTAGTCTTGGCAACATAGTGTGACCCCATACCTACCAAAAAACAAATTGCTGGGCATGTTGGTGTGCACCTGTAGTCCCAGCTGCTGGGGAGGCTGAGGCAGGAGGATCACTTGAGCCCAGTAATTAGAGGTTGGAGTGAGCTGCGATTATGCCACTGCACCCCAGCCTGGGTGACAGAGTAAGACCCTATCCCTAAAAAAAAAAAAAAAAAAAAAAAAGAAAGAAAGAAAAGAAAAAGAAAAAGAAATCCCTGGATGTCTCTAGGAAAGAAAATTGTAATAATCCTTCTAGCCAAAAAGATTTCTCCTCAAACTAACAGATCTGTAGTAAAGGAATAAGTTTAATGATATCATCAAGGAAGGTATGACCACTAATACTAAAAAGGCCTAGTATAGAAATAGCCAAATAGGACAAAGTGAAGGAGCCCAGCAGGGGTCTGCATAACACAGCTGAATAGCAAGAAAGGAAAATATTTCATTTTAACTCTCTTCTTGGCTAGATTAAAAAAAATAAAATGCAGCTTAGAATGTCTCCAACTTTGCCTAAATCAGTTACCATACACACATTTTCTTTAACTGATTTAATGCAAACACTGTATTTATAAAATCTGATTTTCTCAAATCCTTTCTTCCATCTACTCACCTAGTCAGTAAATGTTTTCTATAAGAATCTCCTGAGTCCATGAAAATTTCAAGTTTATTCCTATGATACTTTATTTTAAAGGTGCTGACTTCTGAATAAATTAGCCACCTAATTACACCCTGTGCCATTTTAATCAAATAGATTAAAGAAAAGAAATAAGAAGGCTGGTAAATGAAACTTTTATCAATTGTTGGGAATGCTCTTGCAGTGGAATTGAACAATAGTATATCCAGTTTGTCCTTGCTGTTGGTTCAACATATCACTATCAAAGTCCTTTTTCAAAGTAATTTAAAAATTGCAAAACTTTCAGAAACAGGGAAAACCTGAAAAAAGACCCAAGGTGATAGGAGGAAATATATCTGTAATTGCCATGGAAGTCATATTGGAAACAGATGCCAAGGTAGAGAATGACCCAGGTGGTGATTGAAAAGTCATTGTCCTTCCTTAACCTTGATTATCTTCCTTTTCTGGTTATCATTTTATGTTTAATCAGTACAACTTTTTATTAGGTCTTTCCTTCATTCACTTTCTTCCTGTTATGAATTGAGCGGTGTAAATTCTTGTTGCCAAATTTCAGATGATGAGGATTTGGAAGTGTTGGCCACGACATGAGTCACAGTGACACATAGATTACTCATAGATTTCCACTCCAGGCAGACAGAATGACTATTAACAAGGACTTCTTTAGGGCTGTTCAACAACAGGGGACATGATTCAATGGAATAGGATTATTCCACATGAATTTTTGGGTGTTTTACCCAAATGTAACTTTTTTTCTCATATGACCTTAGTGCATCTGCTTCATTACTAGTTAAAACAGTCACATATCCTTGGAGAGGAAATCACCATATAATTAAGGCTTAGGTGTGGTTGACAGGCAGTAATGTTCCTGTATATTGGAGAATGAATTAATTAGCTAGGCTTTTGCCCAAGCTCCTTTGCCAGAGAAAGGGAACAGAAAACACGGTGACTGGAAATGACTAACTAGAAGAAAATACAACTTCAAGCTAAATATGTTTTTTGGAACATAGAAATGACTGTATCAGGTCATGCCTTTTGAGACTTCCTTTGTCTTTTCTAGGAGCAAGATGGTCAATAATTCCATATGTGTCATCATTATCAAAGCCAAACATTTATTGAGCACTACTAAGAGGTTTAGGGCGCTATTCTATAAACTCTGTTCACCTGCCTTCAAGGCTTACCTTCTAATTGGAATAATTACTGCTGCAAAGTCATTCACTGAGAAAGTGCGTGAAAAACCTGCAAAACATTTGATCCTGGAATTTACATCTTACAAAAATGCAGTAAGCAGGAAATTTTGTGTGTCAAGACCTTATTACAGAAAGTGATCCCTGAAAGAGTGGTCAGGTTTGGTGACTGAGTGTGAACTGATCAGGTTGTTCAGAGTAGGCACTTTCACCAAGGACGGTCTAACATATTAATTTAATAATTCTAAGAAAAGTACCCAAAATATGGAAGACTAATGTCAGGTGCCAGGATAGCACAGTTAACGAGTCAGTAAGGTACCTACATTCATGAAGCTATATTCTAGGGTGAGGCAATCAACGTAAATAGTTACAGGTTGTCATAAGTGTTATAAAGCAGATGGTTAAGATGCTGGGTGAAGAATAGTGAGAAGACTACTTCTGGCTGTTGATCACAGAAGATTCCTACAAAGAATTGACAGGTCAGCCGAGACTTGGGGAAGGAGAAGGAGCCATTAATGTAAAAGTTAGTAGATATGGGTAAGGTCTGTGATGTGTTATTAGGCAAAGAAAGACAAGGTTGGAGAAAAATATCAATGAAAAGGACAAGAAAATTACGTTTTTATCACCATTAGCAGTACAACTAATGTGGAGTGATTGCGTGAGAAATAATAGGTCAGCTGAGAAAAGCATGCTAAGCTTTAGGCATGACAAAGAGAGGCCCATGCAGTGTTTTCTAACCTTGTACTCACTTTGGTATCTCTGTCCTCCTTCCTAGCCCTTTCCTGGCTCTGATGGCCACCAAGTGTACTGGAATGTTTTTTTCTCTACTGTTACTTTACTTGTCAAGTGCTTTTGACTTCTCTCTCCAGATCAGTTATAAAGTAAGTATCTTGAAGTGTAGACAACATACAACATTTCTGTCTACTCAGAGCATCTCATTGCTTGGCATGTAAGTGTTCAATAGATATTTGTTCAAATGAATGAATAAAGTGATAGTGAGAGGATGCGGAAGTCAAGATTGAATGTAACCATTGTTAGTGGCATCCATTTTGGGATTAGCTTAAAATGGTTGATATAGGCAGTGTTTGCAGCAAGGCTGATGCCACTTAACTCATGGTTAGAAGGTCAAGGATGGCAGAGAAAAGAAGTATGTAGTTATTCTTATCTCCTTTTAGTAAATTTAGAAGATAGAATAACTCTTTATAGTTATTCTAAAAAACATCGTACGTTTCTTCTTTCTCTAGACTGTGGTTAGAGGTAAACTAATGTCTTCTAAAGATTCACATTGATTTCAGTCTGGAGTGTTGTCTCTGCAGAGTGCTGTGGGCATGGAGGAATATGTCAAGCACTGAAGATTTCTCTAGGCCTGGTAATTACATTGCAGCCCTTATACAAGATAAAATCCAGTCTAAATGTTTCTCAAAAAAGTAAAAAAACACCACCACCACCACCATCACCACCAAAAGAATATAATTCAGTCATCACCCTAAATGAACAATTATTGAAAGTTTTTTTAATTAGGCTAGGCATCGGAAATGTAAAAGCTATCCTATAACTCCACAATGCTGAATTTGAAACAGATCTTAGTCCCAGAGCCTAACCTATAATTACGCCAGTTAGGACACTTGAGGGCTAACATCACAGGCTTTCCCAGTAACTCCCCTGATTTAGAATCAAAGCCTCCTTATTCCCAATCCAAAGCCATTTCCACAATTGCTCCATAATACATATTTTACAATAAAATATAAGGAAATGTGCACAACTAGTTGTCACAATTTGTATCGTTTAAAAATATATGTATCACTTGTATCTTAAAGCAATTGTCATGGACTGAAAGTTTATATCCTCTCCAAATTCATATATCGAACCCGTAATCCCCAATGTGATGCTATTTGGAACTAAGGTCTTTGAAAGGTAATTAGGTTTAGATGAGGTCACGAGAGTGAGTCTTCATGATGGACTTAGTAGTGTTTTTATAAGAAGAGACCAGGAAGCTTGCTCTCTTTTGCTCTCTCTGCCATATGAGGATATAGTAACAAGGCAGTTGTTTCCAGGCCAGGAAGCAGACCCTCAACAGGAACCCAAATAGGCCAGCCCCCTCATCCTGAGACTTCCAGCCTCTGAAACATATTTCTGTTGTCTAAGCTACCCAGTCTATAGTATTTTGTTTTGGCAGCCTGAGCTGACTAAGCCAACAACCATTTTACAGATACCGAAATTGAAAGCTTCAGATGTTAAAGAATGGTATTTTCCTCTAAAAAGTCAAACTGTAAGCCATTATTTTCACTTCAACTTTTCTTATTCTTGAAATAAAATTTGAATTTTTGTTCTTTAAAGAGAATTTTATTTCATCTAAAAAATATTTTAAAATATCAAGCTTCTTATGTTGACCATTTTAGTGTGTTTTCATCTTCAGATTTATTTGGCATCCAAGACCAGAGTAACACCAAAAACTTTGATATCCTTTTCAGACCTCTTCATTTATTCTATATAGTGTTACAGAATTACCCTTGGTTCTCTCTCTTATTGTGATGGAAAGCTAATTCTCTGTTACTGTGGCTTTCTGTGCTGTAAGCACTTTGTCCATTTAACACAAGATTAACAATTATAGGAAAATTCAAGTCATGCTTTTGTTCTCACAAGTTTAAATATCATGTAGCTGTCTTTCTGTCTAAGCAGAGAAGCTCTGCTCCATCACTCCTGTCCTTCTAAGAGCTGAGCTTACTCATTAACTATGTACATCTCCTTCATTCCTGTCTGCTTCCAGTCTTGGTTTTTTAGAACCTGTGTTTACCAGATTTTTCTTTAGAACATTAAAAATTATAACCAAAACAATAAGGAATCATTGAAAAAGATGACATATGATGCTTGCCTCTCATGAAAACACTAGTTTCTACTGGTAATGGCAAGATTGATGTTGTCTCTTTTACAAAGTGATAACAGTCTCACTGCAAAGGGAAAAAAAGCTCAGCAGAAGACAAGAGCATATGCCTCATCCTCAGCTCTGTCTGTAATCGCAGTCCAATTCCTAAGTCAAATAATGTATTCATGAATACATTATTGTTATTGGTATTAGTAATATTATGTATTCATGAACACATTAGTATTATTAGTAGTATTATTATTTCATGTCTGATTATTCACTTACTGAGCATTGATAAGAGCTTCAATTAAATACAAACACAAATGTTGTGCTCTAGAGTTATAGTCTAAAACAGATTCATCATCACATGGAAAATGCCCACATAATGGGGGGAGGGGAGATTTATCAACATAGCCTCAGAAGTAAGTATGGTTCCAATATGAGCCTACACAGAAAGTCAGCCCTGGCAAGTGTCCTTGCTTTGTGTTGGATATTCTCAGGGGTTCTGGTCAATAATCTTTTAAGAAAAAAGCCTTAAGAGAGTTAAAGCACTTAAGGTGATATGGATTGTGTTAACATTTTTGGTGCTATAGAAATGTATTTGTTCTATAGAAGTGAAAAGAAATACATAACAAAGAAGCTAAAAACAGTGCAAATCACATTAGAGTACCTCATATTCTTGAGTGTTCTCTACTTGAAAGGAGGGTTGGCTATATTGAGAGAGTTACATTTTGAGCTGTCTACACAGAGCCACTGACTCATCTTTTTGATCAAAACCATTCAAAATAATGTAATGTCACACTTCTTACAGCATTTTGTTCTCCAGAGAACATATGTCATTTCCCAAATTACGTATAAGGTGTTTTAATCCTGTTTGCTAAGGCTTAGTCTGATACTTGACTAAAAATGAACCAAGTCTTACCAAGATGACAGTAAAGACCACCAAACAAAGTTTAGGGGATTTAGTGTGCTCTAGTTCAGGTAGTTGTGCTGTGATAATGCACAATAGCTGCACAGTTGGGTATTTGTATTGGCAGAGATCTGTTCACTCTTGATAGTCGCTGGGAGTCAATGGTGGAGGACTGCTCAAGGACTATGCTGTTGAGAAGGAGTGGGTGTGCTGCTCAACTTGGCTTTGGTCATTGTGATGCACTAAGCTCAGTCTATATTGCAACAGTCTTCCCAGTTAAGTGACCTATGTGCCATTTATCAGGGCACATATTAGAAAGATGCTGTCCTAATTTCAGTTAATGCTGAGTGTAGCCAAAGAAACTCAAACGAATACCACCGCTCTATTTCACTGCTTTTCATAGGCCTTGCAATAAAAGCTAAATGGTTTTTAGTGGCTTTTGCAATTACACTTCCTTTCAATTTTCCAAAGGTTACAGGGCCTGAACCACACAAATCCCATTAAAGTAAGTAGCTGTTGTGCAATATAAGTTCCTTTGAAAACATTCTTCAATGCCCATAAAATGATCAGCGGGCTGCACTTTAGATCCGCTTGCCTGCCATGCTTTCAACCAGAAGGCAGATGACAAGCTTTGATGTGGTAGTTGGTTTCTGCTACTGGAGCTGGCATTTTATCTTCTTGCATCAGATTTTTTCCCAAACTGATGTGACCCAGGCATAGGAAACACAGTTTTCTTCAGATTTTATTCCTAAAATACGTTTTTACCGTACCTTTAAATTACGTTTGGCTGACCAATGATTTGGAATCTCTAAGGTTCCTCCCACAGGATGCAGAGCAGAAGAGGGTGAGGAGTGTTGGAGTTAGTTGAAGCTTGCATGGTGAGTGCAAGGCCTTAGTGAATAGGGATCACCACATGCTGTCAGGTCCCCCTGCTTGAGGCTGGCACTTTCTGCCTTCTCCTCCACCTTCCCTCTAGGGCAACGTCAGCAGCCACTTGAGGAGTCCAGAGTGAACTTCACACTAGAGCCAAGGTCAGGGCTATTGTTCTCTTTAACTCATATTTGAATACACAGAGGGTATCCTACCTCGGGCTTGCAGACTTCTTTTCTCAAGAAGTTCTTCATATGTATTCTAACATTGTGATCCCTTAGAAACACCCATCTCTTTTAGTACCTCTTTCTTGTGTACGTTCCTGGTGGTTTAAATAATTCATGTGTCCTGCAGCCGCTTTTCTAGTAAAGGATAAAAATGAAAGAATAATTCCTACATTTGCAAAGGAATCAGACAACAAGCCTTTTTCCCTCTCTAAATCTGGTAACTATTCTATCTGATAAAGAAACACTGCAAAAGAATTTTTCCTCTGTGGGTAAAGCTATCCAGAGACAAAAGACAATGCTAACATAATAACTTGCTATGTATTATTAAAAAGAATAATTGGAATTCAGAAACTACGCAGTGCTTTAAAACTTCAAATAAATCACTAAAGTTCTAAAATTCTGGGACTGCTTCTATACCATGACATTACTATAACTCTTTCAACTTTTACTGTAACGTAATATGTCAAGGAATCCTATCTCTTTTCTATAGAAATACCTGAATGCACTAAGGTGACAAAATATTTACACAGAAAAAATTGAACCATAATTTTTAAAAAGTATTTGATAATATACTAATATATGTATATAAATTTAGAGCCTTGGAAATCAATATGAATTGGTGCTATCAGAAAAGGTTTATAGAGAAGGTAAGATTTGAGATGTGTTTTAGGAACAGAGACATTTTAAACTGTGTCCTAAAGTGAAAATCATCTTCCATGATTGTGGGAGAAGATAGAAGACGGGGCATACCACTAAGCTAAAATAACCCTGCACTTATTTAACTGATGAAGCAAGGACTTATGGATAGCATTGTAAAGAAGAATACAAGAACATCTGGATGAAAATAGCTTTCTAGATGAGAATGGTTGCATTTTTTAATGGCTATTCTGGTAGGAAGGACAACATGTGATATTCATCGACCCTCTTTCTCAGACCCTTTTTATAACAGCTAGTATGGAAAAATCTGTCTTTCTTATAAACATTTTCCCTGGGGAATGGTTTCCATTTATGTGTCGGATGCTTTGTTGTTTCTCTCTTGCACAGCGTGTATGCTGTCATTTGCACTTAAGAGTGGAATGGAATTGGGAATCCTGGTTTCTCGCTCTGGCTAGAGGTCCCAAGTCTGCATTGTGATTTTGGGCAAGTCACATTGTTCTTCTAGATCTAATTTAACTCATCTGTAAAATAAGATGGTTGAATTAGACAATTTCATGGGTTTTCTTAGATGCCAATATTTTATGACTCATGATCCCAAGCAAGACTACACCTATTTATAAGGATGTTTCACTTGTTTTTATTAAGAGCAACAATAACTACATATTTTCAGTTTACTCAATCATCAAAAAAGTGTAAAATCCATACACACTTTGGATTTGAAACATTGTGACTTTGATAAAAATGTATCCATGTAGGCTGGACACGGACACGGTGGCTCACGCCTGTAATCCCAGCACTTGGGGAGGCCAAGGCAGGTGGATCACGAGGTCAGGAGATTGAGACCATCCTGGCTAACATGGTGAAACCCGTCTCTACTAAAAATACAAAAAATTAGCCGCAGGTGGTAGCAGGCGCCTGTAGTCCCAGCTACTCGGGAGGCTGAGGCAGGAGAATGGCATAAATCCGGGGGGTGGTGCTTGCAGTGAACCGAGATTGAGCCACTGCACTCCAGCCTGGGCGACAGAGCGAGACTCTGTCTCAAAGAAAAAAAAAAATGTATTCATGTTTCTGCTGGTTATTCTACAACTTGGTGAATCCTTCCCATTTTAGAATGCCAAAGAATGAGATGCATCCTAATAACCAATTGGATGTCAGTATCCTCAGACAGCATGTTTCAAAATCAACCTTCACTGTAGTTGTTTTTGCTAGTTGTAGTTGTTTTGACCCTCTTGGAATTTGTGCAAACACACTGCTTTCTCTCCCCTGTATTCAACCAGAGCCAAGAATCTGATAAATGTGTTTATCACAGGTCCTTCAGATGCCCTGCAGATGTAAACCTCTACGGTGTTTATGTTTCCTTTTGTACTGCTGAAGATACTGTGCTGGGTCCTGTTCTGCTTTCTTGGGGAAAAACAGGGAGCTCACACTTTGTGATTAGTGAGCAAAGACAGACCATCCGCAGCACTGCTGCTCGAGCTGTCTCTGTTGCCCACTCATCGTCTCTTTCTATTATGCTTGCACTCTGAAGGACATTTGCCAGAGCCAGACTCCCTGGATCCCTGTTATTTGTGTCTTTTCTCACCTTCAACATGATCTGAACTAGTGTTTTCATTTGTTAAAAACAACAAGAACATTCACTGGGAAACTTTTGCTGGAATTGCTTCAGGTCATCATAGCTATTTATTCCCTGTCATAAACTGTAATTCTCCATTTCCCTTACTCCCACATCAGGGGAGTTGGTGGTTTATGGTGGACAGTCAGTGGAATTTGATTCAACAGTGGAATATTTCAAAGAACTACTGAGATTATGTAGCAGGTTGTAATACTAAGAACAAAACATAAAATATTCTTGGTCTTGATTGCAGTTGGCAGTACAAGAAGAAATAGGCTTATAAAAAACATAAAAGATTTACAATTTGTGGTTGCACCTAAGAAAGAATTTTCTTTGAGAGAAGGAAACAAATCATGGGATTGGCTTAATAAGGGATTTTCTCTATATGACTAGAAATAGAATTATCTCTATATTATTAAAAACAGAAATTTACCTGTATGATTAAAATGGCTTAGGGTCTAATTGGTCTCAGTTAAAACAAAGTACAGAAGCTAAGGATTTTTTTTTGCAGACTCCTGTTTTGGGGGCATGAAATTCAGATTATTGTGCTATCACAAGGGCTTGTATTATCTAGAAAGACCTGAAGTACAAGACAAAATGATTTGGAAAAATGAACATGAATGGGAGAAATGCTTCCAAATATTAAATAGGAAAGAGAATACAAGGGCAAGGTAACTACTAAAAGGTATTTAATCCTAGGTGTTTGAATTCTAGTGCTGATCTTATTGCAAACTAATTTTGCTAATCGCTAGTGGTACAATCAGTGATGTTGGTTAGAATATTTTAGGCATTGGTAGATCTCAAAAATTATTATTAAATTTGCTCAATTTCCAAGATGCAGCTGATCTTACATTCTTACTGAGTGTCACAGAAGTGCCACCAAAGCTGGGCCCCTAGTTGAGGCACCATAAATGTAAAAATCTAAAGAGAAGGTTGACTGCACAAAACTATAAAGCAGAGAGAATGGTGTGGTAGCTTCTTGGCTGGAGGAATCTGGTTGAGATCATATGACATTTTTTGCTACGGAAACAGTCTTCTAAGGACAAGAGGAGTTTCACATTTTCCCTGAAAACAAATTCAACAAGCATTTACTATATATGGGTGCTTTAATTATCAAGAGGAAATGTGCAGTCTCCATTCTAAGCTTCAAGGGTTTTCCTGGTAAGGAAGCATTGATGTAGAAGGGTTCTCTTAGCAAAAAGACTTAGAGACCTTAGTTGTCAGGCCTCTGGATTTAAGCTACATTTTGACTCTGTACACAAATCTAGAACATTCCCTCGATTTGTAATAAGAACAATATTATAGCTGAGGTAGGTGTCATCATGACTCGTGCTAATAGTTTTACTGAGTACGTTGTGTTTGTATTCTCTCTGTTTATAATCAGAGAGAATCAGGAGAATTTGCATATTAGAAGAGACAGCCAAAAAGTACTTTCTAAACAGTGAATGGCCAAGCTCTCCTTTCTCCCCATCCTCACTACAACGCCTCATAATTTTCTTGGGGCTGAGCCTCTTTGGGGAAAAGCTAAGGGGAACATAAGTCCAGTTCATTAGATGGAGCGTATGACTTGGGTTTTGGCAGCATGGTGTTGCAAATCTCGGGGACTCACACGGGCTCTGCAGAGCTCAGGTTTTAGGGTGACAGTTTGATGAAGGTGTCGGCATAGCTGGTATTCCACTCAGTTTCACATATACATCGCTCCTGACTGGGCTGGGTGGGGGCAGCAGGACAGGAGCATACTACTCTCTGACTGCTATGGACAACCTGGACAATTATCTCACCAGGCTACCTTCAGGGGAGCTCAGAGAAAACCAAGGAAGGATCTTGACCGGTAAAAAATGGTGTTGTGATTCTTCAAAGGTGCCTAAGATCTTAGGGTCCTAGAACTCAAGTTTGAGTGAAACATTTTCAGGGATCTTTCTGAACTGTTTCCTGTCCTTGGGTTCCCAGGGAGTGAGCTCCAGGCTAACGTTCGCTTGGGTTGATGGCATTGTAGCACTAGTCCTGATCTAGGCTGAGGCCTCTGAAGCCTGCCTTTGCAACAGCATGGAGTCTTCAGTGAACGCTGTTAGAAATTACTTGCTGCTAGGCCGGGCGCGGTGGCTCAAGCCTGTAATCCCAGCACTTTGGGAGGCCGAGATGGGCGGATCACGAAGTCAGGAGATTGAGACCATCCTGGCGAACACGGTGAAACCCCGTCTCTACTAAGAAATACAAAAAAATAGCCGGGCGAGGTGGCAGTGCCTGTAGTCCCAGCTACTTGGGAGGCTGAGGCAGGAGAATGGCGTGAACCCGGGAGGCGGAGCTTGCAGTGAGCTGAGATCCGGCCACTGCACTCCAGCCTGGGCGACAGCGCGAGACTCCGTCTCAAAAAAAAAAAAAAAAAAAAAAGAAATTAATTGCTGCTTCAAGGGGAGTGCATGGTAAAACACATCCACGTAATGTGATTCGAACAGAGTTTCTTCTCTATAACTCTACTTTTGTGTTCATGTATATATGTTAGGAGAGAAGGAACCAGGAGATAATTGGTCTACTTGATTATTAAACTACATGAGTGAGCATAATATTGTCAAAGACAAACAAGGTACAAAAACGTCTACTCTTCTTCCTTTATCTCTAGAGAAGTTCAGAGAACATGAACAGGGGTACGATTTTCCTTGACATGTTTGTCAAGGCATCAAGGAGCATGCAAGTAATGTCTCTCTGACAGTTCAGGTCTTGTGCCAGATTTAGAGGCAACAGCCAAGCATTAGAATTGCTGGGATTCTTGACATATGAACTTGAGAGCACTAATGCCCACATTTGCACATGCAAAGTGGCATTTGGCTATAGGACTTTGATAAAGATGTGAGCAAATGGAGCAATATTTCACTATAGATATACCGTAAAAAAAGTTTTAACTGGGACTCCTACAGTGAATTTGGCTTCTTTTCATCATTGTATTCTATTCCAGATGATCAGCTGAACTCAGAGGAAAAAAAGAAGCGAAAGCAGCGAAGGAATAGGACAACCTTCAATAGCAGCCAGCTGCAGGCTTTGGAGCGTGTGTTTGAGCGGACACACTATCCTGATGCTTTTGTGCGAGAAGACCTTGCCCGCCGGGTGAACCTCACCGAGGCCAGAGTGCAGGTAACTGAAGCTGTGGGAAGCTGGCACCAAGTAGTCCCCTCCTCAGAGGCACATCTCTGAAGATTGTTTAAAGACACAAATTATAGCCCAGCGCAGTGATTCATGCCTGCAATCTCAGCACATTGGGAGGTTGACACAGGCACATTGCTTGAGCTCAGGGGTTTGAAACCAGCCTGGGCAGCATGGTGAGACCTCATCTCTACCAAAAATACAAAATAAATAAACAAATAGCCAGGCATGGTGGTGCGTGCCTGTGGTCCCAGTTTCTTGGAAGGCTGAGGTGGGAGAATTGCTTGAGCCTGGGGGGTGGAGGTTGCAGTGAGCTGAGATTGTGCCACTGCACCCCAGCCTGGGTGACAGAGTGAGACTCTGTCTCAAAAATAAATAAATAAACAAATAATATACAAGTTAGAGGCTTCAGATGGGAGCTGGTACTCATAAGGGTTGCAAATGGTCAGCATAAGGATAGAATCCTGTTTCCAGCTGTTTTTCTTTGGGCAGCAAGTATTTTTTTTTTTTTTTAAATAAAATTGAATGTTTTCAGGTAGGGCAGAATAATCTTTGCTACAGGTTCCTCTCCCAGCACCCGTTTCTTTCTGACACTTCCAGATTTATGTGATATACATTGTCCATCTGAGCATTTTACTCTGCACCCTTAGATTTCACTTTGATCTTGAAGTGGTTAAAGAGATGAATTCTCTGTCCCCTACCTCAGCTCTCCTCCTCAGTCTTCAAGAAACTTGTTGTAAGTACACAGGAATATGAGCACTGATGGAGTAGGAAATGAATACTTAGGAACTGAGTTAAGAGCACACTCAAGTGGATGATTTTATTTACCCTCAGGGTCTCTGTGAACTGAAAGAGGGTGAGAGCATGAAAGGCAGGAAAAAGAGAATAGCCATTCTTTCTAACCTTAGTGCCATGACACATCAACTGCAAGCCAGACATCTAGAACATCATACAACCTGTGATTAACAGTCATAACAATAATGACAATATACAATAACTAACACTACTGGAGGCCTTATATGCCAAGCAGTGTTCTTTACATAAGTAATGTATTTCATCCTCACACTAATTCAACGATGTGGATAGTCTTCTTCATTTTGCAGATGAGAAAACTGAGGTACAGAGAGGTTAAAGTATTTTGCACAGCATCACATAGCTAGGAAGTGTCTGAAATAGGATTTGAATGCAGACATGCAGATCCAGAGTTCATGCTTTCAATTACCTCCACCGCCCCCCCCCCCAAAAAAAAACTGAATGAATAAAAGTCTCCTGGCTAAATGCCTTTTGGAGTAGTGCTTTGCTCTCTGCTGAAAGATCTTATTGTCTTCCATATTGCCAGTAGCAAGATGCTGTTTTGATAAGGTGGGTAGGTCCAATCTGTCTTGTCTTCCTTACGAAATTATTGTTTGTATATCTATGTTCTGTCTGAGAGTTAAGAATTTCTTTCTGCAAATGATAACCCTCTTGACAGGCCAGAACTTGAGCTAGACCCCAGGGTAGGTTTCTACCCCATTGATTAGGGTCCGTATCTATGGAGGAGACACAGTATACAGTGGGAGACCACTGTGGAGTTGATGCAGAGATCCTGGTACTCCCTTCAGTCTGAAGAGAAAGTGTGAAATTTTCCCTATGGGGAAACAGAGACCTCACCAAGAAGTACGCCCCCCCCCCAAAAAAACGAAAATGTCAGTGACAAAAGAAGAAAGTTATGGGAGCCTGTGGGGTCCCTGAGGGTAAGTTAGGAGGAAGTGTGAGTGCAGGTGCCCCTTTGGGCTCAAGTAAGAGTGACCCATAGGGACAACACTCAGTTTTGCTCTCCCATTCGCCATCCAGGGCAGATTATTAAATTTGTCTTGCCACACCCTCTTCCCCTACACTGCTCACCACAAATCTCTAACTCTGCTCTTAAATCCTTTCCTCTCTCCTCAAAAACTCCATGTCTTTTATGCCACACCTCAGCTTGCAGTGGTATAATGAATACTTTTAGTCCAGTAACCCACAGCACACGAATGTGCCACTTTTGCTAAGGTGATCTAAGTTTTAAATAAGGAAACCTGCAGAGGGCAATGGTAGATATTTCAAAAAAAAAAAAAAAAAAAAAAGTGAAAGACCAATTTTGGGGTTGGTGGACTGTCTTGCCCCTATCATGACAGGGAAATGTCTTTTTCATATGTTGGAACTATTTTTTTCTTTCTCTTTTCCCACCTTGCTGTGATTTAATGACTTTTAGAGCTGTGAACATTTTCTAAGTGAGTAGGACAGAGTTCTCCCTCCATGACTTTACTCTCCCCCCATGAAAGCCTACCTTTTCCCAGTCTGAACCAACCCCTTCTGATTCCGGGCTTCTTTATATTTATGGCATTTATCATAACATGAAATGTATTATATTGAGTTGTATCTGGGCCAACTTCCCCCACAGGACTGAGGAGGCCTCTTGGATGGAGGCCATGTTCTATTCATCTTTGCAAAATTTATTTTTTTCTTCTTTTTCCTCTTTTTTTCCTCATACACTTATCAAGCACATATTATGCTCTTGAACTCAGTTTTGGTTTGCTGGGGATGAATAAGACACCGACCCTCTCCTTAAGGATGTTTGCACTGGGGTGGAGAAGATAGATGTGTAAACCATACATTTATGATATCATAATATGATTCCTACATCAGTGGAATGTACAATAATTAGTGATAGAGCAGAGGAAGGAATGATCTAATTTGCCTGGGGGAAAAGGGAGAGAATTTATATTTATTAGACACCAATTCTGGGCCAACTCTCAAAACTATCCTGTAAGTAGATATTATTATCTCCAATTAATTAGGAGAAAAAGGAGCAGAGAAATTAAACAACTCCCAGGACAAATCTTGAAAGTAGTGTAGCCAGTATGACTTTTAAGTCATGTTCAATGTTAAAGTTGAACTTTGAAAAAAATATGTAGGCTTTGATACCTGGACAAAGCAGCAAAGAATATGATAGGCAAAGGAAATATCTGGTGTGAATATTTTTAGGTAGGAAATAGCCTAACATATTTAGGAGTCCACAGGTAATTTTGAACACAGGGTAGGAGCTGGAGCCATAGAGGGCCAGTGTATGAGGTTAGAGTGATGTGGCTTGTGGCCTGATTGATGGACAAAGAGCTAATTCCTGAACAGCTTTAGTTCTATGGTTAGGAAGTTTTTATTTTATTCTGTGACTGATGGGGAGCCAGTAGATGATATAAAACAAGGCACTAATGTGATTATATTAACATTTAAGATGATAGCTCTATGAGCAATGTGAAGGCACAATAGAAACAGAAGAGCCAGGAGTCTGGGAAGCCAAGTCCAGATTCCACCTTGGCCAATTTCCACCCAGGCCCTTCATGCTGCGCAGCTCTACAGGGAACTGATCACATGTTATTTTATGTGTATGTTGTCCCCTCGAGCTGTACAACTGCTCACTCCACAAAAAGAATTTTCTTCTCCCATACCTTGTTATACATTTCTATAATTGCATTTAAAATACTTGTTTTGCAGTTTCTCAAATTTACATGCCTTCCTTTAATAGGTTGTGAGCTGCTTAAAAGCAGAGCATAAGTTTCTCATCTCTCTCTTTCCAGCATTTAGTACAGGGCCTGGACCATGGCAGGAGCTCCATAAAGATTTCTTGAATGAGTAAATGAATGAGTAGAATTCCATAGCACTCTAGAAGAGTCGTATGATCATGAATTGGATGTCCTTGAGTTCAGAAACTCAGCCATTTATTATTTATGTGAATTTCAAGAGATTACAGTCATATAATGCTTAACAATGGGGAGTCTGTTCTGAGGACTGCATTTTTAGGTGATTTTGTCATTGTGCAAACATCATGGAGTCTACTTACACAAATCTAGATAGTATAACTGAGTGCACACCTAGGCTATAGGGTATAGCTTGTTGCTCTTAGGTCACAAGCCTGTACAGCATATTACTCTACTGAATAGTGTAGGCAATTGTAATGCCATGGGAAGTATTTGTGTATCTAAACATATCAAATTTAATTATAATATAATTAAGTTATAATTATTATAATTTAATGAGACCACCATCGTATACGAGGTCCATGATTGACTGAAACATTATTATGTGGTGCATGACTGTATTTAATCTCATTGAAATTGCTTTCTAACTGTAAAATAGAAATATTAAAACCTAATATGTGAAATTGTCATGTTGACTAGGAATAATGGATGTAGTGTGCTTATATAAGTTCCTAGTCCTAGTAACACTTAACAAACAATATTGTTTGCCCACTTTTTAATGGGATTGTTTGTTTTTTTCTTATAAATTTGTTTAAGCTCCTTGTAGATTCTGGATATTAGACCGTTGTCAGATGGATAGATTACAAAAATCTTCTCCCATTCTGTAGGTTGCCTGTTCACTCAGATGATAGTTTATTTTTCTGTGCAGAAGCTCTTTAATTAGATCCCATTTGTCAATTTTTGCTTTTGTTGAAATTGTTTTTGACGTTTTCATCATTAATTCTTTGCCTATGTCTATGTCCTGAATGATATTGCCTATATTTTCTTCTAGGGTTTTTATAGCTTGGGGTTTTATACTTAAGTTTTTAATCTATCTTGAGTTAATTTTTGTATATGGTATAATGAAGAGGTCCAGTTTCAGTTTTCTGCATATGACTAGCCAGTTCTCCAAGCACCATTTATTAAATAAGGAATCCTTTCCTCATAGCTTGTTTTTTTTAGGTTTGTTGAATATCAGATGGTTGTAAATGTACAGTCTTTTCTGAGTTCTCTATTCTGTTCCATTGGTCTGTGTGTGTGCTTTTGTACTAATACCATGCTGTTTTGGTTACTGTAGCCTTGTAGTAGATTTTGAAGTTGGATAGTGTGATGCCTTCAGCTTTGTTTTTTTTGCTTAGGATTGTCTTGGCCATATGGGCTCTTTTTCATTCTATATAAAGTTTAAAGTAGTTTTTTCTAATTCTGTGAACAATGTGAATGGTAATTTAATGGAAGTAGCATTAGATCTATAAATTACTTTGGCCATATGGCCATTTTCATGATATTGATTTTTCCTATCCATGAACACGGAATGTTTTTCCATTTGTTTGTGTCCTCTCTGATTTCCTTGAGCAATGGTTTTTAGTTCTCCTTGGAGAGGTGCTTTACTTCTCTTGTGAGCTATATTCTCAGATTTTTTATTCTCATTGTAGCAATTGTGAATGGGAGTTCATTCATGATATGACTCTCTGCTTTTCTGTTGTAGATGTACAGGAATACTTGTGATTTTTGCACACTGATTTTGCACCCTGAGACTTTGCTGAAGCTGCTTATCAGCTTAAGAAGTTTTTGGGGTTTTGGGGTGAGACGATAGGGTTTTCTAGCTACAGGATCATATCATCTGCAAAGAGAGACAGTTTGACTTATGTAGCAAACCTGCACATCCTGCACACGTATCCTAGAACTTGTAAAATAAAATAAAAATAAATAAAATTAAATGATAGGTTTATTATTAGCTGTAGCAAATGCTGTCTGTGCTGTCCATTTCCCTGGAACCCTACAATTAAGTGTAGTCTGGTCAGCTTCCAACTTTTAGTGCCTGCATTTCTGTGCCAGGAGTTTCTTTTAGAACTTCAGGAGACTGCCCTGCCTTCAGCATTCCAGAAGTGCTGGAACATTAATATCCAACGACTGACAGGATCCAGTGTACACACACCCAACTCCGTCAGCCCCAAGAGGGATAACTCTGAAGTGTGTGTCCTACATTAGTCTTAGTTTTCAGGATCTCTGTAGGATTGAGCTACCGCAGAGATAGCTGGTTTAGTAGCACACTCTTTAGTGGTTGCCTTTTCTTCTCTGTTACTTCCTTGCTCCCCAAATGGTGTTCCTTGCGCCTCCCAAATAAAACACTTCCTTCTTAAATCTTTGTTGGAACATCTACTTTTGGGAGATCGGGAATTTTCTTAAAATATAATTGTTATGAAAGCAGATGACAATTTCACATTTTGAAGAATTTTGAAAAAGCTTTTAGAAAAGTCATTATTTCTGTGGCAGAAGTCTAATGAGATTTTTCTTGATTACAATTGTAACAGGGATTATAACCCATATTTTGCTGTCCTGTCTGTAAGTCACAGATCCGATCTCCGGAGACCTGATTACTGGAGAATTTCATGGTCTTGTTGTAATAGTCTGGACCTTTAAGAATGGCCCTCATGAGGGAAGGCGTATGGCATGTTTCTATTGTTCCAAGGAGAATTCCATAGCCATCTTGTATCTTCCTTGGGAAGGCATTATATAGTAAAATCAACCAGAATTTCATCCATGTAACCCCTTCTTCTTTGTTTTTCCTCTCTTTCCTTACGCCTTCTCGCCTCCTAACAATCCTCCAGGTGTGGTTTCAGAACCGAAGAGCCAAGTTCCGCAGGAATGAGAGAGCCATGCTAGCCAATAAAAATGCTTCCCTCCTCAAATCCTACTCAGGAGACGTGACTGCTGTGGAGCAGCCCATCGTACCTCGTCCTGCTCCGAGACCCACCGATTATCTCTCCTGGGGGACGGCGTCTCCGTACAGGTGAATGACTGGCCCACTCTCCCTTGCTCCACTTCCGCTTGTTTCTCAGCGGTCGGTCATGTTTCAAGCTGCTTGTGCAGCTCACCGACATTTCTTACTGGGTTAATCTCTTCAGAGACATTCAACTTGCTGACATCCCCACATTTTCCCAGGAGATTATTAGCTGCCCCAGGAGCAGGGTTTGGGGCAGAAATAAGAGGGGCAGGCTATCTCAGCAATCTGCTCTTGGACTCAGGAACTCTTGCAAAAGTTTCAAAGATGAGGAAGAATTTAAAAGAAAAGATCATTAAGCTGTGCCCAGTGTCCCTCTTGCAACAATTCTGCAACAACACTTTACCCTGTTTCCAAATTTAAGATAAATTCGTTGTATTATGCAAATGTAGGGACTTAACTTATAAAGCTCCAAGTATAGGGCCAAAGGCAAACTTTGCAGTAAAACTGACTTTGAATTTAAAAAAAGAAGAAGGAAGGAAGGAAGGAAGAAAGGAAAGAAGGAAGGAAGGAGAGAGACAGAGAGGGACTATGACAGAGAGAGAAGGAAGGAAAACCCAAGTTCATTCTGATCACTTTCATGGCCAAGGTTCTTTGTTAGTAGGTGTGAATTTCTTATAATGCCAAATGCCTTCCTAGTCTATTGCTAATTCTTGTCTACTTGTCTGAAGGTTTCTCTGGGGATCAGTTTGTGTGTATTTGTGTGTGTGTGTGTGTGTGTCTGTGTGTGTCTGCATGTGTTTGTGTGTGTGTTTCTTTTAAATAAAAAAGGAATGTATAATTTACACTAAACTTTTATATTAAAAAGTTGAACATTTTTAAAGAAACAAATAACAGAGTACTATTTCAATCTCATAAAGAGGTTTTTAACCTCCAATTATTATGCTGTTCAGAAAATACAGGCTGCCAGAAGGGAAGCTGAGACACAAGTGCCTAACCCATTGGATTAGTCTAGAGTGCCTTTCTTTGAAAGTAGACCTGAGTACTCTGAGAAACCAGGCCAAGCCTACGTGTTCTCCCTGGCTGATTTCAGTGGAGGCAGAACTATTCACAAATTCATTTATTATGCTTTTGTTTACCTTTTTATTGTCAAGGTTAATTATTGGTTTAAGGAGAGGTTTTAAATGAAATATAGGAGATTATGTCTCAGATGAAGTTGAATTCCTGACATGAAATGCTACATTTTTGAAATGCAAGTGTTTTTCAAAGGTTCATAGCTTTAATCAAAGCAAAAAGCCTCATCTAAAAGTTTCTTTCTGTTCCAAATCAGTTCCTTTAGAGCAACACGGTAAATGCATTTGGAAATTTCTTTTAATCCCCTGTTATAAAATTAGCCTGAATTCTTTCGGTCTTAGCACATAGAGACCCTCCGTCTAGGAAAGCCTTATTCTGGGCCCTGTTGCACTCAGATGTGGTGTGCCTTGCTGATCTTGAAACATTAGTTATATCTGTGTGCCCTATTTTAAATTTAAACTCTTCTCCTATAAGATTTACTAAAAATACAGTTTTTGAAGACCATCGTAAAATCACATATTCTCTAATATTGTAAATAAATGAAAGTCTGCTTTATTTCTCTTATAAATATTGGTATAAGAGAAATTTAGTGTGTTCATGAACATGCTAAATGACTTGGAAAATGGGTGTGGTTCAAAGCCTGATGCTTCAAGATCTCTGGTTTGAATATGGTCACAACCAGGAAGTATTGTTCCTTTTTCTGTCTGGGTCCTCCATAGGAATTTTTCACACCAGCAATAAACAATCCAGATGGCTGCCACATGGTCCTTACCAGTGAGAGGCTTCACACAGCACACTGCATGAATGGGGATGAAATCCTTCCTGAATTAATATAGGATTATATTACTTGGACCTTAGCCCTTTGAGCCTCAGTGTCTGCATCATACGTGTTTAGTATATGGACATCTAACTGAAATTATTAACATGGCAATTTATGTGTGCCTGTTTTGGAAATACTCTATTTTAATGGAAAGAATTATGTAGAAATACTGGATACATTTTTAAAAACATCCATAATTCACCATCTTGACATAACTAGTATGTTCATTTTTGTGATTACAGTTCAATATTTTATATAGGTGTAGCCTTAGTGTATATATTATTTTGTATTCTCCTCTTTTCACTTAAAATCATATAACCTAGTACGTTTTACTCATTTCATGGTATGCTTTTATATCATTTCTCTCTTAGAAATTGAATTTGTAAAAATTAATTAAAAAATCATAAAATGTTCATATTCTGTATGAAGAATAAATTATTCTTCAAATATAAGTAGAAAAGTGATGTTAAAACAGTAATTTAATAATAATGTTTTTGATCCAATGTTGACTGAAGTGTTTATATTCTGGTTAATTTCTAAAAGTAGCAAAAAGCTATTCTGTTATTTGGAGAAGTTTCTGCTATGTTTAGAACCAAACTATGTTATGATTTCACACTTTGAAGCTTGATAGGAAATATTGTTAAGGAAATAAAAAAGAAAAACAAGTGATCCAAAGCAAAGGAAATGATAGACCTTTTGTGTTATGAAAAATTAACTCACTGTTCTTGTTGATACTATTATGTCAAGTTAGTTATCTCACATGTGACACTCATTAAAAGGCATTTCTCTTGGTTAATTCTTGGAACACTCCTGTGTGATAGCTCTGTCTTGCTCTGCTTCCAAAGAAGAGACTAAACACTTGCCCAAATTTAAGTCTTCAGCAAGCAGAACTAGAACTAATGCTTGTGATCCCTGTTTTTATCCAACATGTTAAGCCACACGACTGTACTCTCATTCAAATTAAACCTTGCATTGTATCGAAAGTAGTAAAAAAGTATAAGATTGGAAAGCTATCTAAAATCCCCTTTTTATTCAAGAGCTATCTCAGATCAGTGAGGCATGCCTGCAGCTGAGGTCCACACTCTGTGGGGTGTGGGCATCCCAATGGACTGATAGATGTGGCTTGGCCATACAAGCCAGAGACAGGGAGCAGACAGTTTTACCAGAAAGGATAGTTTGTTGACTTCCACAGTTATCCCCTGAAAAAAGAAAGGAGAAAACCAAGGCATAAAAGCAGTTATTTGCATATGGTCAGAAATTTGGGTTGGAAAATAGCCAACATATTTTTTTCTGGGTGTCTTTTACATCCAGAGTGATAGAAGTGTAATTTATTGTTCAAACTGGGGCATTTTTTAGAGTGAAAGGGGAACGCTATTAATAATTATACTAGGACAACAGGTATAAGCCAGGATTGTCCCTAGGACATATAGTTTGCTCTAATTATAGCACGTCATGACCTCACTCATTCCCTTGATTGAGCATGTTAGAGGTGATGACATTAGGCAGGCAACTGAGTCACCAGAGGGACAAAGCATTCCCTAACACGGACACTGTTGTCCTGGCAGGTGTCTTCTTTATCCATCCGTGGCCAGTTAAAGGAAGCTTGTTTTTGGCACACACACCCATTGCTTAACTCAGAGCTATTTTTCTTAGGCAACTTGTAAGAATGAAAGCACACACAAGCACCAGAATTATTCAGACTCACTAATCTTGCAGTGCTTTGCTTCTTGGGTAGCAGTGACCAACCAAGTCCTGAACTTTTGACTGTTATTTGAAATGAAGTAGCCAAGAAACATTTTCCCAGAGACATCCTTTCCTAGGTGAAGTGGGTGGTGAATGGCCTGGTTCTGCATTATTGACCTGAAGTGCCGTTTCCAGAGGGAAGCCTGGGCTTAAAAGAAAGCTAGTGATCAGTGAAAGAGAGGCCAGCTATCCTCGTCCACAGCTTCCCTCCCCATCCTTCTCCTCCCCTCATTTGATCATGGTCATGGTGCTGCCTGACATCTGCTGAACGCATTTGGCTTATTTCTCCCTTTCACACTTTCAAAAATAGATCCTCGTCCCTCCCAAGATGTTGTTTACACGAGGGGCTTCATAACGGATTCTAACGGAAGACACTGAAAAGGTAACTTGTCAGAGGGGGAAGAGGGCGGCTGCTTGGGGTAGGGTTTAAGTGGGAATTCAGAGTGTTTAAGAAAGTGGGGGTGCAGTTCTAGAAATTTCAGCAGTGAAGTCCTCAAGTGAGGAATACTATTGGAAACCAGAGCTGCAAGAAAGCATGTCCACGAAATGAATGGTAGGGTGATACTAGTCTAGAGCAGGGCTCTTCAGAGATTGCTGTGCACAGGAAACATCTGGGATCACGTGACTGTGCAAACTCTGATTCACGAAGTCCAGGGTGGAGCTTGGATTCTGTATCTCTAACTCGCTTCTAGGTGATGCTGATGCTGCTGACACTTGGTGCACACTTTGAATAGTGAGACTTTGTAGGTTACAGGACAGGGTTCGGAAGAATTACTTTCTTGTCCTGGCTTCTGCTGCTCCTCAGGCCAGTCAGATCATTGCTCTCTTATGTACCTTTGTATCTAACATGAAGCTAGCAATAGTTTCCCTATTGCTTATTTCACAGGGGTGTCTGGAACCTACTGATAAGCAATGTGCACTTCAAAAAAAGTCTTGCAACAATAGAAAGATATAAGAGGCTTTATATATAAAAGTATTTCTAAAATGAAAAGTTAAAAATAGCAGAAAGATCACTGAATATATAGTACAAACTGAAAGCTTACCAATGAAATGTACAAGTGTGTTCACTTTAAAAGATAAATATACATCTTAGAAAATCAACTTCTGAATTTCAAAACATAAGTTAGAAACAGAAGTTAGTTATTTAAATCACAAAAGATCCCTTTCCAAAGAATGTACCAGATCTCTTTTTAAAAGTAGATTTCCCTAGGAAAACTGGTATTACATTTTATCAGGTGAGGCAAGTATGCCTCTGTTGTACTTGCACTGACAAAAGAACAAACCAGAGACTTTCTGCAACTTCTATGCATCACAATCTTGAACACCGTAACCCCTACAGTCTTTGAAAAAATCCTGAGCTGGTGAAACCCAAGATTTCAGGAAAACTCATAGACTTCTTGGCTGACAGATTTGTCTTTAGGGTGAAATTGTAAACGTCATCATTTGTTCAAAGGGCCACATAGAAAACAAAGAGTTGAAAACAGAGTCAGGTATTATTTTTTTCCCAAGCTAGCAATTGTTTTGTGATTTGTGGGACTCAACACTATAGGTTTTTAGAAAGCAGAGGGGCAGTTGTCCGTAAGTATCCTGGCTTTAAAATCGTACTACGAATAGTATTTTCTGGCAGTCATTTTAACATTTTTCTTTTTTCCTCACAACTTTCAGGGTAGGTTGAAGTGATAAAAAATGATTTGTCCCCAGTGAAAACAGTCCTCCAACCCTGCTAGTGATTAGCATTCTGCTATCTATGGCTGTGCTGCATCTGTTAGGAATCTCCAAATAAGGAAATGCAAACATTTGAAGCTGATTTAAATGTGTCAACTCCGTGTAAGTCTCAGTGCAAACTAGCTAAATCAACAGATGTGGTGCAAGCATTTATTATTAATCTCTAATTCCTCAGTGCACTTTATTCAGTAGTGTGGTTTCTTGGTCACTGACACAAAGAACTTAACTATAACTAACTAAAAATGGGGCTTTAGCCAAAACCTAAAAACTCAGTCCCAGAACTTATGTCTGTACCCTGCTTCCAAGAATAAACGGATTTTGCTTAGAAGGCAAGACCAACAGGCAGGGTCTCTGGTTGTTGTTAAGCAGGCTTTTGGTTGTTGTCATGTGCTTAATCTGTACAAATCACTTAGTTTCAATCTCACCATTTGATCCGAGGAAGCTTAATCCTGTATAGAAAGGACTGGTCATTTTACATGCTCTGAATGGCTCTATAAATTGGTTGAAAACAGTTAATTACCCTCATTGGACTTTTAAGAAAACACTTTAGGGTTCTCTTTCTTTTCCTAAAGCAGAACTTCAGAAGTTTCCATGACATGGAAAGCAGATGGTCACAAACAATTTCATATTGGCAGCCACTCAAGACTGTCTTGCATCTGTTGACACTTTAGGAGGCAGGTCCTCTCCATCTTACTTCTAATGCCATTTTTGAAGAATGACTAAGCTACTCTCAGAGGACTCACTCACTAATTCTGTCTTTTCTGACTTGTAATAAGTTTTGCTTTTCACGGGTAAATCCAAGGACTGCTCACTGCTTGCTATATTGCATCCTTAGCTTAAATTGAGAAGCTAGATCCATGTCAAATTACTGGAAAACAGACTTGCAATTATTTAGTATGTTTACAAAATATTATTGGAATCCATATTTGTAGGATTACATATTCTAAAAATTTTTAAGAGGCTGTGAATTAAGATGGCTTTGGTTCTTTTATCCTACTTCTTATGGCTATGGAATGCTTGAAAAAGTTAAATCAATTTTGAAAGTTTATACATTTCCTACGCATTTATCAAGTGAAAATGTTATCACCTATCAAGCTCCTAGGGAGCTGCAAAATTCATTCATTAAAAACAACTGCTTTTTAATCCTCATGCTCCACTAATTTGAGGGATACCTATAAGACATTGTCACAGACTTGCCTCTGCTGGTGTTCTTGTACAACGTCACTGTATAATCAGACAAGGGCACTGTTCTTTACTGTGGAAAAGCAGGCTGCAATTTATGTGAGAAATGTCCCAGTAAATACCCAATCTCCTGTGCAATAGATGATCTGAATCCCATTAATTTGTTTTTGAGATAGAAAGTGCATTAACATTCATCTCATTTGGGATATCACTGTCTTGCCTACATTTGAGAGAGAAACTCAATATTTCCAAGAAATGTGTGACCCTACTAAGTCCTCAGACTAGAATATCAGGTGGTAAAGCTAGTTGACTATGAAATCACTACAATAAAAATGGTTATGCAATAGACAACTCGTAATCATTATTATAGGAGACATTTCTGGGAAATAGCAATAGCATCTTCAGTAAACTAAAATAATCTCCCCAAGGTTCTAATCTCCCTTTTTGGCTAAAGAGATGGAACACAACTTTGATATCTAAGAAAGGGCAAATTTCTGTTAAATAGGACTTTGCTTGTTCAGAATCTCAAAAAACACATCTCTCAGAAAATTAGACCAAGTACTTAAAGCACAATATTCTATGACAATCTACAATTTAGCATCAGAAAATTTTTCTTTATCCTCTCTCGTGAAGTTTTAGCTTTCTGTTTTCAGAAGCCATCAAAATTTCTTCTAAATACTTAGCAAATAATACAGGCAACTCCTAATTCCAGGTTCTCTTCTATGTGTTTAAAATTATACTAACTGTGCATCATCTTTAGGGCTTAATTCTGTCACAGAAACCTGATTATGAAAGGTTGACTTGGTTGATTTTATAATAATCTATGACTTAGGTACATTTCCCAAATTCAATAGTCTTTTTTTTTTTTCTCAGATACTTAGATCTTCGGATTCTTGGCATATCCTAGAAATTTTTTGAATATAGGTTTTGTGGGTTTACATACATTTATGGTAAGGTCTTGAGTGGAACCATGAACTAAATGATAATACGTATATGAGTTTTGAAAATAAGTGACATTTCTTGGTATATTCTAAAAAAACTTGTCCCACTTTAGTGTATTGTTCCGGTCATTTATCTCACTTCTAATTTAAACCTACCTTAACTGGGAACTCTTCTGCTTCTATCCCTTGATAGGTAGTGGTAGAAGTGATAGTCTAACTATACTAATAACTTGTTCAGTTTTTATTGTGAAAGATATTTTTTGATGGGTCCAAGTATACACAGTCATCAGCTTCTACTTTTGTCATTACCTACTGACTTTGCTCTTTCTATTAAGATAGTAAAATTGGCAGTAAGGACCAGTTCCTGTGAATAAAAGCATATTGGTAAGATATATTTTGTTTTTAGAAATCATTGCTCACAGCAGAATGACAGAAACCAATGACATCGAGCAGGAATCAATTTAATTATACTATATCTAGATATTTCTTAGTTATCTGTTTATTCATTGAACACATAGTACTAGATATGGTGTCATTTCTACCTGAGGAAACAGTGTGAACAAGGCAGATGTGATGTCTAATCTATGGAGCTTATAGTTGAAACAGTGATAGATACTAAACAAATTATTAACTAAACTTGAATCGAGTGCTAAAAGCAAACGTTTAGTGTGCTATAATAGAACATAGCTTTGTCTAGCTGTGTGCACACACACAGACACAGAGTCACCCATACATTTAACCAGGGCTATAAAGATTTTAAATTAAAGATGTATATTTCTGGAAATACCTAGTGATCTGGGACTCATTATATTTCTTAATTTTTTTGAGTTAATTATTAGTAACTGAGCTGAAATAGGTTATTATGAGTTTTGACTCTGTGTGTCCCAAATAAGAATCAATGACTTACATTCTATTTGTGGAGTAGCTTTACTTTTCTCTCTTTCTGATCTTGTCACTTGATCCCCAGAACCACAAACTTTTATGTGGCTGACAAAATTCCATTGGAATGTAGGCAACAGAAGAGCACATGTCATTCCATTTATAAGTCTATCTCATTCCAGCCCTGAGTTGAAAGATTTTGCTAATCTTAGAAGCAACTAAAAACATTTTTATTTAATTGAAATGCATATCCTTTTAAGTATTTAGTAGAAAGAGTAATTTACTATTAAGTCTATGAAACCATTTCTTTTTCCTTTAATAGAGATTCATGGATGCAATTAACAGAAACCCACCAACGATAAATTTCTGCCTACCAGTGTTCTTAGGTCCTCACTGTAATCTCTGACAACGAAAAACAACTTCAGATTTTTCTCAGCAATAAAGACAGTGAGAAACAGTTACCTCTGAAGTCAAGAATGCTGAAAATGGAGACTTTGATAGTTTATCTAGTAGATTTAAACATTTTCAAAATAACTGACCCAAAAGGCAGTGTATGCTATTCAAGTTCTTTTGAGGAGTTTTTAAAATCAAGGCCAGTGGGTTAGTAAACTCTTGATTCAGCAATGCTTGGTACTATCAACCAGTAAATTAAGAATGGCAGAGAACTTATGTTGGGATGTTTAACTGGTTCTCCAGGCACATTATTTATTATGGTGTTTATTATCTAAAATGTGTTGGAATTAAGGTCAGTTATCTAGAGTGAAGGAGCAAAATTCCCTTTAGTTTATTTTCAAAAGCTTGTTTCTATTCCTCACTGCTCCCACAGGCTGGGGAGGTAGGCAGGACGAGAGATTAAATACTGTTCTAATTAGTCAGCTGATGAAACACCTGCTATTCAACTTGAGCAACTTTCTTCTCCTACCCCAGAAATAAATCATTACTCACTGTATCCACCACAACAAATACCTCTCCCTCCCTTTCCTCACTCTACACCACTCTCTGCTGCTCTTCAAAACATGACCACTCTTCTCTAAGTACCTTAGACGGATGGAAAGCTGGGGCTGTAAGGGACCCTAGAGGTCATCTAGTCCAAGCCATTGCCCCTGCCTGCCCCCATGCTGAGAGTACCTCCATCTGGGGCACGGACTTGCAGCTTTGTGAAACTAACGCCTGTTATTCTCCCTGCTCTCTCCTTTGTCCCTACAGCGCCATGGCTACTTATTCTGCCACATGTGCCAACAATAGCCCTGCACAGGGCATCAACATGGCCAACAGCATTGCCAACCTGAGACTGAAGGCCAAGGAATATAGTTTACAGAGGAACCAGGTGCCAACAGTCAACTGAGGAAAAAAATTATTAAACAGGCCTAAGAAGAAATCAAAAACCATAAGACACCTATCCCGCTCTGTTATTTCTTCATCTGCTGGGGGAGAAAAGTAAATTACAAACAAACAAACAAACAAACAAACAAAAAACAGAACTAAAATATTGGGACCATGGCAGAGAAAAGCAGGAGAGGAGCAAAATGAAAATTAGTTAACAAATGTTCCTCCTCCCTCTGGGATACCACCACCACTTGTTTCTGTGTGTGTTTATTTTGTTTTTCTTTCTATTCATGCTTTGCTCAATATACTCCAAGCTTCTTCAGCTAGGTTCAGCCCACCCAACCCCATGATTGTATGAAGTTTTTTTAAAAACTACAGCAGCCAAAGAAACCATATATACATCCAGAATGATTGCCTCTACTGTCCTCATTGACTTGTTTGAACCTCAGTGCCTTACCCTGTCCTCTTCCCAGTTCTCTTGATAGAAGCTCTAGGAGCTTTTGAAAAGCCAAAGTCTTTCTGAAGAATCTGTGCCAGACAGACATAATTCCCTTTCTCATTGTCTCCATCTTTGTTGGTCATGGTAAGGTTTTTCCATCAGCCTCTGAAAAAACAGTTGTGCACATCTGGTCACTGGACTGTCAGATCCAATGTAATTGGCTGTGTCTGGCTAATTCTAAGCGCTAAGGTGTACATCTAAGCTATAGATTTAAGCTTGAAGCTATAGATTATATCACTACCACCACCACCCCTCACCATATGCAATCAATCAATCAATCAATCAATCAATCAATCAATCAATCATCTTAAAGATATTTGTTGTCTTTGAATGATTTGCTGTCACAGACTATTTGGTAGAAGAAATATTTTTCACCTGAGAGAGGAAGAGAAATTTCTCTAGTAACACTAAGAGTGAGTCGTAAAAGGCGTGCCCACATCTCTTTCGTGCCTTAAGGATAGTGAGATGCACAGTTATATATATACTGTATATATTTATATATTTATATATATATTTCATATATATATATAATATTGCAAGCTTCAGTTTGCAATTTCCCAAACAGTACAAAAAGCAAATTATACACCATCACCACTGTTCTTATCTCTATAGTGATGAGACATTAATAAGGGATCTTGCTGCTTTTCTTTTTCTACACAAAATTTTCATTAAAGTCACAGAATAATTGATAGAGCAGCTGTTTTAGAACAGGTCTCATTTTCACATTAGGCCTTTAAATGGATTAGAAACTATTTGAGGCTATAAAAATGTCCTTGAGTTTGGAGCCTGAGCTCTGGTGAAATGCTGATACATCTGATCTATCATGGGAATTGCAGCTAGAGAGAGGAGGGAAAACCATTTAGTCATCTACCCTTTCTTCACTCAGCAGGAATATGAAAGACACATGTTTAAGAGGAATACCTAAAGGTTTTTCTAAATTCCAACATTTAAAAGGCAATTGTGGGCTATTTTTATTTTTTAATATTTTGAAATAAAGTTTAGTGTCTAGGGCTGGGAGCCAGGACTGATCTTTCATTTCTTTTTCTTTGTTCCCAGCCATGCTTTTGTAACTTGCCAGGTGGACTTGATCAACTACATTACCATGCTGTGCCTCAGTTTACCCATTTGTAAAATGGGATTAACAATACTTACCTACCTCACAGGGGTGTTGTGAGGCTCTATTCATTTGCTCCTTTATTCTTTCCTGTATTCTCTGTATGTCCAGCACTTTGTAGCCATGGGAGGAAAGGGACTATAAAAGTGTACAGTGTTAATGGAATGATACGGTACCTGAAAGCCTTGTTTTCTAGTAAGAAAATGCTACCTTGCTGTACATACTTATAACCTTGTATTTGGAAATGAGAAATAGGTTTATATTTTCAGATCTCTCAAAAATCACATCATTTGACCAAAGAATAATTTAAGACACATAGAACAGAATTTTTTTTTAATTTATATTTTCATCCTGACCAGCTTAGTTCTAACAATTTCTAGTTGTGAGTGATTAAAAAACTTTGGATCAATTTTGGTCAAATATGGCAACTTTGTAGTCTGAGTGACAGGCAAGGATTTTTGGGTTTAAGATGCACTTTTAGCACACATTTGTATTTCCCTTGGCATATCAGATTGAGCTAATGGTGATGTTATTTCAATCTAACAGCCACCAATCTGAAATTGTATTTCAAATGTTGATTCTGTAGTTCTTTAAATAATAATGAAGCTCATCTTATACATTTTGCTTTCACCAATTGATTCCTTCTTCTTTTAACCCGCTATTAAAATATTTCTTACTGAATGGTTCATGTAGGCTTGCTGAACAGCATGCATTACTTGCTTCCTGAAGAGCTCCTCCATTCATCCTTTTGTCCCACTAGTTGCTGTGGATTTTCAAGTTTTGAAGGAACAGTACATCCCGACAGACTGACACATTCTAAGTGAAATGAGTATAATCCAAGAAATTGATGAACTTTGGAGGTTTGGAGTTTGGAGAGAATGGCTAAGAAGATTTGAATTATAGGGAGGGAACAGAAATCATACATGAAAAGGTTTTATTGAGAAGGGAAAAACCTTAGATAGAGGGACATGTGAAACAAAATCATTTGAAATTTTGATTCAGACATCCATTTCCAGTGGCAAACAGCAAAGCCGGAACCCACAAACCCAAATGATCAGTGAAATTGGGTGGTTTTATCCAATGTCTCAGGCAAGCAATGTCTGGGAATATCTTAGAGTAACTGGTGCTGGTCAGCCAAAGAAACATTCACTGCCAGTGAACCAACGCCATAAGCATGTATTATCTAAGCACTTGATCAAGAAGTACACATGTTGCACAAGTTCTCAATTTTGTTCATTTACTATCAATTTTTTAAAATACAAGTTTGGTATGTGATTTGGAAAAGAAACCTTCTGGATCTTAAGCCAGTTGTCAGTTGAGGGCCTCAGGGCCACAAACGTCAAGACATATCTCTGTTCTTCACCATCGTGATACTCCTGATACCAGATACAGGTGAATACATAGGAACTATCTGCCTGTGTCCTCAATCTCCCTCCAAACAAGATGCTGATTTGTAGGGTACTTGGCAGGTTAAATTAAACCAGAAGAGGTGACTTAATAAAAAAGGGAATGACATTTAGGGTATAAAGATCTCATAAGAAATGTAATATGTAAATTATATCTTGCTTTATGTTGTAAAATATACATTGTTTGCGCTAGAATAGAAATGATTTCTTTTCAATAAAAAGAAAGGACACTACCATGTCTTTTGCTATATACACTTGAGCCTGCTGATTCTCTTCTCTTTGAACTTCGAAAACACAGATCTGCTAGAATCTGAGATTACATGCAGAAGAGTGAAGGTAAGAAGGGCTCATAGACAAGAGAACTATATCCGAGTGTGATATTATTTTCTATAAAACAGGAAAATAATCTATTTTTCCTCAGAAACAAAGACAACAGTAGGAAGAAGAGGGGACACAACTATTATAATAGATGAGAATAGAGTGGAACTTTTATGAGAGTTTAGCATTATTAAAATCAGTACCTTTAACATTCACAATACTGTCCAGTAAGGATCTGTACAGGTGAGAAACAGGTGATGGCTTTTCAAATGAGGGTGTGGAGAAGTAGGAGTGAAGGCAGGGATATAGGAATGAGGAATTTGTGTTCAAAGATATATGGCAAGATCGGCCTGGATGAGATGGAGAGTTAATTTTAAAGTTGAATGGAAGATACTAGAGATGTAAGTTGAGGCTTAATCTTGCAGGGTACTACACGTCAAATATGTTTGGACTTTTCCTCAGGCCACAGAGATCCACTGAAGGCTTTTCAGCATTAAAAAAAGCCATGTGAAAAAATGCTACTTTAGCAGGATCAAAAGAATGAAGGTAAACTAGAACAGAACAGGAACTGGAAGCAGATCAGATAGAAGTTGCTGTGAGAGGAACAAAAAAGAAAGGACGATTAGAAAACATCTTGCAAGGAAAGAATCACTGGGACTTTATAGCAAGAAAAAGAGAATGGAGTCAAAGGTAATATTGGTTTAAAACCTGGGGACTGGGAAAATGAATCACTGACAAAACTGACAAAATCTACCCAAAATGGAAAAGACTCAGCTACAGAAGATAAACACAGTTTTTGTTGTATTATTGAAGCTGAAAATTCAAAGGTAAGCATCCAGTAAGTGAAGACATAAAAATGGGACTTGGTACCAAAGTCAAAGATGGAGATATAAGTTTGAAATTAATATTTAAGGAGGTGATACTTAGAAGTACAATAACAAATGGGTTCATTGAAATGAGAGAGTGCCATTATGACTCAAATAATTATTCCCAGTAAATGACTTTTGAAAGTAGTTTTAGCCAGGGAGGAAGATTATACTTTGAAGAACATCTCTAGCTGGAGAAATGGCTAATAAAGTCTATTTAAAAGAAGCTGTTTGAAAAATAGGAGGAGATTTAATCTTCTTTATTATTCCAGAGTTAAGAGAGGTTTTCAATAAGAGGGGGAATGTTTGATATATTCAAATGCTATAGAGAAGGCCAGCTAATTGGGAATGGAGGAAAAGCCATTGGATTCATGACTTTTGAAAGTACAGTTTACCTGAGTGCTGGAGGAGGAAGGTTGATTTAGCAAGTTATGGTAGGAATAAATGCTTTTAAAAAATGGAACCACTTGCATGGCATTATAAGCCTATTAATAAGGATTCTTTCATTTGCAGGCAGCAGAAACATCACACTAGTCAAATTTATAAAGAGGCTTTATTTGAAGGACAGCTCATGCAGCCGAGACATGCTGCCAGAGCTGGGACAGCCCCAGGGATCCTAGACCCTGGAACAAAACCTGTACCTGTTTTCGTCAAGTTGGGCTGCTCTAACAAGATACCATAGTCTGGTAGCTTTAAAAACACACAGTTATTTCTCACAGTTCTGGAGGCTGGGAAATCCAAGATCAGGATGCTGGCAGATTCCGTATCTGGTGAGAGCCCTCTTCCTGAGACAGCCATCTTCTTGTGGCTTTACATGACAAAAAGAGTGAGCTCTAGTTTCTTTCTCTTATAACAATGCCAATTCCACAATGGTGGCTCCACTCTCATGACCTCAGTTAAACCTAATTACCCCCAAAGACACTACCTACTAGCAATATCCGATTGGGGTTAAAGTTCCAACATATGAATTTAGAGGGTACACAAACATGCAGTCCTTTTAAAGTAAGAATGTTAGTCTGTTCTCACACTGCTAGTAAAGATATACCTGAGACTGGGTAATTTATGAAGGAGAGAAGTTTAGTGACCTCACAGTTCCACAGGGTGGGGGAGGCCTCACAATCATGGCAGAAGTCAAAGGAAGAGCAAAGGGTTATGTTACATGGCGTCAGGCAAAAGAGCTTGTGCAGGGGAGCTCCCATTTATAAAACCATCAGATCTCGTGAGACTTATTTACTACCATGAGAATAGTATGGAGGAGACCGCACACATGATTCAGTTATCTCCACCTGGTCCTGGCCTCGGCAAGTGGGGATTATTACAATTTGAGGTGAGACTTGTGTGAGGACATAGCCAAACCATGTCATTCCACCCCTGGTCCCCTCTAAATCTCATGTCCTCACATTTCAAAACCAGTCCTGCCTTCCCAACAGTCCCCCAAAGTCTTAACTCCTTTCAGCATTAACTCAAAAGTTCAAGTCCAAAATCTCATCTTAGACAAGGCAAGTCCCTTCCACCTATGAGCCTGTAAAATCAAAAGGAAGTTAGTAACTTTATAGATACAATGGGGGTACAGGCATTGGGTAAATACACCTGTTCCAAAAGGGAGAAATTGGCCATAATGAAGGGGCTACAGACCCCATGTGAGTCCGCAATCCAGCAGTACAGTTAAATCTTACAGCTTCAAAATGACCTCCTTTTATTCCATGTCTCACATCCAGGGCATGCTGATGGAAGAGGTGGGCTCCCATGGCCTTGGTCAACTCCACCCCTGTGGCTTTTCAGGCTACAGTGCCCCTCCTGGTTGCTTTTTCACAGGCTGTTCTTGAGTGTCTGTGGCTTTTCCAAGAGCACAGTGCAAGCTGTCAGTGGATCTACCATTCTGGGGTCTGGAGGATTGTGGTGCTCTTCTTACAGTTCCACTAGGCAGTGCCCCACTCTGTGTGAGGGCTCTCACCCCACATTTCCCTTCTGCACTGCCCTAGCAGAGGTTCTCCATGAGGGCTCTGCCCTTGCAGCTCACCTCTGTCTGGACGTCCAGGCATTTCCATACATCCTCTGAAATCTACGTGGAGGTTCTCAAACCTCAATTCTTGACTTCTGTGCATCTGCAGGCTCACCACCACATGGAAGCTGTCAAGCCTTGGGGTTTGCACCCCTGAAGTCACAGCCCAAGCTGTATCTTGGTCTCTTTTAGCCATGGCTGGAGTAGCTGGGATGCAGGTCACCAAGTCCCTAGGCTGTACACAGCAAAGGGGCCCTGGGCCCAGCTCATAATACTGTTTTTTCCTTCTAGGCCTCCAGGCCTGTGATGGGTAGGGCTGCTGTGAAGGTCTCTGACATGCCCTGGAGATGTTTTCTCCATTGTCTTTGTGATTAACATTTGTCTCCTTGTTATTTATGCAAATTGCTACAGCCAGCTTGAATTTCTCCTTAGAAAATGGGTTTTTCTTTTCTATTGCATCATCAGCCTGCAAATTTTTCAAACTTTTATACTCTGCTTCCTCTTGAACACTTTGCTGCTTAGAAAATTTCTTTTGCCAGATGCCCTAAATCATTTCTTTCAAGTTCAAATTTCCAAAAATCTCTAGAGCAGGGGCAAAATGCCACCAGTCTCTTTGCTAAAACATAGCAAGAGTCACCTTTGCTCCAGTTCCCAACAAGTTCCTCATCTCCATCTGAGACCATCTCAGCCTGGACTACATTGTCCACATCATTCACTATCAGCATTTTGATCAAAGCCATCCAACAAGTCTCTAGGAAGTTGCAAACTTTCCCACATCTTCCTGTCTTCTTCTGAGCCCTCCAAACTGTTCTAACCACTGTCTGTTACCTAGTTCCAAAGTTGCTTTCACATTTTTGGGTATCTTTACAGCAACAGCTCACTCTACTGGTACCAATTTACTGCATTAGTCTCTTCTCACATTGCTAATAAAGACATACCCAAGACTGGGTAATTTATAAAGGAAAGAGGCTTAGTGGGGCTCACAATTCTACATGGCTGGAGAGGCCTCACAGTCATGGTGGAAGGAGAAGAAAGAACAAAGGTATGTCTTACATGGTGGCAGGCAAAAGAGCTTGTGAAGGGGAACTCCACTTTATAAAAACCATCAGCTCTCATGAGACTTATTCACTACCACGAGAGCAGTATGGTGGAAACCACCTACATGATTCAATTATCTCCATTTGGTCCCATTTGGGATTCAGTTATCTCCATTTGGTTGGTGAGGACACAACCAAATCATAGCAGTAAGTCCTTACCCTTCTATCAGGCAAGGCCCATATGCCATGCCCTGAGCCTCACCTATATTCCTCTGACTGTGTGCCTCTCCTGAGAAAAGAGTTTATGGAGCCACCTGCATGTTCCCACCTGGAGCCTACATCCACAGTTCTTGACCACACTCCAGGTACTTGAGATTTGGAATTCCCTAAACAAGTGATCCCAAACCCACTCTTAGGGCCTGAACAGGACTCTTCTTGTGGTTCATATATCATTGAGGGGTAGTCAAAGGCTACTTTTGGTGGAGGTGAAAGTGTGAAGGTAGACCTGGGGTATGTGTGCTACAGTTTCCACACACACACACACACACACACACACACACACACACGTCCACTTTTGGTGCACGATGGGGCTGGGGTGAGGAGAGAAATGGGAAGGCTACAGGCTGGGGCCAAGGTCTAACTCCCTTCTCCACCACTGCCATGTTCTGGAAAGAAACTCCAAATAGTATGAGAATCCTAACAGCAAACCTGGCTGTTCAAGTCATTATGAAGGTATGTTTGTTGTAGTAGGAGACTAGAACACACTTTAACAATCTGTTAGCTTGATTTATACATAAATATATGGATATAAATATGCAGACCTTCCATTTCTACTCTTGCCCTGAGCACAAGACTGGAGAAGGGCTCCACACTCCAGCATTCTTTCTATTTCCATCTCTTATTTTGGCCTCTTACTTTCTCTTATCTTAATTCTTTCCAACTAATCGGCTTTTGAGCAGACAAATAGTATGGGTAGTGGCAGCTTGAGATTCACATTCTAATGAGGGGCAAAGAATCTTCCATGCTGGTTCTAAGCAGAACAATCTAGGGGAAAGATTCTGGTTGGCCTGGCTGGGGTTATGTGGCTCTCTGAATCAGCACTGTGGTCAGGGGGTGGGGGATCCTCTTATTGACCAGACTGCTTTATGAAGGACACTCTGATACACAGATCCCTGAGTACCACAGGGAAATAGTCATGGAGCAGGATCAGCCTTCTATAAGAAGGGAAGTGCTATACTGGAAGGAAAGGGACAACAGACTGACAAAAGCAGCAGAGATGCAATTCTATTCCATGCCGGGGCCCCAGCACACATACCACTTTCTTCCCATTCATAGTGCCTCTGCTTAACATGATGCCAAAAACTCTCAAGAACACTTATCTCAGAACTCTGAGGCACCCATATTTGTCAGTTAGATCTGTAGGTCTAACTTATGATCCTGTCATCTATAGCTAAGGTATTTTAACCATTCCTAATGGGTGTGGAGAAGAGAGGCTAACAACAGTAAAATTTTCTTTTAAGGAAGATTAAAGGGGAAGATGTATATATATATAGTGTTCACTTGTCTGTAGCATATGACACCAGGAACACAGAGGACTCAATCCCTTGACAATAAAGTGGTTTCATTGGCCAGTCTATCCAGCGCACACATCTGCCTACTTTACCCTTTGTTCCCCATGCATGCCCAGGCCTGGGAAACAGGCACTGCTCTATTATCCCCATGGATGAGTGACATACATGCTTTTAGATCTGGCTTGGCTGCTTTTTGATTCAATTTCTGGAGATTCCATAACTAGACACTAATATTGTTGAGTCAGAAATATTGTTGAGTTACATACTTGAGTCTGAACCTCTCTCAACCGCACTTTGTTTCTTCTTCTTCTTCTTTTTTTTTTTTTTTTTCTTGACAGGACTCAGTGGTCTGCTCATTCCTAGGACCTCAATTTAAAGGTTTCATTCTAATCTTCTGCCTTTGGATAGAATGATACAAGAGTTTTGGGCAGAGATAATCTGTCCTTGTCAGGCAAGATCCCAGCAGATTATAATTTACAGTGGGAGGGGGAGTGGAGTCCTGGCCTGTGGGGAGCAAGGACAGCAGGAAGGCATTGGGAAGGGGCTGAGGAAAGAAGATTTGCAGTCATTTCTCTAGCTCCTTTGAAGCCTCAATACTTTTCACTGTGTTTCACAATTCCTGGCTTTGTTTGAAAAGGAGAAAATGTTTCTACCATTTGGCAGATTCGGACCCTCGGTATGACACTCAGGAGTCTTGGGCAGCTGGTCTCAAATTGAGATCCTCCAGCTCTTCAAACTACCACAGGTCATCTAGGTCTAGATTTGAAGGCATGCACTTAATAACACTCCACTTTCATCTATCCATTTTTACATTTCTGTTCAGGTACACTTCAACTGTAAGTGGCAGCAACCCAACTCAAATTAGGCTAAGATAGTCAATCAGAATATTTATTAGACGGATGAGATGTGGTCACAGGATGAAAGGGGGATTTATAAGAATCAGAGTAACTCTGAGAACCTCAGGTCCTGGAACCAAGACTTGATGTCACCAGGACTCCATCTTCCACCTCTGCAGGCAAGTTTTCTCCTTGTAGTAGGGAAAGGGACTGCTTGAAGGTACAGACTTACCTCCATTTAGCTTTGGAAGAAGGATCTTAGAAACAAGCTGCTATTATAGAAATCCCAAGGGAGAATTCTGTTGTCCTGCCTTGGTGTATGTAACACTCATGAGTCAATCATTGTGCCTTGGGGGTGCAGGTGTACTGAGTAGCCAGACCAGCATTGCCTGCCTGTCTAAGACACCACTTGGGTGCCAGTGCAACTCTTCTTGTCCCCACTTGTAGCCCAGTCATTACTGCAGTGCCCAGTCTCCACGATATTTCCACCAGCCTTGAAGATAGAACTTCAACTAAACCAATAGATAAATGCTCCCGAATTTTAATCTATGTGCATACAGTTATTGACCATCAGTCACCATAGAAATGGTGGCCACCTTGATCATGCATGCTTTTTACCTGTATTCTCTCAACCCCTCACTCCTGCTCTGTGGGATCATTTTCCAAGTAAACTTCTTGCATTATCAGCCATTACCTCCAACTCCACTTTTTGGAGGGGGGACTCTCAGGCTGCATTCTTATCAAAACTATGAGGACTGGGTAGTGGAGATCTGTTGTTATCAGAAGATAGACGAGGAAATGAAATGTAGGCAGACAAAAATAGCACAGGTACACCAGAGAAAGGAAGAAGAAAGAGAGCACTTTTGATTGCAAATTGTTTTTAGCTCAATTGGTATTACCTATTTCTTCTTACTAATGTTGGCAAACATTTGCTGCAAATACTTCAATTAAAACTATAACAACTTCTTTCCTCTCTCCTGTGGAAGAAAGAATTAGCATTTTAGTAAAGTCCATTTGCTCTTCCTTCTGGGCACACAGGTAGATTTCATTTCTCAGCATCTCTTGCAGGTAGATCTGGTCTCATGACTAATTCCTAGCCAATGGAATGTGAGCATTAATGGTATTTGACAATTTCAGTCCTGACTCAGACCTCCCATTCGCTCTTCTTGCTGTTTATTCCATCTGGCTGGCTGAGATGACAACTTCTGATGAACTTTGGAAGCCACATTTTAAAGATAGTAAAGTAACAGTCAGCCTGGACCCAGAAAAGTGACTGCATAAAGAAACGCTGCAACCCTCCCTGACCTGGAACCATCCTGAAGTGTTATACAACAGAGAAATAAAGTTCTATTATGTTGAACCATTACATGGCGAAGTCTATTTGTTACTGCAACTCAACCCTACGTAAAAATATCCCCTTCTTCTTTCTTTCTCCCTCCCTTCCCTCCTACCTTCCCTTCCCTTCTGCCTTTCTTCCTTCCATACGACCAGCATTTTAACATCCCTGTGGTAACTCATAGACTTCTAGTTCTCAATGAATAGGGGAAATTATTCTCCCACATTAGATATTTGAATATGTAATATATAGTCTTGTGGCACCTGGTGCCCTTGGATTATAACCTAATACAGTAAATTGAATGTTATAGTAAATAAACACACTAAATAACCCTTTCAAGAAATTAATGCCTGACACTCTGGAGTTCATGGAAGATATTTCAAACTGTTATTTTAGTTACAAAAAGTCAGCATTCCTAAAAGGAAGATAGCTAGGTCGTCGACAAATCAAAGGCATCTGAGAACTATTTCCTAGAGTCACATATTTATTTGCTTAGTGTCATTCAGTTAAGCAGAGGTAAAATAAGGCTAGCAATCCTGGACAGTCAGAGAAACTCACACATGTGCACAGGAAGACATGAACAAAAATGTTCATTGCAGCATGGTTTGCAATTACAAAATATTGGAAACAAACAAAATGTCCTTCAATGGGAGAATAAACATACTGTGACATGTTCAAACAATGGAATACTATTCAGAAATAGAAAATGAAGGAAACACAGCTACATTTATTTACTTAGAAACATAACTTTGCGGGGAGGACGTGTTGTAGAAAGATGTGCCACCCTTTATAAAAAGTTAAAAAACGCACACTCTAATAGTATGCTGTTTGCAAACATATATCTATGTAGTAAAAAAGCAAAAAAAATCATAGAAGTGAGAAATAATTTCATAAAATTTCTGAATTGATTCAGAAACAATTTCAGCAAAAGCAACTTCTGAACAAGGGGGCAGAGGATAGGATTGGGACAGGTATACTGGGTGCTTCTAATACGTTTGAAATATTTTACTTCTTAAAAATATGAGAAGAAAATATAACAAAATATTAAATTTGATAAAAGCTGGGTGGTGAGTATAACATGTTTATAGTGTTAACCTCTGTACTTTCCTGTGCTTGTTGTAGTTCGAAATTTGTTAAATGTAGAAAGAAAGAATGGGCAGGTATATTTTACAACCTCAGCAGAGGGAGATGTGGGGTTAGGGTGGGTATGTTTGTGCAATCCTTGTCGTTGCTCTAGCCAAGCAGGGAGGAGGGAAATTGTAATATATTTTTAAGAAAACTACAGAAAGTTTAGTTGCATGCAATTCAACTTGTCCAGTCAAGCTTTTAGATGTAAAAGAGTCAAAGTGTCTAGAAGACTTCTACCAAAAATGTCTCCCTTGGTTTACTACTGTCCCTAAATTGACCCAAGCAGAGACTTATTCCTGCTGTCACCACACAGTTTCCAGGAGTCTCTCAAGAGGGGCATGGGCTCACCCTGTGCCTTGAGATAATTATTAACCATTTCCACAACTTCTTGGTCTTAAAGGAACAGGACATAGTTTTGATGCATGAGACGAGGCAAAAGAGAAGTACGTGTGAGGTCTGGGAGGATTCTGCTGCAGAACAGCAAGCATTAACAGGAATTCTACAGAGGGGAATTTCAGGGTACAACATGATGTAATGGAAAAAACATGGACCTTGATTCCAGTTCCTGCTTAGCTGCTTACTTTCAGTGTAATCTTGGGCAAGTTGCTTATCCCCGAGCTTTTTTTCCTTTTGTAAAATGATACCTACATCAGAGATTAGTGGCAAAATTAAAGAAGACAACATACATGAAACATTAACACAGTACCTGTGTCACACTTCAGGTTCCCTTTTCCTTCCATACTATCAAACGATGACTCAGATACATTGGCAAGAGTCCTGGGCTGCAGATTAGGAGGCTCAGGTTGTCCATGTGGCATTACAGCAAAAGAAATTCAAAGACAAGGGCAATGTAGCAGTGAGAAGAGGAAGAAAACTACAGAAAGGAAAAGAGAGAGTACATGGAATATCTGTGACTGCTCTGCTCTTTCCAGAAGTATATACAACATGCTTTCCCTGTTGCTTAGCTACACAAGGTTGAGGGTTTGAGTTTCTTCCCCCTTACATATAAAAATGGCACTCAGAAGTTTAGAAACCCCTTTTCCCAGCACAATGGAAAGTCTACAGAACAGTAACTGAGAGGACTTCTGAAGAATTTCTTTTTCCTCTAACAAAATAACTATTTTCTCGTAACAAAATAGCCTAGTCCCAAAGCAGTAGAGTGCAGAGTTAATTTTTGAGTGAATAAAAATCCCTGGAAGTCTTTTGCTTAAATCCCCTCTTCCTGCTGTTTGTGCAGTGCCCCTTCTTGTCAGGGATGAAGCGTTAGAAGCCAGTTAGTTACGGAGAACTTTTCTTCATCCAGGGGAGCAGTCCCTAATTCTCCTGACCTACTCAATCCCACCCTTCCTGGCTCCAGGTGAGTTTTCAAAGGGCCTACTTGAAGTTAATGCTTGGTTTTCCGTCAGTAAGGCAGAAAGCAGGCATCGTAGGCCTATGAATGAATACAGAATTGTCCTCTGAGCCCCAGAAAACCAATTATCTGCGCTGGCTCCCATAAGCCCCTGCTGTGTGTACCTCTAGGTACCTAACTCAGATTTTGCCATCTCAGGGAAAGAATGCATCTCCTTCTCCACTTCACCCCAACACCAAATAAATTGCTGGTGGTCAGATGGAATTTTAACATTTTGCAAATACGCTGTTGACAGGAGATATGTAAAATGCAAAGATAGAATTTTGAACATAAAAGTGTGAGAAAATATACATCAGATGAATACTAGGCAAAAGAAATCTGGTCTCCCCACATCAATAACAGATAATGTGGATATTAATGCAAAGATCACTGTTAGGGATCAGGAAGATCATTAGATAATGATAAAAAGACAAAATTGTTCAACATGAAGCTATAACAATTTTAGATAACACCTAACAACACTTAGTAAGAGAGCTTTAAGATTTATAAAGGATAAATCAATAGAATCACAAAAAGGAATTTATAAATCCACAACCACAGCTGGAAATTTTAACATACCTCTGTCAGTAAATGATAAAAATTTAAAATTAGAAAGGTCATAGAAGAATTAAATAAGACCATTAACAAGCATAATCTTTATAAATATTTATAATATAATTTTAAATATCAAAGAACTCATTTTTATTGTAATTAAATAAAATTAACAAAAGAAATACGATGGGGTAAACATCATGGCCCATGTTTGAAAAGTCATAGACAGTAGAAAGAATTACAGAATAGGAGAGCCAGGAAGATATTTCAACATTTTAAGGAAGGGCGATAACAGGCATTATACCTATTATGTATGTATACAGGGACAAGCTCTACACCCAGTCTAAGGTTTGGTTGACTTGGCCTCTGGGTATATCAGAGCAACCCTATTTTTTATCCCACTGTATTGAGTTCAGGAATGTACCCGGACTGGGCTCATGTTGGTCTACCCAGACTGAGGGAGATACCTGAATGTACTATATCAAACTGTACCCAGTAATCATATAGTATATTGTATAGTAGTAAGTTTGATTATCTCAAGCATATATGCATACCAACCTATGCTCAGTGCTCAGACCTGCTCTGGTTTGTTTTTTTTTTTTTTTTTGAGATGGAGTTTCACTCTTGTTGCCCAAGCTGGAATGCAATGGTACAATCTTGGCTCACTGCCACCTCCGTCTCCCAGGTTCAAGCAATTCTCCTGCCTCAGCCTCCTGAGTAGTTGGGATTACAGGCGTGCACCACTATGCCCTGCAATTCCTTTGTATTTTTAGTAGAAACGGGGTTTCACCATGTTAGCCAGGCTGGTCTCAAACTCTTGACCTCAGGTGATCTGCCTGTCTCGGCCACCCAAAGTGCTGGGATTACAGGTGTGAGTCACTGCACCCAGCCTCTGGTTTTATATATGATAGCCTGAAAAGGCATAGCAGCTAGGCTACCTGAAGACTGATGTGACTATCATTCACTTGGACGTTGTAATCTACAAATGTACAGGATTTAGGGTATGGAAACTTACCCATCCTTCTGTCCTGGAATATGTGCTGGGTATCCTAACAGCACTTTATTTAAAGATCTTTTAGAAAAATGAATCCAGATTTTTTTACTGATGTGATGTCTGTGTTTGTTTTTTTGGTCAATCCAAGCCCCCTATTAAAATTTGTTGTCATGTTTGATTTTGCTTCCCAGAAAACAATTGAGTGGATGGTTTTTGAGTAAAAAAAGTTGGGGGTTGGGGGAGGAGATAATATGGACACAAGGGGGTAGAATGTGTTCACTATGTTTTTTAAGTCAGAAGAATTAGTAAACTGATAGATTAGGAAATTCTAAAAACACTTGCTCATCTTCATTTTTGGAGGCCTTAAAAAAATGAGGAAATTTATTATGGTGGGGCTTTTGTACTCTTTTACTTGATGGCTTTATCCTTAGGCTGGTAGCTAGAAAGCTGAAAATGTCCAAGAAGATTTTGAGTAAGTTCCTCATTTCTCAACAGGAAAAAATAGACAAATATGAGACAGATGATTATATTGTACAAATGAATAAAAATTTTTACTGTCTGCATAATCATGCCCAAAGTTCATGCTTATTCATTAACATACTTGAAGACTTTGTTTTAGGTACATTTTTACTCAATATTTTAATCAATTACTTCTGTAAAGGTAAAAAAAATTCTATTACTTACGAAAATAGTGAAAAATCTCGTGATTCAAGTGCATTATTTTTTAAAGACTTGACCCAAAAGTGAGCCAAAGTAACCTGGCATATCTGACCCAAAGTAACTTGGGTCACTTTGACCCAACTGTTGAAAAAATAATTAATGCACTTGAATCATAAGATTCATTTGAGATGGCCCTCATTTTAAATAGATGTTAGATAATGGGTTAGTGGGTTCCTAATTCCAGGAGAAATGAAACGCTATTGAAGCAACATTCTTCACTAGTTTTAATTTCCACTACACACCCATTAGAATGGCTAAAATTAGGGAGATTAACAAAAACAAATATTGGTAAAGGTATAGAACAACTAGAAATCTTTAACATTGCTTGTGGGAATTAAAATTTATATAATCACGTGGAAAGCAGTTTGTCAGTTTCTTACCCAGCTGAAAACACAGTTGTCATTAAACCAAATTATATTCCTATCTATTTCTCCAAGAGAAATGAAAACATTCGTTTATATAGAGACTTAAACACAAATGTTTATAGAAATTTTATTCATAATAGTACCAAATGGAAACAACCTAAATGGCCACAACAGGTGAGTGGGTAGACATTTGTGGTATATGCATAAAATAGAATATTGCATGACAATAAGAAGGATCAAATCACTGATGCAGGCAACAACATGGATATATCTCAAAAACAGGTTGAGTGCAGGAAGATAAAGCAAAGAAGTGTATATATTTAATTCCATTATGTGAGACTCTAGAAAAGAAAAATCTATAGGAGCAGAAAGAGGTCCAGTTGGTTGCCTAGGGCTTGGGTTGGGGAAATTGACTGGGAAGGTCATCAGGAATCTATCTGAGCTAATGGAATTGTCCCCTATCATGGTTGGCATGGTGGTTACATGACTATATACATTTGTTAAAGCTTATTATGAAACTGTACTCATGAAATATGTACATTTTATTTTATGTAAATTATGCCTCAATACAGTTGATTAAAACAGGATAATTGTATAAATCTACAAAAAAGTAGACAGACCAACAAAGTATGTAGTAATGGAAACAGAAGCTCCATGAATGCAATAGATTGAGCTGCAAAGTAATAAACAAACTGTTGGCATATGTTGATTAATTCAATCAATTGGACATCCACACCCAAACAAAATTCCCACTATGACTTCAGAGAGTATCATATATGCAGACCTGCCCTTGAGGCCTAAAGAATATTGGCTAACATCAGACAACAAGAACTGATAATCATTATTATATTAGTTATTATATTTGATAACATATATACTTCTCTTGGTGAATAACATTAATGTATCTCTATGTTTACATCAAATTTTCTATAGTCGTTTATTGGAAAACAATAATTTCAATACCAAATACAAACTGAGGAAGATTTTTCAATGGAGATAATGTGCTTATATTTCACATGAATATGAACTATCTTGCCAAGTAAGGTCTCACTGTACATCCTAGAATGACTATTATATGGAAAAAATAGTCTTTAAGAATTAAAAAAGATAGACATCATAGAATGGAATATAAAAGCTAGAAAATAATTAAGATAAAAATCACAGACTGACCTCTACTTGTTCTGTTAAAATTTTCTCTGCAAAGAGACACATGTTTGGTGAGTTCTAGGGGCAAGCCTCAAATTTTAGAGCAGCAAAGATCTAAAATTGACATCTTAACATCACAACTAAAAGAAATAGAGAAGCAAGAGCAAACACATTCAAAAGCTAGCAGAAGGCAAGAAATAACTAAGACTAGAGCAGAAATGAAGGAGATAGAGACACAATAAAATCCTTCAAAAAAATCAATGAATCCCGGAGCTGGTTTTTTGAAAAGATCAACAAAATTGATAGACCACTAGCAAGACTAATAAAGAAGAAAAGAGAGAAGAATGGAATAGACACAATCAAAAATGATAAAGGGGATATCACCACTGACCCCACAGAAATACAAACTACCATCAGAGAATACCATAAACACTTCTATGCAAATAAACTAGAAAACCTAGAAGAAATGGATAAATTCCTGGACACATACACTCTCCTAAGACTAAACTAGGAAGAAATTGACTCCCTGAATAGACTAGTAACTGGCTCTGAAATTGAGGCAATAATTAATAGCCTACCAACCAAAAAAAGTCCAGGACCACATGGATTCACAGCTGAATTCCACCAGAGGTACAAGGAGGAGCTGATACCATTCCTTCTGAAACTAGTCCAATCAATAGAAAATGAGGGAATCATCCATAACTCATTTTATGAGGCCAACATCATCCTGATACCAAAGCCTGGCAGAGACACAACAAAAAAAGTGAATTTTAGACCAATATCCCTGATGAACATCGATGCAAAAATCCTCAATAAAATACTGGCAAACCAAATCCAGCAGCACGTCAAAAAGCTTATCCACCATGATCAAGTGGGCTTCATCCCTGGAATGCAAGGCTGGTTCAATATATGGAAATAAATAAATGTAATCCAGCATATAAACAGAACCAAAGACAAAAAACACATGATTATCTCAATAGATGCAGAAAAGGCCTTTGACAAAATTCAATGGCCCTTCATGCTAAAAACTCTCAATAAATTCGGTATTGATGGAATGTATCTCAAAATAATAAGAGCTATTTATGACAAACCCATACTCAATATCATACTGAAAGGGCAAAAACTGGAAGCATTCCCTCTGAAAACTGGCACAGGACAGGGATGCCCTCCCTCACCACTCCTATTCAACACAGTGTTGGAGGTTCTGGCTAGGGCAATCAGGCAGGAGAAAGAAATAAAGGGTATTCAATGAAGTCAAATTGTCCCTGTTTGCAGATAACATGATTGTATATTGAGAAAACTCCACTATCTCAGCCCAAAATCTCTTTCAGCTGATAAGCAACTTCAGTAAAGTCTCAGGATACAAAATCAATGTGCAAAAATCACAAGCATT
>NW_012102110.1:5076332-5093241 GCF_000951045.1 Mandrillus leucophaeus
TAATAAAGGATGAGTTCATGTCCTTTGTAGGGACATGGATGCAGCTGGAAACCATCATTCTCAGCAAACTATCACAAGAACAGAAAACCAAACACTGCACGTTCTCACTCATAGGTGGGAATTGAAGAATGAGAACACTTGGACACAGGAAGGGGAACATCACACACGGGAGCCTGTTGTGGGGTCGGGGGAGGGGAGAGGGATAGCATTAGGAGATATACCTAATGTAAATGACGAGTTAATGGATGCAGCACACCAACATGGCACATGTATACGTATGCAACAAACCTGCACATTGCACATGTACCCGAGAACATAAAGTGTAAAAAAAAGAGGATTATATATCAGACTCTATCCAGATGGAGCCTCACCTGTTTGAGTGATGAAAAAGTGACATCTACATTTCATTTTAAATTTGAATCAGATACCCATATTAGAATAATTTAAAAATACCCTTTTATACTATTCTTATATACCTACAATGCTGAGTGGCATGGCACCAACGCGAGCAAGATGCCAGCTTCTAGTTAGCTAACAAGTGCTGTTCTTTGGGTTCATTGTGGACCTTGCCATCTCCCAAGTTTCTTGGAGGTTGTAAGCCTTCTTATGACAAAATCAAACACAAAAAAGAAAAAACCCAACATATTTTACTTGCTGTGCAGTTCTATCACATAAATTTCAGAAAAAATATCAGTGATGATGAATTTTCCTAGTTATGCTTGAGAACCTGACACACAATTTTGAGAGTGGTTTCATGTTGTGCTGCTCAGTTTAAACTAAAAATTGTCCAATTGCTAAACCAAATATACCCCAGGTTTGCCAAGAAAAATAATCTATTCTCCTATTTCCTGTGCTTCATCAGGGTACAAAACATAAAATAAGCCAAAATTCCTCCACAGTGGGCTTGCAATCTTAAAGAGACCATTATTTTCTACACAGAAAGTCAAATATTTTTTCCAGGACCATTTTTCTCACTGACTACATTGAGCATTGAGAAATCAGTGAGAGCCTTCTTGGGAAAAATTGAATTGATAGGGGAATCTGGCTTGAGGAAACAGGAAGTGGGTTTCTATTGCTGTATATGGCCAGGAGAGAATGGGACTTCTAGACTACATTGTTGAAGGTGTGCGAATAATTCCTGGAAGCAGTGACTATTTCTTTTGGTGCTTATCTAAACCAAAACAAAATTAATCCATTACTCCTCATTTAAGGACAAAGCTAGGCTAATATGGATGAATTTTTCTGAACTTTCTTTCTTTTCAAGGAAAAGGAGATCAAGTTGGGAAAGACCAATGCAACACTTCTAAAAAGTCTTTTTGTGCAAACATATTTCATCCATTAGGGTAATGTTTTCTTCAGGCTTGTCCAGGAATAAATCCCAACCTTCTCCCCTTAAGATCTGAAAGACACAGCTGATTTGTTTTCAGTTGGGGCAATGAAATGTTTAAATGGGAAACACATGTCCATTTGGTTTGGAGAGGACATGCTAGGAAGCTTCTTGTTTATGAGGCTCCCATTCAGGAATAATCTGACAGCCACAGAAAGACTAAACAAGCAACTAGCAATTAACTCCTAAATAATACCTCTTCCTGGGAAGATAGTGGATTTTAATTCCATGTAGGATACTCATTACCTAATACAAGGTTTAAAAGGCTTTTTATTTCAAAAAGGAGGAAATATTGTTAAAAAAAAACCTCACTTAGTTGTTGCCCTTCTGTTTCTTGGAACACGAATCATTTGCTCTAACTGCTGTACCCAAATGCTCATGATCCCAGATTGCTGCCTGTCCTAAGTAGTGTTTCCCCACAGGTATTTCTTTCTAGCATTTCTTCTACCTGAATACACTTTTCTAAATCCTAGCTCCCAAGAAAAATCAGCTGAAAAATTGGAGAAATGTGAAAAATAGTATATTCTGAGAGACATAACTCAATAAACAACATAGAAAAGTTATTGAGTCAAATGAGTCTCATAAAGTGATGCCACTTGGAGCGGAAGTTTAAGGTTCATGTTTTTGTTACCAGGACAGGAGCACATAAGAGTGATGTGGTCACAGTGTAATCAGTTTTGCTTGTAGTTGCACCAGTGCTTTAACTATGTGCTCATGGCCTTGTGTGCTGCTAATGGTGCATCGTTCTTGTAAATAAAATTAATATTTTTATGTTTTATTGTACTAAATATTTTACACAAATTCTGTGAGTAGTGTTTCAAGAAATAATGGGTTTTGGAAGCAAAACAATTTCTTATATTGGTAATATTGATATGTGACTCCGTATGCTCCTGTTGTTAGATAATATGAATGCTACATTATTTAAATAACATTAATAATTTAAGCAAATAGTTTTTAGATATCCATAATAATGAGTGAAGAGTGTAAAGAATGTTGGAAGTAATTTAAGAATAACTTAGGGCTTTTGAAATTCCTGAGAATTCCCAGAAATTCTTATCACTTGTTCCCTAAATCCCTAAGATTAACACCTTTGAGAATTTGGATGCTAGTACTACCTGAATTTAGGAAGAAACTTCATTCTAGAATGGAATACTAGAGCCCTGGTGTGAAGTGTCCAAGCAAAGAATGTTGAAAACATTTTGAACTTAAGAATTGGAAGAGTAGAAATAGGCCCTCCTTCAGAAACTTGACCACTAGCTGGCCTTAAGCAAGTCACCTGGTCTCTTGAGACTCATCTACAATATGGACATACTCATACTTACTGGATTGTTGATAATACCAAATAAGGTTAGGAATTCTATCCCTTTGTGTACTCTAGATAAATAAGGAGCACAAATTCAGGCAATAATCTCAAGTTATTTTTGCTAAATTTTCTGTGTCATGTATAAATTTGGGTAGGACAACAACTGGAGTTAATAATAAATGAATAAGTATTATTTATTACTTAATTATTATTATTATACACACATTTTAAAGATATCCACAATAACAAATAAAGAGTGTCAAGACTGTTATTAGTACTTCAGGGCTGACTGGAAAATTGGTAGAAAAAACTTTGTGGCCAACTCCAAGTATGTGTTCTGTCCCTGGTAAGGAGTCTTTCTGTGTACAAAAGAGGATCATGAAAGGGTATGGTGAATGGCTGATGGACTTTGAAATCCAGGGGGGTAATTGGTGACTGCTGCCTCTAACTGGACTCCAGATTCAGTAGCCTTTCTTTGTTCAATATTGGAAAACCTTCTACCAGTCTAAAGAGAAAACACAAAGAAAAGATCAGCCAGAACAGAAAATCAAAGGTCAGCTGTGGCCCAAGAATGCTACCACATTTTTGAGGTCATTAGAACAGTAGTCATCCAGTTTTCCACTGTTTCCACACTTCCATTATTGAAGTACCATTTTATACTTTCTACAATATCTGCATAACACCTGTATTCTTATTTACTTAGCATTTTTCTTTAATCTGGCTCATTTTTAAACTTAGCTTTATCCCAAACAGTAATAAACCTGAAATTATTGATTGATGTGCAAATTATATTTGTCTAAGGCACATTTATGTAACCATTACATATATCATAACATATTGGTAGATAACCATAACACTAAGCAAATGCCCATCTGTGCACCATCAAAAATCATCTCATCAACGACTGGACCACACTTTGGGAAGACTCAGAGGCGATTTTCACTGAGTTTAGTAACAAACTCTAAAGGAAAGTCATCTTAAGTGAATAAGGGAAGCAAACCTGGACAGTTACACAGGACCCTGCACTCAGAAAGACCCCATGCCTGCTTTAGTCTGTTCTTACATTGCTATAAAGAACTACTTGAGACTGGGTAACTTATAAAGAAAAAAGGTTTAATTGACCCAGTTCTGTGGGCTGTACAGGCTTCTGCTTCTGGGGAGGCCTCGGGAAACTTACAATCACGGTAGAAGGTGAAGAAGAAGCAGGCATGGTCCTCACATGGCCAGAGCAGGAGAGAGATAGAGAGAGAGAGAGAGAGAGAGAGGAGAGAGAGAGAGAGAGAGAGAAACGGGAGGTGCTATACACTTTCAAATAACCAGATCTTATGAGAACTCTGTCATGAGAACAGCAAGGCAGAAGCCCATGACCATGATCTAATCACCTCCCACCGGGACCCTCCTAAAACACTGTGAATTACAATTTGACATAAAATTTGGCTGGGGACACAGAACCAAACAATATCAAATGCTCTGTTGCCACTTCTTGAAATTCTCAATTATTTGTGAACAAAAGATCCCACATTTTTTTTTTCCACCAGGTCTTGCAAATTATACAGCCAGTCCTGAAGAAGTAAAGGAATATAAAAGGTATGGTATAAGAACATGGCTCAGCTGTAATGCTGAAATTTGTTTTACACCAACAGCTCCTTTATAGTGACTCATTAAATAGTCATTAGAGAAACTACCACCCAAAAGCTATATAACACATCCGTGGAAGATAAAATGGAAATATTATGTGTTTTTTATCCAATGTTAAAGCTTATCATCAGGTTAGGAAGATAACATTGATATTCATTAAGCAATTAGAGATTCTATAATTAAGAGCTAAATTATATGTTGTGGCTAAAAATTACAATAGTAGTTTAAGAGAGAAAGACACCTTTGAGGACAGGAGCAGTAGGAGAAGGTGTGAAAGGAAGGATTTGAGCCATTTGATAGCTCACATATCTATTTTTAGAAATGTCTCTACTAAGCTTCTCATGTACAACCCTTCAGAGGCTAGTCCCAACCTCTCTCTCCAGCTTCATCTTTGACCAGTCTCTTCAAATATAGAACTGTGTCTAACATTTACAAAACTCAGGTCAAGAGCGTCAATGGAATAAGGATGATGCTGGCTTCATAAAATGAGTTAGGGAGGAGTCCCTCTTTTTCTGTTGTTTGGAATAGTTTCAGAAAGAATGGTACCAGCTCCTCTTTGTACCTCTGGTAGAATTTGGCTGTGAATCCGTCTGGCTTGGCCTTTTTTGGTTGGTAGGCCCTTGATTACTGCCTCAGTTTCGGAACTTGTTATTGGCCTATTCAGGGATTTGACTTTTTCCTGGTTGAGTCTTGGGAGGGTGTATGTGTCCAGGAATTTATCCATTTCTTCTAGATTTCCTAGTTTATTTGCATAGCGGTGTTTATAGTATTCTCTGATGGTAGTTTGTATTTCTGTGGGATTGCTGGTGATATCCCCTTTATCATTTTTTATTGCATCTTTCTGATTCTTCTCTCTTTTTTTTCTTTATTAGTCTGGCTAGCAGTCTATCTATTTTGTCAATCTTTTCAAAAAACCAGCTCCTGGAATCATTGATTTTTTTGAAGGGTTTTTTTTTGTGTCTCTATCTCCTTCAGTTCTGCTCTGATCTTAATTATTTCTTGTGTTCTGCTAGCTTTTGAATTTGTTTGCACTTTCTTCTCTAGTTCTTTTAATTGTGATGTTTGGGTGTTGATTTTAGATCTTTCCAACTTTCTGATGTGGGCATTTAGTGCTGTAAATTTCCCTCTAAACACTGCTTTAGCTGTGTCCCATAGATTCTGATACATTGTGTATTTGTTCTCATTGGTTTCAAAGGACTTATTTATTTCTGCCTTAATTTCATTATTTACCCAGTAGTCATTCAGGAGCAGGTTTTTCAATTTTCATGTAGTTATGCATTTCTGAGTGGGTCTCTTAATCCTGAATTTTAATTTGATTGCACCATGGTCTGAGAGACTTTTTGTTATGATTTCCATTCTTTTGTACTTGCTGAGGAGTGTTTTACTCCCAATTATGTGGCCAACTTTAGGATAAGAGTGATGTAGTGCTGGGAAGAATGTATATTCTGTTGATTTGGGATGGAGAGTTCTGTAGATGTCTATTAGGTCAGCTTACTCCAGAGCCAAGTTCAAGTTCTGAATATCCTTGTTAATTTTCTGTCTTGTTGATCTGTCTAATATTGACAGTGGGGTGTTAAAGTCTCCCGCTATTATTGTATGGAAGTTTAAGTCTCTTTGTAGGTCTTGAATAACTTGCTTTATGAATCTGGGTGCTCCTGTATTAGGTGCATATAAATTTAGGAGAGTTAGCTCTTCTTGTTGCATTGAACCCTTTATCATTATGTAAGGCCCTTCCTTGTCTTTTTTGATCTTTGTTGGTTTAAAGTCTATTTTATCAGAGACTAGGATTGCAACCTCTGCTTTTTTTTTTTCTTTCCATTTTCATAGTAAATATTCCTCTATCCCTTTATTTTGAGCCTATGTGTCTTTGTATGTGAGATGGGTCTCCTGAACATAGCACACCAATGGATCTTGACTCTTTATCCAATGTGGCAGTTTGTGTCTTTTAATTAGGGCATTTAGCCCATTTACATTTAAGGTTAATATTGTTATGTGAGAATTTGATCCTGTCATTATGATGCTAGCTGGTTAGTTTGCAAAACATGGCAGAGACACAACAACAACAACAAATTCAGACCAATATCCCTGATGAACATCGACATGAAAGTTCTCAATAAAATACTGGCAAACTCAATCCAGCAGCACATCAAAAAGCTTATCCACCATGATTAAGTCAGCTTCATCCCTGGGATGCAAGGCTGGCTCAACACATGCAAATCAATAAATGTGATCCATCACATAAACAGAATCAATGACAAAACCACATGATGATCTCAGTAGATGCAGAACAGGCCTTTGATAAAATTCAACACCCCTTCATGCTAAAAACTCTCAATAAACTAGGCATTGATGGAATGTATCTCAAAATAGTAAGAGCTATTATGGCAAATCCCCAGCCAATATCATACTGAATGGGCAAAAGCTGAAAGCATTCCCTTTGAAAACTGACACAAGACAAGGATGCTATCTCTCACCACTCCTACTCAATATAGAATTGGAAGTTCTGGCCAGGGCAATCAGGCAAGAGAAATAAATAAAAGGTATTCAAATAGGAAGAGAGGAAGTTAAATTGTCTCTGTTTGCAGATGACATGATTGCATATTGAGTAAACCCCACTGTCTCAGCCCAAAAACCCCTTAAGCTGATAAGCAACTTCAGCGAAGTCCCAGGATAAAAAAATCAATGTGCAAAACCACCAGGGTTTCTATACAACAATAACAGACAAACAGTCAAATCATGAGTGAACTCCCATTCACAATTGCTACAAAGAGAATAAAATACCTAGGAATGCAACTTACAAGAGATGTGAAGGACTTCTTCAAGGAGAATTTCAAACCACTGCTCAAGGAAATAAGAGAGGACACAAACAAATGGAAAAACATTCCATGCTTATGGATACGAAGAATATCGTGAAAATACTGCCCAAAGTAATTTATAGATTCAATGCTATCCCCATCAAGCTACTATTGACTTTCTTCACAAAATTAAAAAAAAAAAAACTACTTTAAATTTCATATGGAACCAAAAGAGAGTCCAAATAGCCAAGAAAATCCTTAGCAAAAAGGACAAAGCTGGAGGCCTCACACTATCTGACTTCAAACTATACTACAAGGCTACAGTAACCAAAACAGCACGGTACTGGTACCAAAACAGTTATATAAACCCATGAAACAGAACAGAGGTATCAGAAATAATGCCAAACATCTACAACCATCTGATCTTTGACAACCCTGTCTAAAATAAGCAATGGGGAAGAGATTCCCTATTTAATAAATGGTGTTGGGAAAACTGGCTAGCCATATGTAGAAAACTGAAACTGGACCTTTTCCTTACACCTTATACAAACATTAACTCAAGATGGATTAAAGACTTAAATATAAGACCTAAAACCATAAAAACCCTAGAAGAAAACCTAGGCAATATCATTCAGGACATCGGCATGAGCAAAGACTTCATGTCTAAAACACCAAAAGCAATGGCAACAAAAGCCAAAATTGTCAAACGGGATCTAATTAAACTAAAGAAACTATTATCAGAGTGAACAGGCAACCTACAGAATGGGAGAAAATGTTTACAGTCTACCCATCTGACAAAGGGCTAATATCCAGAATCTACAAAGAATTTAAACAAATTTACAAGAGAAAAACAAACTACTCCATAAAAAAGTGGGAGGATGTGAACAGACACTTCTCAAAAGAAGACATTTATGTGGCCAACAAACATATGAAAAAAAGCTAATCATCACTAGTCATTAGAGAAATGCAAATTAAAACCGCAATGAGATACCATCTCATGCCGGTTAGAATGTGATCATTAAAAAGTCAGGAAACTAAAGATGCTGGAGAGGATGTGGAGAAATACGAACACTTTTACACTGTTGGTGGGATTATAAATTATTTCAATCACTCTGGAAGACAGTGTGGTGATTCCTCAAGGATCTAGAACCAGAAATACCATTTGACCCAGCAATCCCATTACTGAGTATATACCCAAAGGTTATAAATCATTCTACCGTAAAGACACATGCACACGTATGTTTATTGCAGCCCTATTCACAATAGCAAAGACTTGGAACCAACCCAAATGCCCATCAACATCAATGATAGACTAGATAAAGAAAATGTGGCACATATACACCATGGAACACTATGTAGCCATAAAGAAGGATGAGTTCATGTCCTTTGCAGGGACATGGATGAAGGTGAAACCGTCATTCTCAGCAAACTAACACAGGAACAGAAAACCAGACACCACATGTTTTCACTCGTAAGTGGGTGTTGAACAATGAGATAACATAGACACAGGGATGGGAACATCATACACTGGGGCCTGTTGGGGGGTGGGGGACTAGGGGAGGGATAGCACTAGGAGAAAAACCTAATGTAGATGATGTGCTGATGGATGCAGCAAACTACCATGGCGTGTGTATACCTATGTAACAAATCTGCGCATTCTGCACATATATCCCAGAACTTAAAGTATAATAAATAAATATGAAAAAGAGTGTCAATGGAGGCTCACATACAATGTATTTAGATATTTAAAAGTTATAAAGCAAGGTAACAAACAGGTAAATAAAACACATCATACTATGCTATGGTGATTATCTTACATTTATAGCAATCTGAAAGGCTAGGTTTAACTTTAGAATTCCTGGACTCCTAGGAGCTCCACTCTTGAGCTTGGTAGGGCAGGGTTAGTTGGCTCCCAGCCTGAGCCCTACAGTCTGCTAGTCCTTCTCTTTCTATGTGTGGTTCCAGCCTTCAGTGTGAGGGCCCTCATATACACCATGTAGACTCCAGCTCACACATCCAAGTTCATCCATAGCTCCAGAAATAGCTCTCCACCTCAGTGTAGGGTTGTCCACATCAGCAGCATAATCTGTCTTTAGGAGGATGGACTTTGGGAAAAGTTTGTGCAGACCCTTAATTGGGTTTGGGGTCCATATGGGCAGGGAATTCTGGATCCCTGGAAACCAAACTCTGGTCTGCAAAGGTTGTAGGGCTGGCTGTGGGTGAGCGAGTCCTCTTGCCCATGGACTTCTTATTCTTACAAAGCATGCAGCTGGAGGAGGGCTGAAACATGGTCCTCTAACACACAGGATCCAGGACAGATACTGCTAATATTTCCTATATTTTACCCCTCTCCCAGTTTCTCTTTTTCCCTAAAAAGTGCTTTTTAGTATCTTTTCATCTTCGCATACCTTATTCCCTCACTCCTTCTGGCTTTCTTTTTTTGTGTAGAACACCCACGTCTACTCTGTTTGAATAGGACCTTGTTCAAATGTCATTTTATCTTTGAAGCTTTGCAAACTTTCCTAGCTAGAGATAGCTCATTTATGCTTTGCAGTCCCTTGGCATTTTGTTTATGTCTCTTTGATGGCCTTTGTTACTCTGCATTGAAATCACTGTCTTTCTCCACTACATCACGAATGCTTTGTGCATGTTTGGTCTCTTGTACCAAAAGTGTGATTGGTGACACATAGTATTCCCTCTTATAAATATAGTTACTGAGGGAATCAATAAATTAAATATACTCTTGTAGTCCCAAGTATGCCACACTATGTAAAAGTTTTTTTATCTTGAAGCATTACTTGTCTCTAAGAGTAGAGGTAAGCATCTACATGACACGGTCCTAGTGGAAACTGGAAACACTCAGTCCATCCAGATGTTTGGTATCACGTGGATAAATCTCCAGATGATTGACTGAATTTTTCAGTTTTCATTGGAATGATTGGCATTGTGTATATATGGCCTTATGTTATCAGCCCTGCACTCATTCCACACTGGGTTCAAAAAGTTACTATTACAGACCCAAATGCTTACTGAGCTGTTAATGGGACACACCATTCTTCATCATATTCTACTCATGTGAAAGCTGACAAGTTTAGTGCCAAAGGTGATTTCAGTCCATCAGTCCTCATTGTCATGATCAACTAGCATGTATTAGGCATTCACATGTGCAAAGCACATTTTCCAATGAAAGACATCATGACAAACATTAGCTGATGAAACGATTTTTCTTAAAGCTGTGGAATCAACTTTCTGGCTGTCTACTACGCTATTTTATAAGAATTTGCCTAAAGAGAGTTCAAAGCATCTACCACATTTTGATGATTAAAATCTCACTCATCATGGAAGTTCTGGTTCCCTAGTTTCTCACCCATGCTTATGTCCTTGCCCTTTATCCCAAACTCTGTTTATTGGGTGTGCAGTTTGTTGGCACACTCTGCCACTTAGCTTAAGTTGCTGAGGTACAGTGGAAACACAGTACACTGAGAATCAGAAGACTGATTTCTACCTTGCCTCTGTCATTTGTTGATTTGAGGAAAATTATTTAACTTCTCAGACACTTGGTTTCCTGATTTGTAATTCTCAATACCTGCCTTACAGATTTGCTGTGAGGCTAAACAAAATAATGTATGAGAAAGTGCTCTGAAAACTCCCAAGTAATACAAAAATATTACGGATTATCATTATTTGGCATTTGATTTGAGGTGTTGCCTCTCTTCTAATACAATCTTAGATGGAGTCTAAGGAATTGTCCTTTGGGGGTCCAGATGTAACAACAAAATAGTAAAAACTGAATAAAAGCTAATAAGAAGTAATGATGATACTTGCGATGGAGAGAAAACAAAGATAATCTTTTAAGCACTGATAGAAAATTTGAGGCCTGAAACTTTCCAGAGGTCTCCAAGGAGATTCCAGGACTCATGCAAACTCCAAGGGTCAATGTGTTCCTTCTATTGCACTGCCCTCTCCCAGAGACGGTGCTCCCTTAGGGTGCTAAGAAGTGAGACCTAATTTTTCATGTGCTTTTATGGGGCTCTCATGATGGAAGAGCTGGAGAGCATCAAAGATGTGGCTCAGGGTGGTGTGTGCAAGTGATTCTGTCCCGATGGAGGCCTATGGGGCCGAGCGTTGCTATCCCATGTGGGGCTGTGATGAAAGGTAGCTAGCCAATAATTATGGAATTGTCCCTCTTTCTGGAAACAATGGCATGGGCAAAGGTGCCCTTGTGGCTTTTTCTGAACAAACATATCTGGCCAACTGTTTCCCACAGCTGCTGGAGAAATTTAAGAATGTAGATACTTAAAAAGCCCCACTTAAAAGGAAAAATATAAGCACCTGTTATAGAATTGACAGAGTAAATTCAGATAAGATGTGCCTTAGATGAGAACTAGTCAAGAAAAGGCCAGAATGCTAAAAAGGAGTTGTTTTAATTGCACAACAATACCACATGGTGGCTCTGGAAAGAACTGCACTGAGTATAAAACATCTACCAGTTTTCTCCCCTGCAGGGCCTTTCTTCAAGGCATTGCGTGAATTTCACAAAAACACGCACAGTTAAAAATGGAAAATTTGCTGAATATTAGGGACAGTTTTTTTTAAATGTTTCAAATAAGTATTTTAAATGGTCATATTTTATGGAGCCTTCTCTGTTGGTCCCCAGGCAGAAAGCCATCTTACGATGCACAGGCAATCCCACGCAACACAGCACTCTGTGTTGCACGGTGATCAACTAGATTACTTGTCTTTCTCATCCAAGAGGTAGGAACTTTCTTGAGGACAAAGCTTTGTGTTTCATCTCTGAAAGGCAGGCTATGTGGAAAGAGCAGGTGTTCCCGTGATGGAGGTGTTTCTGCACTCACTCTTCCAGAGCTAACTATATGACTATAAGAAAACTATTTACTTATTATATTCATTTTCCTAATCTGCAAATGGTTAAAAACGATGACTTCTTCAGAGTCATTGCAAGGAAGGTGACTTCATGGGTGAATAGTGCCCAGCATATAGCAGATAAATTATTATTTGTTGTTGAATATTTAAATGTAAGATTCAACTGAAAAATATCTGCTTGTGTTTTTCATTTTGAAACCTGTGGATCTTTTCAAAAACTCAATGAAAATTAAGGATTAAAATAAAATGCTCTTTTTATACCTTCTTTGTTCTTTCTTTTAATCTTCTCTTTTACCATCTTTTCAGGAAGACACTCATTGGATTACACTTATATAATTTTCCTAGCCTATCTCTAATCTCTCCTACTACATGTAACAATATGCTTATAGCTTTGTGACTTGCAAATATTCCTTCAGCCCACAAATTCGCTAACATAATCTTTTCTTTCTCCATTTTACTGTCAAAATTCACATGTTCCTTGCACAGGTTCTCACATTTCTTCACTGTGAAAACATTACAAACTTGCAAAGCTTGTTTATTACCCATCATGTTACAGGAACTAAATGTACTCTTGAAGATCTCCCAATGACTTTCTTACCGCCAAAATTCATGGACTTTTATAATACTATTATCTTATTTTTTAACATTGGAAGGAGTAAAAGTTCTATCTTCTAGATCCAGAGCCACAGTTGATTAATTTTATAATATTAACTGAGTCCCTCTAAAACTCTCCGGACTTTAGCTTCTAAATACATGTACTTTGCAACATTGTAAGAATAAAATGAGACAGACTCTAGGAGACATCTTTGAAACGGTGAATTTTTGTACTCATATTAGGAATTATTGCTCTTAGTACTATTATCAAAAGCGTAAAATTAAATATAAACGAAACCTGCTCTGGAAGACTCCACAGTCTACTGTTGAAGGAAGACCTACGCAAAATAATTTTAAAATAGTCAGGTGAGCTCCAAGAGAACCAGTATAAAACTTTTTTGGAAAACCTGGGATGGAGTGACTATGTTGGGGAAAAAAGGAGTAGGCGTTTGATTGCTATCTGTGGAATTGATGAGAGAGTGATATTGATGTAGAGACATCTCTGAGTAGAATCTAAAAGGTGAATTAGACCAATGGTAGGAAGATGATTCCAAGTAAATATCCTGGTAGGATATGTGTGGTACAGTGAAAAGTAGCCAAGAGCTGTGTTGCTCAGAGAATGTATACCATTATTACATTGTGCTCATTTCCAAAAAATAAAGTTCTAGAATGGCAACAAAGACAATTGTGTATAGATATTTCTTTAGCTTCTCCCAAATTATGTTTTAGTGACAATTCACTTTTCTTCCAACTTCCTTCAGGACAGTCTTAACTGGGAACAATTTTGCCTCCCAGGAACCACTTGGCAATGCCTGGAGACATTTTTGGTTGTCAAAATTAGGGGACTGCTACTGGCTTCTGGTGGGTAGAGGTCGGGGTGCTGCTTGGTATCTTTCAGTGCCTAGGCAGCCCCACAAAACAGAAAATTATTCAACCCCAAGTGTCAATCCTGTTGAGGCTGAGAAATTCTGATCTAGGAAAATCTCTTCCCTTAACTCCACTCCTGTTAGGGGCACTTTGGACATCATTTGCTTCAATTATATTACCTCCTCACTTTATGATCTCATAGGTCAATATCTGAAAACCCTTCACAATATTATTTCATATTTCCTTTTCTCAGGTGGGTAATGTGGCTTCTGTTTCCTGCTAGGCTCTTTTGACCAGTTTTTGAGTAAAACAGAAGGAAGCTAGAGCCAGAGATTGAAGGTGAGTTTTCATGAAGGTTTAGTGAGGCATTGCATTAGAGGAGTTTACAGTGGAGTGGAAATCACACAAACGACGTAGTTTTGTCCCTAAGGTAATTAAACAATTATTAAACCATGCTCACCCATTCCTTGAATCCTAGAAATCCAAAGACTTCTTCAAGACTTCTGCAAATTTCTTGGCAGAGGTGGAATGAGGAGTTGGATTGATAGTCTAATGAGTACCTCTGCTTTTGTTCAAATTGTGTCTATATGTTACACACAGTGACCCAGATATAAAACATAGCTCCTTCCCTCTCAGCACTTCCATTTCCACACAGCATACAGGCATGAGTTTAGCATGCAGAGAAGTATTTGGAGGTAACTGGGAGACCTAGGAGAGCTTCACAATGCAGAAGTGGAAACAATGTTTAATTATATGTCATACTTTTCCAATCTAAAAATGTCTCCATCTCTAGGATTGTTCCGCTGCATTTCAGCCTGGGTGACAGACTAAGACTCCATCTCAAAAAAAAAAAAAAAAAAAAAAAAAAAAAAGAAAAAAAAAAAAAAAAAAAAAAAAAAAAAAGAAAAAAAAAAGAAGCTTCCACTTACAAATGGACTTACAGATATTCCCTTGGCCCACAAATTCACTAACGGAATCTTTTCCTTTGGTCCACATAGATGCCAGCCTCACATAATGTAAGAAGCTACTTGCTCATGCTTGCCTTCCCTCTCATGAGTAAAAGAGTCTCGTGCAGACGAATTTAACCATCTATTTATTTCTCAGGCCTCTATCTAGGCAACATCCATGGCTACAAGGTCTTATCTTCAGACCTAGGTTGCTTATCAGAGTATTTTACTAAACAGTCATTTGTCTGTGTAAGAGAAAATCTGGTGCTAGCTATTAGGATAGTAAACTTTTATTTGCTGGGTAGAGACTGAGATGGAGGAGAAAGGCATTCTATCCATGCTTCCTTAGAACAGAGATGGCCCTGGAACCTTGCAGATAGGCAGAATGAGGAGCATCAGGTGACAGCACCATGGACAGCAGGGGCAGTAGCTAAGGGGAACTGTCCCATGGCTTCGTGAGAAGGCATCTACTGATAGGCAGTGGGGGGAGGGGGGGTGGGAGATGGAAAGAAGTTAGGGAGGAAAAACACAACAGATGTGTGATGGTAGCTGTAGTGGGAAGACTGATTTGTCAGCATATACACCACTGCTTAGAGATTTCAAGACATAATTGGGAGAGACTGTGGAAACCAGAGGTCTGCATAACCAGGGCAGAATACTGGAGAGTTGTATGTCACTCCATCCCTATAATTCCAAGTGAGGCTTGAGGACACTGGTGTTGCATTTTATGTAAATGACCACAAGCCCTATCTCAGGACATTCTAGTAGCCTTGCTTTGGGGTCAAGAAACATTCCTTATAGCCGCAGCTCAAGTGTAACTTTTTTGTGATGCATTCACATACTTAATTTAAAAAGAATGCATTTTCTAGTTTTTTATATTGAAAATTAATTGAAGATGCACTCATATGTCTTAATTTTTTTTTCAATAGTTTTCAAGAGATTAACCTCAAGGGACAGTCCTCTGTAATCCAGTTTATATCCTCCTCTACTCCCATTTTATTGCTGCCATGCTTGTTTGTCACCCAGCAGGAATGAAATCCCTAATACCAGACATATGTTGGTCACTGAAAAGAGAGGAGAATCTGATGCTATAGAAAACTGCCTCACACTGGGGTTTGAAGAATCCACCCACAGTCTACACAGTCCTCATGATTATAAATATACATGGGTGGGTAGTATCATAATCTTGGAAATTAGTACATATTCCTGGAATGCTCAGGGACAAGAGACAAATAATGCATGTGCATATATAATATGTGTATGTACATAAATAATGCCTATCTGCTAGAATAAAGGTGTGGATCATAGCTTGTGGAAATGTTTAATAATTTAAGAGGAAAAACAGCCTTTAGTTACATTAGAAAGAATATTTCTATCTTAACAATATATTATTTATATAATTATCTATTAACTATGTGTTAACAACAGTCTGCTAATTAAAACCGACCATGAAGCATAGTTTAATTCATATGAATTTGAAAATAATCTATTAAAAATAGTACATTATTTTGAGCTGTCACTTCTCGCACCCTTGACTTAAATAAAATTATTACAGTTTTTACTATACTTTTGCACAATGCCCAGTTTCATTTTGAAGAGCAGTTCTATTTTCTATGGAAAGATGATGGAGAGATGGTAAAAGGTGAATTACATTACAATAGGATGTCCTAGCTTCCATTCTGGCTCTGCCATGTAAGAGCTATTTTTGAACTGGAATAAAGAGTCCTGCCCCTGGACTTCATCATTCTCACCTATTAAATGAGAGCTGCATGACCTCTAAGTTCCTGCCAGCTCTGTCAATCTCTGAGAATACTAGATTTTTGTCATCTTGCTCTTCCTTCTTTTACTCCTATATTAGTCAGGGTTCTCTAGATGGACAGAACTAATGGAATATATATGTGTGTGTGTATATATATATGTGTATATATACACACATGTATATACTTAACACATAATAAGATACACATATATGTGTTGTGTGTGTATATATACATATATATGTGTATGTATATATATACACACACACACACATATTTCAGTGCATAGGCAGCCCCACAAAACAGAAAATTATTCAACCCCAAGTGCCCAAGTGTCAATCCTGTTGAGGCTGAGAAATTCTGATCTAGGAATTTCTATGCTGTGTGGAAATGGAAGGGCTGAGAAGCAGCTATGTTTTATATCTGGGTCACTGTGTGTAACACATAGACACAATTTGAACAAAAGCGGAGGTAATCATTAGAATATCAATCCAACTGCTCATTCCACCTCTGCCAAGAAATTTGCAGAAGCCTTGAAGAAGACTTTGGATTTCCAGGATTCAAGGAATGGGTGAGCAGGGTTTAATAATTGTGTAATTACCTTAGGGAAAGAGCTACGTTGTTTGTGTGATTTCCACTCCACTGTAAACTCCTCTAATGCAATACTCCTCTAATGAAAACTCACCTTCAATCTCTGGCTCTAGCTTCCTTCTGTTTTACTCATATATTGGTCAAAA
>NW_012102110.1:5093557-5110981 GCF_000951045.1 Mandrillus leucophaeus
CTCAAATGTTAATCTCCTTTGGCAATACCCTCACAGACACACCAAGGATCAATACTTTATATTCTTCAATCTAATCAAGTTGACACTAAGTATTAACTATCACAACTCCCATTACTTCTATTCTTTTAAATCATTATATTATAAAGACACATACATACATATGTTCATTGTAGCACTATTCACAATAGAAAAGATATAGAGTCAACCTAAATGACCATCAATAATAGACTGGATAAAGAAAATGTGGTACATACACACCATGGAATACCATGCAGCCATAAAAAGAATGAGATCATGTCCTTTGCAGAAGCGTGGATGAAGCTGGAGGTCATCGTCCTTAGCAAACTAACACAGGAACAGAAAACCAAAAACTGTATGTTCTCTCTTGTAAGTGGGAGCTAAATGATGAGAACACGTGGACACTTAGAGAGGAACAACACACACTGGGGCCTTTCAGAGGGTGAAGGGTGGGAGGAGGGAGAGGATCAGGAAAAATAGCTAATGGGTACTAGGCTTAATATCTGGGTGATGAAATAGTCCATACAACAACCCCCCATGACACATGATTACCTATGTAACAAACCTGCACATGTACAGTGAACTTAAAATAAAAGTTAAAGGATCTTGTCAGCCTTGGTTATATATCTTTTTTCTCCACCTTTATTTTGCTTAATTCATAGTGGAAAAGGTCATATAGAGTTCTCCGCCTTCAGCCCTGTATTAATCTCATGCTAATTATTGAGGTGCAGTTCACACTGTTAAAGAGAAGAGGGTTTGAACTCAAGTAAACTTGGGTTTGAATCCTGGCTTCCCTATTTACTAGCTGTGTGACTTTGGGCATGTCACTTAAACTTCTTATTCACTGGGAGAATAGGGTTAAGAATGTCTTCTTCTTATATTTGCTGTGAGAATGCCTGATCTTCCTACTTATGTCAATATATCCAGTTTTTTCCTAGTGAGCCTCTTGACTTCAAACTATCCTCATTCAGTCAAAAAATATTTGTTGAGTGCTTCCTGCATGCAAGCACACTTCTAGATGCTTGGTTAAATAGAGAGCCCTGACCTTGTGGAGCTTATGTGCTAGAGACAAACAATAAACAACACATAATAAAGAAAATGCTATGGTATTTTAGAAGGTAATAATTTCTGTGGAACATAGAAAACAGAATAAGGAGAATCAGAAATGTCAGAGGAGAAAGAAGCTTGTAATCCTAACTTGAAAGAGTAGGCAAGATTAAGAAGAGGTGAGGGGATTTAGTGAAATGCATATCTGAGGGAAGAGCATTCCAGCCAGAATGAATGCTTAGAGCAAAATCCTAGATCATATAGGACCTCATGGGGCATTGTCAGAGCTTTGTTTTTACTCTGCATGAAATAAAGAAACTTTGAAGAGTTTTTAACCTAGTACGCATAATTACCTTTTAAAAAAAAAATCACTCTAGCAGCTGTGAAGATTCTCAACCTTAGCCTTATTGACATTTTGCATCAAACTTCTGCTTGGGCGATTTCTTGTGTATTGTGTATTGTTCATAACATCCTTAACCACATCTACTAGATGCCTGTAGTACTACCTCCCCCAGTCATGACAATAAAAAATGTCTCCAGATAATATCCAATGTCCCTTGGTCAGCAGCAGGGAGTGGGGAGAACTTCCTCAGTTGAAAACTACTTGCATAGACTATTGAGAGGCAAGAGTAGAAATAGGAAAATCTTTTAGGAGGGCACTGCTATAATCCTGGCTAGAGCTCATAGTGGCTCAGACTAGGGTGGTAGCAGAAGATGTTGTGAGTAATGCTTTGATTCTGGAGAGACTTTGAAGGTAGAGAAAAATAGAATTCCTGATAGATTCAATATAGAGTGTGAGAAAAAGACAGAAGTCAAGAATGACTCAAAAGTTTTGGCCTGAGCAAATGGAAAGGTGGAATTGCCATTAATAGAGATATGTAATGCTATTGGAGGGGTAGGTTTAGGGAGCCCAGCAAAGAAAACTGGGAGTTTAGTGTGGGACAGGTTGAGTTTGGGACAATTAAGTAGACATTCAAATAAGGATGTGTGAGAAACAAACTCATCCATCCAAACCCAAAGAATGGACTTAGAGACCCAGAGAACAGTGAAAGTGAGACTTTTAATGATGATCTTGCAAGATCGGGTGTCTGATAGGCAGGCACACCCAGCACAGTTTTAACAAGCAATTTATCCCCTAGAGCACAGGTCCCTCCCTTGGTTCCTTATAGGCTGCGTACTATGGGGTCACAATCTTCCTGGATGATGCCTATTGACTGCTGGGTAGCGGCAGTAGGTTTTCTTTTTTAGGGTTGTCTTATTGCATTTTGTTGCAGCCCACAATGCATTGCAATCCTAGTTTGCTTAGGTGCTCTTCAAATAATTTGACTTATGACCTAAGCAGCTGGGCTGACTGATAAGAACAGACAAAGCAAGCTATTTGGCAGGCTAATAAACTTTCATTTTAGACTAAACTTCTTTGGTTTGGGTGAAGGCAACTAAGTGGAGGTGGGGGAAGGGGGAAGAAGGGGGAGGCTAACAAGCAGGCATCGGCTACCCAGGCAGGGGTCTAGTGTATCCCGTTTCTTCTGTAGTTTGCTGACCTAAGCTGATTTGAGGCACTTTATCTTGGAAATGTAGCACTGTATATATTATTTCCCTCAGATATCAGATAGATGAGTAGACACACACACCTGCAGTCTGGAAAAGAGTTCTTGGCTAAAAATGTTAAAAGTAGAAGTCATTGGCATACAAATTATCTTTAAAGTCATGCAACTGAGTGGGGTCACCAAGGGAGCAAGAAAAGTAGAGAAAGAAAAAAAAAAAAAGACCAAAGACTGAGATCTTGAGCACTGAAATATTGAGAGGTAAGGAGACTAGAAGAAACCAACAAAAGGGAGTTGACAAGCAGCACTAATAGGAGGAAAAACAAGAAAGCTGATGATCTGGAAGCTAAGTGAAGAAAATATGTCAAGAAATGATTAACAGCGTTAATTGTTACTGATAGTTCAAAGAAGATGAGGCCTGAGAATTGACTAATGGGCTTAGCAATAAGAAAGATGTCGGTGAACTTATCAAGAGCAATTTTGATATGGTAGAGGCAACAGCTTGATTAAAATGAGCTTAAGAAATGACATTACTCTGAAACATCAAGTATAGACAACTCTTTGCAGCAAAGGGAAGCAAGGAAATGGGGTTAGAATTGGTGGGTGAAACAATGTTTTTGGTTTTGGTCTTAATATGGAAGAAGTAAGAAGACATTTGCATCCTGATTAGAATTTTCTAGTACAAAGGGAAATTTTGATGTTGTAGGAGTGAGAGGAGACAACTTCTTCATTAATGCCCTTGAACAGGTGAGAGGAGGTAGGACTTGATCTACGCAAGTGGATAAATTTCTTTTAGGTAAGATCATGGAGAGAGTTTATGTAGGCAGGAAGGCAGATATTTGCCTGCATATGCTGATAAGTAGGTTGATGTGATGACAGATGTCTAAAAATTCTCTTCTGATTGCTTCAGTTTTCTCAGTAAAGCTGGAAGCAAGGTCATCAGCTGAAAGTGGGCATAAGGGAGATGTATTGGATATTTGAGCAAAAAAGGTGTTATTCGTTGGAGCAGAGGGAGAGTTAAATGGACTAGGTATTGATAGCTTGATTTCCTGACAGTGGTCACAAAGTTAAGGTCAGACCAGGCAAACATGGTTGTGTGGTGTTTTTATTTTTTTCCAGCCACATTAAGCAGCAGAAGTGCAGGCACAGAATACATGGAGAGTGGGATTAAGAGTTGTGGCTCCAACAAAGTGAGAAATGAAAAGGTTGTTGAGGGCATATGCAATAGAATGGTTATAGTAACTAGCTATAGAATTTAGGCTGTGTAAGAGAAAAGAATAAGAACATTACATGAGTGAATTCCAGTGAGAAAGTGGTAGGGTTATTAATTGTGGTAATGATAAAAGATGATTGGATTTGGATTGTCAATGGGAGCAGATGGCACAAATGGGATTAGAATGAATAAAATTGGAAAGACTGAAGTTATTGGTAGTGGCAAAGCCCAGGCAATGTCCATGGGAGGGTGTGGCTAAGGTTAGGGAGAACAAGATTATCAGAGGAGAAAAGCCAAGGATCTGAGAGGTCATTGCCATTTATTAGATGTATTACCTCAGAAAAGTTGAGGACTAGAATAAATGCTGAAAAGGACTTCAATAAATTAACCTTAATCATTCCAAACCTTTATTTTATAATTTACAAGGTGAAGATGTTAACTTCTCGCTTTCTACTTTAAAGGACAAGTGGCTCAATAAATCAGGAAGTGCCTTGTAAACAATGCACCAGTGTGAAAACATGTATGTTACATTGCATTTGCTTCTGTGCATGCCTACAGGGTGTGGAGCAGGTATTTATTGAAGGGCTGAAAATTTCAGACTGTACAAGATTAACAACACAGAGCTATTTTAGTTTCCTAAACTGACATGATCAAACAAAATTAGTGGATTATTTCATTTACACTGGCTAGAGATAAATCTGTAATTGCTTACTGATTTTCTCTGCTCTCTTGCCTTTCCAGTACAACTTTTACACTTTCTCCAAACATACGAGTTAAATCATTTTAGTTCTCTTACCTTAATATTCCAATTTTTTACATGGTACCATCTATATTTCTGTGCCTGATGTTCAGTAGCCTCCAAGATGTGATGTAATTTTGCCTTTCCACCTTTATATCCTGCTCATCTGTTGTTCAGCCTGTGCCTCTCCAAAATTCCAGAATAAAGTATGGCCTTCCTGCTCCTGTTCCTTTGTTCATGCTCTTTCCTCAGAACTGTAGTATTATTCCTCACAATAGAATCAATCCAGTAATGATTCTATTGGTAACATTATTTGATCTCACATGCCATATAGTCAGTATAGCCTTTTGCCAAAGTTTATATAAACTTACATATATAACTTATTAAATAATTTTAATTGCTTATATATATGGCCCACTGGACTGTTAGCTCCTTTGGGGCAGGGATTATGTGTTATTTATCTTAGCAGAAACGAACAATAAATTTTATCCTTATGAGCACTTATTGTGGTTTTTATTATGCTCAGCAAATATTTGTTGACTGAATAAATGTGTACAAGAATGATTGAAGGCTCGCTATGCACAGGGCACCACGCTGAATTCTGTGTTGAATATTAAAATTAAAAATATGTGCTCAATAAAACTTGATTCATTTAAGTGTTCCTATTTCAAAGAGTTTCCCTGCTGAACTGGAAACTGCCTGCAGAGTAACAGCAAATGGAGTTTGACATATTAACTTAGGAAAACAAGGCAGCTGTGGAGGAATGGAAAGAGAACGAGACCAAGAGCAGGAGCTCAGATTTCCAGGACCAGCTTGTATGATGGCTTTATGACTTCAGCCACCTTGAAGCATCTCTGAACATCAGTGTCCTCATCTGTAAGATGAGGTATTTGATTATGCGATCTCTAAGGTCCTTTCCAGGGCTAACACTTCATGATTCTAAGATGTTATGAAATCATCTGAGTCACTGTCAAACTCAAAATCAAGCTTTGCCAAGGAGAGCCATTTGTGAATTGCAGGATGGCCAATTATCTTGACTGGACAATGTAACTGTTCACAAGACAGAACAACAAATTATAATTCTTTTTTTTTCTTATCCAAGGCAAGATGATTGGTTCTGCAAATCACGCACTGTTCTTAGCTCAAAAACCCAGACAAGTTTTATGTCCCTGCTCTGTTTTAGAGGGCATGAATAAATGCACATCTTCTTCAATATAGATGGAAAATGTGACATACTTTAGGTTGAGCTCCAATCAGTATGCAGAGAATCACTTCCATAATCATGAGAAAAAAAGGAAAAAAAATCCTGCAGAACTTCAACCAAATTGGAATTGATATTTGTTGCCGAGCCTGGGGACTTGTCTCTTGGCAGAAGTCGATTTTTCCCATTTGGTTGCAAAAGTCTAATGACATGAAACAACAGCTGGCCTTGTAATTCCTAATAGACTGCATCTGCTCCTGATATTTGAGAGTGACCATGACAGCATTCCCAATAGGGATCTCACCAAGCCTCAGAAGATACCCTTGTCCTTTTTGAAAATCATATACGTCCTTGTGCATACATGCCTATGACAGAAGAATCTTGGATTAACAGGGGAGACACATAGGGAAAATAAGAGTAAGCTTTTATTTGCTCAGGGCAAAAACTTAATGTCTCATAATTCAATGTGTTAGTCCATGACTGATCGCACTTTTTTCCATTGCTGCAGAAGAAGCAACATGGCATAATGGAAAAACCCCAGGTTTTGAGGCAGGTGGTTCTGGGCTTAACTAGTAGTGCCTCAATTTACTAGCTAAGTGGCTTTATGGAAGTTACTTAATATCTTTCAGTCTATTTATTCATCTGTAAAATAACACATTTCTTTTGCAGAGTTGTGAATAGGTAGATTTTACAGTGGGTAAAACACATATATACTTTATATATTCTAGATTCCTTGTTTGATTATAAAATTTCTATGCTGTGATAATGCTAGGGAGGATTCTATCTTAAACTACTTAAAGTGTGTGTGTGTGTTTTTTTTTTAAGTTGGGGATGCAATTCTCAGTCATATATACAGAAACGCTAAGCAGCATTGTTCTCAAATAAGCATCAACTACAGTGATTGTCTGGTCCCTCTTAGGAAGAAAACTCAGTAGGGCTAGCTTCATGGGCATGCTTCCTAAGCAGTCACAAAGGACCCTATGTTTAGAAGGGCTCCATTTTTGGTTTAATGCTCTGCTGTTGGCATGTTGAAATTCGTAATAATTTTTGAATAAAGGCCCCACATTTTCATTTTGCACTGGGCCCTGCAAATTACACAGTCGGTCCTGAGACTTAGGAAGGAAATTCTCTGCTGCATGCATGCTTCCTCAAATTTATAAGAAGAAAAGATGTCATACATGAAGGCATATTCTATCTTTTTTTTTTTTTTTTTTTTTTGATGCAGTCTCACTCTGTCGCCAAGGCTGGAGTGCAGTGGCGCAACTACGGCTCACTGCAAGCTGTGCCTCCCAGGTTCAGGCAATTCTCCTGCCTCAGCCTCCTGAGCAGGTGGGATTACAGGTACATGCCACTAGGCCAGGCTAATTTTGTATTTTTAGTAGAGGTGGAGTTTCCCCATGTTGCCCAGGCTGGTCTCGAACTCCTGACCTCAGGTGATTCACTCCCTTCAATCTCCCAAAGTGCTGGGAGTACAGGTGTGAGCCACTGCACCTGGCCAGCATGCTCTATCTTAAAAATAGACATTAGGCCTGGTGCAGTGGCTCATACTTGTACTCCCAGCACTTTGCGAGGCCGAGGTGGGAGGGTCACTTGAGGCCAGGAGTTTGAGACCAGCCTGGGCAACGTAGCAGACCCCATCTCTACAAAAATAAAAAATAAAAATAAATTAACTGGGTGTAGTGCTGTGTACATTAGTCCCAGCTACTCAAGAGACTGAAGCAAGAGATTGTTTGAGCCTAGGAGTCCAAGCCTGCGGTGAGCTTTGATCATGCCACTGCACTCTAGCCTAGGAGACGGAGTGAGACCTTGTATTTAAAAAAATTTTTAAAAAAAGGTATTAGCATTTATGCTTTTGGTTTCAAAGGATAAAGTTAATTCTGAGTTGGTTTTGTAGCGTCTAAATGAAATGGGTTACACATTTATACATGTAAGCATATTAAAGATTGGAAGTTGAACCAAAGGGTAACAAGAGCATTCTTGCTCTCCAACCAAAGCTCTCCAACCAAGACAGCCAAGTAGCAGTGAACATCGTGTTTAATAGTATTCTGCAGCTAGACTACTTGGGTTCAAATCCCAGCTCTGCTTACTAGCTGTGTAACTTCGGGGAAGTTACTAAATCTAACTATGCCTCGGTTTGCGATTTCATTGGGTAATTGTGAGGATTTTATAACTTCCTACATATAAAGCTCCAACAACACTGATTGACACAGTCAGTGTTCAATAAGTACAATCTCTTATTATCATCTACAGAGTAGAACCTAGCAGAGTTTCAGTTTCATTTGGAAAGATACAGTTGCTAATTTAAGGGATTTAAAAATCTTTCAGTCTAAAATAATAAAGATAACCAATTTTATTGACATTGTGAGTTTTACAATCATACTTATTGTAAGTATGATTAGAATCATACTTATCTGAGAATGTTTACACTTTTTAAACATTTTTGATGAGAATTATCAGTAGAAAAGCAACTGAGAATAAACACGTAAGTGTAAATCAATCATTTGTATTTGTATTTGTATGCATATATTACTTTATTCATTTAACAGTTATTCATCGAGTGCTTGTTACATGCTGGGTTCTGTGTTAGCTGCTAGGCATTGAAGGCATTTATTTTACCAAATAGCTCATCATGTAGTAGAGAGTACAGAACTGTAATCAAGTTACAATTACAGTATGAAAGAATAAGTACCAGGTATAATGAAATCAAAGGGAATGCCCCTAACTCATTTGTGAGGCAGAAGGCAATCAGGGAGGGCTTCAAAGAGGAAGGAATATTTAAGATGAGCCCTAAAAGGTCATCCAGAGTTAATTATGTGAAAAGGGAGGAGCAGTACAGACAAAGTCCTGGGATTGTTGCACAAGGTTCAGCATGACTGGAATGTAGAGTGTGAGGTGAAAAAGTAATGACATTAAAGACTGAATTCACAGAGAGGGGCTAAATTATTGACTTTGTATGCAGTGTAAGGAGCACAGAAGTTATCTTGAGGTGACACCAAATAGTTAAATTTTTAAGGAGTTGAAACCCATGATTAAGTTAGAGTTTAGAAAATTTACTCTGACTGCACTATAAGCAATTGATTGGATGGGGGAAATTATTGTAGGCAGGAAGATAGAAGGCTGTGAACTAATTCAGGTGAGAGATGATAAAGACTTGCTAAGGTAGTGATAATAGTAATTGTAATACATTGATGAAGTCATAGGCACCAAGGAGGTACAATCAACTGGACATTGAGGAAGAGGGAGGAGGAAGTAGTAGAAATACTCACCAGATTTCAGGTTTGGATAATTGTGTGTGATTTAAGAGGTGGCATTTAAGAGGAGGAGTAGGATTTGGAAGAGTGAAGGCTTAAATCATAATGAATTTAGTTTGGGACATGATGAGTTTGAATAGCTTTGGAAAATAAATAGAAATATTCACTAGGCAGGTAACTATATAGTTTGAGTTTGGGCAAGAGTTATTGGTTTAGAAAAATATTTTGAGAATCATTAGCATAGAGATGAAAAATGAAGTTATGAAAAGAAGAAAATATGTTTAGAGTGATAAGAAGTCAGGATTGGGACAGGATCCTGAATCAGACAGAGGCAAATAAAAGAAAAATAATGCACAAAGACCAAGAAGTAGGCAAAAGGACAGAGAGAAAACCATCTTTAGATATCAAAGAATCTAAAGAAAAATAAAGTGCTTCAAGAAATGGGAAATTACTAAAAATATCTGAATGTACAGACAATTTGATAAGGTAAGGATCGAGTCATTGCCTGTTGAAGTCTGCAACAAGGGCATAGCTGATCTAGCTAAGAACCCTGTAGTTAAGTAGGAAACCAGCTTTCATACCATTAAAGTATAAATGGGAAATGAGGAGAAAGACATGAGGGGTTCCTGTAGATAATAGTGGCTGCCAAAATTTAACCTATCTACACATTCAACTAAGAACAATGGAAATAAAAAATAAATAAAATCACCCACGTAATAAGAAAATAGAGAAGATGTAAAATCCGATTAACATGTAATTGGAGAAATAATCACCCAAGATTAGTAGAGTAGGCTCCAGAACTCACAGTGGAGCTGAGAGTCAGTCAAGAAGAAGCAAAGAAGAAGCAAAGAAAACTTAGTGGGGTCCTTGCAGTGGTAGAACACAGTTAACATCAATTAAGGGCTGTTTCATAAGGCACAGGACCCACTCTGAGTAGGAAATACTAAAAACAAAAAAGAAGATGTGGTGTATCCAAGTATTGGATACTTCGGAGTCAAAAGAAAAGAACTTGGAAAGCATGCAGGAACAGGCTTTGGAAGACAGGAAAATATTTTAGAAGCTAGAAATTTATTTGGAGGCTGGATGGTGAAGGTAAAGCAGAAAGAGTGTAAAGCTAAGGTTTTCTATGGCATCAACCTGTTACTTGTTTTCTGTCTAGTCTGTTCTTTGTTTGTCTTTTTCTGTATTCTTTGGAACTATTTTTAATGATTTTATTTCCTCTTCTTTATTGGCTTGTTAGCTGTAACTTTGTGGGTTTCTTTAAATTTTAGTAATTGCTTTAAGGTTTATAGTATACATCTTTAACTTATCACAGTCAACCTTCATGTGATAGATCACTTCACATATACTGTAGCAACCTTAAACATGTATATGTCTCTTTCTCCCATCCTGACATTATTGTAACACATTTTACTTTAATAGATCTTATAAACTCTACATTAACTCTTTTAACAACTATATATAACTACATTGCTATTATTTTATTTATAATTTGTTTAATATCAATTTTTTATTTTATCTTATTTCTTTGTTTCTTTAACACAGAGTCTCCCTCTGTCGCCAGGCGGGAGTGCAGTGACACCATCTCGGCTCACTGTAGTCTTGACCTCCTAGGCTCAAGAGATCCTCTCACCTCAGTTTTCTGAGTAGCTGGGACTACAGGCATGCACCACCACATCCAGCTAATTTTGTTTATTTTTTGTGGAGATGAGGTCTCACTGTGTTGCCTAGGCTGGTCTTGAACTCCTGGGCTCAAGAGATCCTCCTGTGTTGACCCCCTAAATTGCTGGGATTACAGATGTGAGCCACTGCACACAGCCTAAAATTATATTTTAGAGACATTTAAATAATAATAAGAGATTCTTATAGATTTATCCAACAGCTACCATTTCCAGGGCTCTTTGTTCCTTTGTCTAGATACGCGTTTCCATCTGGTGTCGTTTTCTTTCCACCTGAAGAAACTTCTTTAACATTTTTGTAGTATGGGTCTGCTGGAGAGTGCTTTTAGCTTTTGTATGCCTGAGAATCTCTTTTTGAAGAAATGTCCTTCATTTCTGAATGACAATTTCAGTAGCTATAGAATTCTAGATTGACAATTGTTTTCCTTCAGCACTTTAAAGATGTTGTTCTACTGTCTTCTCACTTGCAGTTTCTGATAAAAAATCTTTGACCATCCTTAACTTTGTTCCTATATTTGTAATGTATCATTGTTCTTCAGATACATTTACACTTTTCTTTTCATCACTGTTTTTGAGAAATTGGATTATAATAGGATTGGTGTAATTTTCATCATGACTCTTGTCGTAGGTTTTGTTTTTGTTTTTGAGATTCTAGGATTTGTAGATCTATAGTCTTCATCAATATAAAAAAATGGCCATTACTTTTTCAAATACTCTCTCTGAGACCCATTCTTTTATTGGGATTCCACTTATACATATATAAGGCCATTAAAAGCTATCCCTCAGTATGCTAATGAGCTTTTACTTTTTAAAATTATTTTTTCTTCTGTATTTTATTTTGAAGAGTTTCCATGGTCTTCAGTTTTACTACTTTTTCATTTGTAGTGTCTAATCTGCCATTAATCCCTTCTAGTGTGTTTTTCATCTCAGACAGCAAAGTTTTAATTTCTAAAAGTTTGATTTTTGTCTATACTATGCCTTCCATAACTCTATTTAACTTTTTGGATATATGAAATTCAGTTGATAATGTCCTTTCTTGATAATTTTATTATAATATCTATGTTTATTCTGGATCATTTTTGTTTGCTTGAAGTTTCTTTTCATTAGAAGTTATATTGCTTTGTATGTTTGACATTTTTGTTGTTGTTGTGTAGATTTCAGACATTGTGAATTTTAATCCGTTGGGTGCTGGACATTTTTATATTTCTATAAGTAGTCAAAGTTTATTCACGGATAAAGTTAAGATACGTGGAAAGAGTTTGAGATAGTTTGAGATTTATGGCTTTGCTTCATTTTGTTTTGGATTGTTTTTCTCAGATGGGACTGGAGACACGTTCAATCTTGGGTGAATTACTCTCCACTACTGAGAGGAGTTCCTTCTGAGTATCCTGTTCAGTGACCCATGAATTTTGAGATTTTCCAGTCTGCCTGGTAAGCATAGGCACTACTTCCTGCCCAATACATGTAGCAGTCTTTATTTATTTATTTATTTATTTATTTATTTATTTATGTTTTCTCATTAAACTTTTTTAATGGGTCTCAACATTCTGTGACAAATTTTTGGTCAAGTTGTTTCCATTAAAAAGTACTGATTTTAAAAACTAATAACTTAAAACTGTCACACGCAAAAAAGAAAACCAAAGTGGTCCACAAGACATTCTCCTTTCCTTCTGAAGGTTTTACGATGCATTGTTATCATTAACCAGTCTTTTACTACTAAACTTAAATGGCCAATTGCAACAAACAGTTCTGAGACCATTCGTCCACCACTGATTAAGAGTGGGGTGGGAGGTATTAGGGATAATATTCATTTAGCCTTCTGAGCTTTCTGGGCAGACTTGGTGACCTTGCCAGCTCCAGCAGCCTTCTTGTCCACTGCTTTGATGATACCCAGCACAACTGTCTGTCTCATATCACGAACAGCAAAGCGACCCAAAGGTGGATATACATGGGCTTGCCAGGAACCATATCAACAGTGGCAGCATCACCAGACTTCAAGAATTCAGGGCCATCTTCCAGCTTTTTACCAGAACGACGATCAATCTTTTTCTTCCACTCAGCAAACTTGCATGCAATGTGAGCTGTGTGGCAATCCAATACAGGGACATAGCCAGCGCTTATTTGGCCTAGATGGTTCAGGATAATCACCTATGCAGGGAAGCCAGCTGTTTCCATTGGTGGGTCATTTTTGCTGTCACCAGCAACATTGCCACGTCTTTAATCCTTTGGGTAGATCTTCCCCAGCCTCAGGTAGTTATCCTACATACATTCACTTAGCTGTATACTTGACAGAAAACCTCTGTTTTTAGAGTTTCCCTTCTACGTCCTTTCCTCTCCAGTAATCTGGCCTAAAACCCTAGCTGCCTTATTCTCTCTGGATTTTTCATTTTCTCCTCAATTCAGGGAATCCACTGGACCCTGCAGGGCTCCCACTTCCTGAATGGGGGCCTGGAAGCTCTCTTAAAGGCATAAGTTTGATAATCATGTGACTCATCTTACTTTTTTTCCATCTCTTGGGGAACTCTGTCCTTTGTTGTCTCATATTCAGTGTCTTGAAAATTGTTTCATACAGATGGTTCAATATATTTTTTGGTTATTAGTCCTCCTTGGCCAAAAAGAGAAGTCTAAAACTCACAATTTTCTTTAAAATATATTTCTTAGCCCTGTTCACTTAAGATGCCTAAAAAAAATCTTCCTGGTGACACTAAATAACATAGTGTCCAGATTTTTGCTTTTACTCTAATTTCCACTAAAACATCAGGGTGTTTTGGTAAAATGATTGATTCTGCGTCATGATTTGGGAAATGACAAGGTTATCCTGAACTTTTCTGTGTCAGAAAGCAAGAGTTCAAAGACTATAGGGATGTGTCTAGTCGAAGGCGGTTCCACAGAACAAATCACTGGAGGTGGTAATTATATAAAAATATTGTTGTGTAAATTGGTAAATAAATGAAAATGATGTTTACTCAATTTTAGAAGAGAAACTGTTGTTTTGTTCTAGTTGATAAAAAATTTTTTCTCTTATAGAAAAATGCCAACTAGTAAACATAAAAACGTTATAGTATTGGGAGAAATATTCACTGTCTTGCAACTCCATAATAAAATTATTGATTGTGGTAATGACTATCAAATGTACTAAAACCATTAGATAAAATGTTAATTAAGAATGATACATTAACATGGAGCCAGACAGTTTACTGTCTTATTGTAAAAATTAGAAAAAAATAACAGTGGAAGGAGCTGACTCTTAACATCTCAATCAAGTGCTCAAACTTGGCATCACCAATAATAAGACAATATGGATTTCATGTGCCACCTGATGTAATACAATATGAAGTGCCCAGTATTCTTCTTAAGATATTCTTATTAAACATGTTTAATCTGAAGCTAATTATTCATTTAAATTTCCAGTTCACAGGAATATTGGAGATAAAAGAAAAAAAATGGCATCTAGATGGAAACAATCAGTCAAGCAAATTCAGATTTTAGAAGTTCCACAAGATGACTGATCCAGTCTCTTCAAAAATTCAATGTTATTCAAAAGAAAAAAAAGGTATTGGGGCGCTTCTCAATTGAGAGGGACTAAAAAGATATAATGACCAAATGCAATAGGTAAACCTTAATTGGATTTTTTTTGTTCAGGAAAAAAACCAAGTAAGATATCTTGTGGACAATTGGGGGTTATTTAAAAATGAACTAGTATTACGGTTGATTAGGGATTTATATTTAATTTTCTTTAGGGCAATAATATGGTTATATAAGTAAATGTTCTTATTTTTAAGAAATGTACAAATGTCTTTATTTTTAGGAGTGTCATGATGTCTGCAAATTACTTTGAAATGGCCAAATGTTAATATTTTCGATCTAGATCTTTGACCTTGAATATATTTTATTATTGCTTCACTCTTGTCTGTTCATTTAAAATGTTTCATAATACAATGTTTAATGGGGAGAGAACATATTCTACTAAACATTTTAATACCTAGAAAATTGCCTTAAGGAATTAATGACAAATGGTGGCAAAAATTTTTACCATCAGAATGTTCCTGATGAAATAACTTAAGTATATGACAATTAGAAATGCAGATAAATTAGCTCTATGTTCTCAAAATAAAAATATTAATCCCAACAGGACTTTTTGGCAGATTGGTTCTAGAATTTATGTACAGCAGCAAAAGACAAAGAATAGGCAATTTATTTCTCAAAAGGAAGAAAGAGAGAAAAAAACTTTATTGTAAAGATTATAAAGCTATTTTAAAGTTTAAAAGGTATAGTGTAGGAATGAATTGTTAACTGATTGAACAAAATAGAAAGCTCACAAAACAGAGTATACATAAATGGAATTTTGATATATGATGTAGGCAGCATAACAAATTACTGGAGAAAGAAGAAACTATTTAGCAAATGAACTGGAACAATTGTAATTCATATGGGAGAAAAATAATTTGGAGCCCTACCTCAAACCATACACAAGAATTGATGCCAGATAGATTGTGAACCCAAATGTTGAAAAATGTTGTGAAGGAAAGAAAGAAGGTGAAGCCAGAGGAAAACATTAGTTTGGGATATTTGTTTTTGTTTTTTAAAATAGGAGAAACTTATAAAGATTCTGAGAAGTATGGAGTAGAAAAGGAAATACAGAAAAGAGGAGGAAGAGAACCCCTAAAAAGCATATGGCAACTGGACAAATAGTAAGGTGCTGCCATAGAGCAAATATTTAGTAATTATTAAATTAATGGATTAACAAAGAAAGAAAGAATTCTCTTAGGTAGAATGTGCAGAAATTGATTCGGATCCGTAGTTTTTTGTTTTGTTTTGTTTTCTGACAAGTATGAATGTGGAATCAGCAGATGTAGCTACTGATAACCTTGCTTGGATTTGTGACTTTTTATGTCAGGTTTTAGAAACAGGCTGTAAACCAGTGGAAAATAACCCACTGTGGCTAAAAAATTAAACATAAACTTTTCAGACTCATTGGAAACAGTGTGTGGATACAAAAAAATATGTACTGTAACCAGAGAAAAAGAAGGCTACTTAAGAGATAACTCTCCAATGAGTATCTTTTGTTTCTTTGTTTATTGTTGATGTTGCTGTTATTGTTTTTCTAAACCTTGGCACCAGTATGCTATCTTGAGGGAGAGTATTCTCAGGAGATCTAAAATGGCATGTGTACTATTCAAAAATAGCAAAGATATGGAATTGACCTAAGTGTTCATCAGTAGATGGACGGATAAAGAAAATGTGGTTGGTTAGCTACATGCAGAAGATTGAAACTGGGCCCCTTCTTTATACCACATACCAAAAAATCAACTGAGGATGAGTTAAATACTTAAATGTAAAACTTAAACTATAAAGACCCTGGAAGATAATCTAGGAAATACCATTCTGAACACAGGATCTGGCAAAGATTTTATAACAAAGACACCAAAAGCAACTGCAACAAAAATGAAAATTGACAAATGGGACGCACTTTAACTGAAAAGCTTCTACACAGCAAAATAAACTATCAACAGAGTAAACAGACAACCTACAGAATGGGAGAAAATATTCTCAAAGTATGAATCCAACAGAGATCTAATATCCAGCATCTATAAGGAACTTAAACAAATCAACAAGCAAAAAACAAACAACCAGGTTAAAAAGTGGGCAAAGAACATGAACAGATACTTTTCAAAAGCAGACATATACACGGCCAATGAGCATTTGAAAAAATGTTCAACATCACTAATCATTAGATAAATGCAAATTAAAACCACAATAGGATACCATCTCACACCAGTCGGAATGGCTACTATTAAAGAGTCAAAAATAATAGAGGCTGGTGAGGTTGCAGAGAAAAGGGAACACTTATACACTGCTGGTTGGAAGGTAAATTAGTTCAGCCACTGTGGAAAGCAGTGTAGCAATTCTTCCAAGAACTTAAAACAGAACTACCGCTTGACGTAGCAATCCCATTATTGGGTATATACCTGAAAGAAAATAAATCATTCTATCATAAAGACACACACACACATATGTTTATTATAGCACTATTCACAATAGTAAAGAAATAGAATCAACCTAAATGTCTATCAATGGTAGATTGGATAAAGAAAATGTGGTACATCTACACCATTGAAAACTATGCAGCCATTAAAAAAATTGAGATCATGTCCTTTGCAGTGACATAGATGGAGCTGGAGACCATTATCCTAAGCAAATTCATGCAGGGACAGAAACCCAAATACCACATGTTCTCACTTATAAGTGGGAGCTAAACGAGAACACGCGGACACAAATAAGGGAAACAACAGATGCCAAAGTCTACATGACATTGGAGCGTGGGAGGAGGCAGAGAATCAGAAAACAAAGATTATGTCCTTTGCAGTAATACGAATGGAGCTGGTGGCCATTATCCTAAGCAAACTCATGCAGAAACAGAGACCCAAATATCGCATGTTCTCACTTGTAAGTGGGAGCTAAACGAGAACATGTGGACACGAAGAAGGGAAACAGCAGACACCAGGCCTCCATGAAGATGGAGGGTGGAAGGAGGGAGAGAATCAGATAACTACACATCGGGTACTATGCTTATTACTTAGGCGATGAAATTATCTGTACGCCAAATCTCCATGATACAGTTTACCTATACAAAAACCTGCACATGGGGAGGCCGAGACGGGCAGATCACGAGGTCAGGAGATCGAGACCATCCTGGCTAACACGGTGAAACCCCGTCTCTACTAAAAAAAA